>NW_020664589.1:2221550-2272148 GCF_002925995.2 Terrapene triunguis
TTGGACTAGATGACCTCCTGAGGTCCCTTCCAACCCTGATATTCTATGATTCTATGATTCTATGACCAGCAGCCACATTAAATAAAGCTGGTGAAGCATCCAAATTTTGATTTTCTGTGAAAACGCGGGATGAATTTTTTCACCATTTTTTTAGGAAAGGGGGGAACAAAAAGTTTGTCCTGTTTTTCATTTAGCTATAGAGCTTGTCAAGAAAAGGAGGAGAAGGATTTCTCCCTCCCTCCCCCCATTGCAATTTGTGACAAATCCTATGTTGCAATTATTTGCAGCCAGTTCTGTTTCCAAGACGTCGTGTCCCCCCTACTGGCAGTTGAAGCTAGACAAATGTCAGACTGGAAATCAGACACACATTTTTAACAGAGTAATTAACCATTGGGAAAAAAATTCCCAGGATCATTGTGAATTTTCCAACATTGACAGTTTTTAAAATCAAGATTGGATGCTCTTCTAAAAGGTCTGCTAGGATGAGCTAAAAGATTTTGGAGAAGTTCTGGGACCTGTGTGATACAGGAGGTCTGGCTAGATGATCACAGTGGTCCCTTATGGCCTCGCAATCTATGAATGAATGAACTTGGGAGAGAAGTTGAGAGTGGGCCACTGTCTTCTAAAAATACCACATCCCCACTGTTCTGAGCACAGCTACTCTACTACAGATCTCCTACGACCGCTGGCTATCGTGAAAAGCAAACGTTGAATACTGGGTGCAATGTGATCTATTTGGCAATTAAGTGTGATGGGTGCTCAGGCAAGGTTTCCCCCCCAGATATAATCATTGCCCAGTTGGCTAAGAGTATTATGGAAATTCACAATGTCATGGGGTCATAAATTAAGACCAGAAGGGACCATTATGATAATCTAGTCTGACCTCCTGTCTAACCTAGGCCACAGAGCCTCCCATTCCTCAGGTAAATTTCAGCTATTGACTACTGCTAAAAGCATGATCCTGGACTTGATGTATCAATGCTCTGATCTGACAGAAGAAATCCTCCGTTCCTATGGTTCTTATATTTACAATGCATTCAGGGTTATCCCTTCCAGTCCCTAACTCTAGCATATGCTTGGAAAACATTTTGTTTCATTGTCCAAATCCATGAGACTGTCATAGAAAGCTAAAAATGTTGGATTGTTCAAAGTCCTTTGCTGTATTTGTCTCAGTAACTGTTAACACCAGCCTTTTGCCTTCACTTGTTAAAACCTGTTCACCATAATTTTCCTCTTTGTTTTCTCCCGATGAGATTAATGTTTTAGGCAAAAGTTCAGACCTGTTCTTGTTTCTTCCTTTCTGGCTCACCCCAGGCCTGTTCTTGTTTCATCCTATCTACTCACCACTCCCTAATCACATACTGGTGTTTTAATTTATGTATCAGCATGAAGTGATTCCCTGAATCAGAAGCAAAACAAAAACTGAATCAATGGGTGTTTTTCATAGAATATCAGGGTTGGAAGGGACCTCAGGAGGTCATCTAGTCCAACCCCCTGCTCAAAGCAGGACCAATCCCCAGACAGATTTTTACCCTTGTTCCCTAAATGGCCCCCCTCAAGGATTTAACTCACAACGCTGGGTTTAGCAGGCCAATGCTCAAACCACTGAGCTATCCCTACCCTGGCGGGGGGGGGGGGAATTCTCTTTTAAAGAATTCTGGATCAGACATACACGTTTAGGGACTGGTCCATACCAAGCAGGATAGAAGCCCAGGTCTCACTGCCTGCAGCATCCTCTCTTGAGAAATAAACTTTGATGGCAAGATTTGTTTGAGAGAGAGGAGGGAGGGATGGAATTTCATCCTACGTGAAAGTGAAAGAACATTAGACTAGACAAGGCTGATTTTTAGCATTCATAAGACTTATAGAACATCAAGACATATGTAGAGAAGGACATAATGGATAGATGGGCCATGGGATGACTGGATTCTAATGGCAGGACACCACAGCTCAAGCTTCTCATGTTCAGGGATTGGGATTCTGGAAAACACTGGTCAGATGTACATTGAATCACATCATATTCTGCGAAAATTGATTACTGGAGCCTAGGTAGTCAGTGGTGGTTAGGATTTCTGACATAAACTTCACTATCCTATTCTAGAATAATTTAGCCAAGAACAGACCAATATTGACAATAGGATTTGAATGCAGCTTGCCTGTAGCACTGAGGAGTCATGTGTTCTTGGTGGACCCTGATGTGTCACTAATAGTGTACACAACCCCAGGTAGCATCATACAGATGGGAAAGCAGCAACTCAAATGAATCTGCCTCATTAAACATAAATGATCAGGTGATCATGCTTTTATTGAGTGGAATAGATACCTGGATTGAATGGTTTTAGGCCCCAGGAAATATTCAAGCACAGGCATTTGGGAGGAGATGTGTTTCCAGTTAGAGACTAATGATCAAATAAGACGGTGATAAAATTTGCAAGTAATTCAAAGTTGGGAGGTAGAACAAAAACAGAGAGATAAAGATCATATGTACAGATGGATTAGGGGTATGGAACAACTTCCATATGAGAAGAGGTTAAGAAGACTGGGAGTTTTCAGTTTGGAAAAGAGATGACTAAGGGGGGATATGATAGAGGTCTATAAATTCATGACCGGTGTGGAGAAAGTGAATAAAAAAGTGTTATTTACTCCTTTACATAACACAAGAACCTGGGGTCACCCAATGGAATTAATAGGCATGTGGTTTAAAACAAACAAAAGGTAGCTTCACATAACACACAGTCGATCTGTGGAACTCATTGCCAAAGGATGTTGTGAAGGCCAAAACTATAACTGCGCTCAAAAAAGAATTAGATAAGTTCATGGAAGATAGGTCCATCAATGGCTATGGTGAGGGATGCAACTTCTGCTCTGGGTGTCTGCTAGCTCTGACTGCCAGAAGCTGAAAGTGGACGATGGATCACTAGATAGTTGCCCTGTTCTGTTCATTCTCTCTGAAGCACCTGACATTGGACACTATTGGAAGACAGGATACTGGGCTAGATGGACCATTTGTCTTAAGCTTAAGACTGGAACTTATTTGTGCTTATATGTTTACTTGCTTTAACCTGGCAAATAACTCTGATTCCTTTTTCCTAGTTAATAAAATCTTTAGATAGTTTATTACAGGATTGGCTACAAGTGTTGTCTAGTATGAGATCTAAGGTGCAACTGACCTGAGGCAAGTGACTGGTTCTTTGGGACTGGGAGTAAACTGACTACTGCTGTAATGAATCATCTATCTATAAGCTTACCTGGATGGCAAGATAGAAAGTACCCAAGGGGGACTGTCTGTGACTCCATGTTTAGGCTGTTTTAGTGCTTGAGGAGTTCACACTTGATAATTTGTTGATGACATCTAAGTATAGAACTCAGAACCAACTTGCGCCCTGCTTCTTAACAGTCTGCCCTTGAGACACTGCAGGGCAGCTTGGCGGGCTGTAACAGTGTTTTCTACTGGTTAGAGCAGGACATTAGGAATCTTGACTGCTCTTCTTTCTGTATCATCAAATCATTTTCCGCACCCATAAAATAGGGATGACAATACTGTGAAGTTCTCAGAGGGAAGGCACAGTATATTTTTTTAGAACTCCAAACAAATTAGAAATGTATCTCAGCTGTAATGTTCTGATGTGAATCCATACGAAAGATTGAGATTTTACAAAAGCGATACAGTAAAGAGGAAAATGAACTATTCACATTGGACACAAAGGTTAGAAGAAGGAATAATGGGCTAAAAATAATATTCAGATAATGGACCTTGGTGGAAGAAAGCTTTTTAAAGGTGGATCAATCAGGGGAATAGGTCTTTGTGTTCATGAAAGGTTGATGGAAAAATTAGTATATAATAGTGTTGGTTCTTTCTACTTGACACTAGATCTGAAAGGTCCCTGCCAGATCCCAGTCCCCTCATTGATGATTTTAGGACAAGTAATCTCACAGGGACATTTGTGATCCTAGTCCATTTCATCCCCCTTTGTTATATTGTCTCATCTTTGAGCCAGTGCTCAGAAAAGCTTAGCAGAATAAAAAGATTTCATCAAGCTAGCGTTTAGCCCTTTGTGTCTTCCCTCGCCCCACATCTTGAAAGTATTGGGCTTCTAAAACATGAAAGTCTGGACTTCTACATGCCTCTAACCTGTAGTTGGCTCATGTTCAATCTGACTGTGTTATTCTTGTCACCTCGCTCTCATCTTCTCTTTCTCGAGTAAGAAATCAAATGAGAATATTGAAAGTTCCACTTTTTGCAAGAAGCCATTTGTTCTATGCATTCGGTATTTTCTTCTGTTGGCAAATGATTGACACGGACTTGATTTTTATGAATTTGTTCATTTGAAGTTCTCCAGCAAGTGGTTTATGTGAACATAGTTCCACTTACAGTTTACCAGTGACCCATAAAGTATCCTGGCTCAGTTGCTTAGAGTATTTGGTATTTGTAACTTACTGTTCCTGTAGCCTGTTTAACAGTTAATTTTCCTCCCTGCTTTGATTACTCCCAAACCAATCAAGAGCCCTTAGGATGGCTGCCTGGATGGTTCCTGTATGAATGCTTGAACCAATACCTATTTTAGTGGCTAATGGAGTGCAAATAGGGATTTGTGAGTAACTTTCCCAAAGGATTCTTAACTTTTATGGATGGCAACTGTTGTGTTCTGGCTCCCACCTTATTGATGAAGTTCCTGCTGTTAGATTTGGCTACATCCTCACAGCAGCACAAAGGGGCTGTTATGATCCATTCATCAGGGGCCGGAGAACTGAAAGGCCCATTCTTAATATCAATGGGAGTCCAACGTGAGCAAGGACTTCAGGACAGAGCGCTATAAACATAACGCTTATGGCATATCTGCACAGTCCGCAGCAGCAAGTCTCCCAACCCAGGAGAGCAGCACCTGATCCTGCAATCCCTGCTCATATGAGCAGTCCCATGGATTTCAAAGGAATTGATCACACAGAGCTGTACCCCAGTAATCTCTAATTAAACATAATTAGCCAGTAATTCCAATACAAATACACTTGAATTACCCACACTTTTTTCTGTGAAGTGCTTCCCAAGGAGAACAGAAAGTCCCTCCTTGTTTAGAATCTGTCTATTGTCAGGATGTTTCTCAAGTGTTGTGTTTATGCTCGAGAAGTAGGATGCAGCTGTTTGAGAGTAAAACCATTGAGCTTGTGCAATATGTCTGCACAGGAAGCAGGTTGCAAGGATGTCTTCCCATAGCCCCTTCTTTAACTCTTCCTTTGGAGGCTGAGGCTGCCTGAACAGCCTCCACTTGACCTGGGAAGACTTCAACCCAAAAGCAGAAGATAATTGAGGAAGCTGCAGTTTTTAATCAAAGTAATTTCAAGTCCCCTTATCAGAAAAATCAGGAAAGGCAGTGACTAGAGCAGTGGACTGGGATGCAGGATAAATGGGTTCTATCCCTGGCTCTGCCACTGATCTGCTAGGTGGCCTTGGGCAAGTCACTGCACCTCTGTGCCTCAGTTTCCCCATCTGAGAAACAGGAATACATATAGTGACCTTTGTAGAGTACCTTGAGATCTATTAGCAGTAATAGCAAACTCTTATAAAGGACAGAACATAGAACACCCTTTACGTTCACCACGTTGAACCAATGCTCTGGTGCAAGGAGGAATGTGAGAGTCAAGAACTGGTGACAATTAAAATGTATCAACTTCCTTCCATCCCAGTGATGGTGTCAGAGTTAAGAGCAAGATTGAGACCCACTTTTATCATTTCTTATATTTGTGGCAGGCTCCCCTGGAAGCTGAGGAGACTAAATACAGCTTGAGGTCTCTAGTTAGCTAGAGAGACGACAGAGCATATCCCAAGTGGTTGTATGAGAGGGAGTATAAATAATGACGTGGTGCAGCAGAAAGCTTTTGTCAGCAGGACTGCATTGCTTTTGGCAAATGAACACCAACACTGCCTTTATACCACACCCCACCACCTTGCAATCACTATGGCCCAAACTCAGGGAAGCACATAAGCAAGTGCTTAACTTGAACTATGGGTTTAAGTCCCTGTAACATAACATACTCCCCACCCATACTACCCGCCCCCCCCCCCGTGCTGCTTCCCTATAGCCTGGGCTTAACACAGCCTCCCTTGGGCTCTCCGGTCTGGGGCTTCTCTCTTCTCTGCTGAACTAATACATTTTACACAGACACTCCACTGGAGTGTGGTTACTGACCCTGCTTCAGAACATCCCACACAGAGCCTAACCTGCTCCTGCAGAGTTCTTCCTTTGCTGCTGCTTCTCTTAGCAGGTTTTCCCCTCACTGCCTCCCTTCCCCAGGGACTCTAGCAGCTTCCCCGAAGGGATCTCCCTGCTTTTTTGTCAGCCCTAGAGCAGGGCTTCCCCCACAGGAAGCCAAGATGCTGCCTGTGGGTCCTCCTACCTGTTTAAGCCCTATCTCCGCATTCCTACTCACAAGGGCCTGAACCTGCTCCCCATGGGTTCGCCTACCTGCCAAAGATTCCTGCTTTTACCAAGCTCTTCCCACAAACTCAACTCTTTCCTGGGTCTTCCCTGAAGCTTTTCCCACTAACCTACCTGCCCAGATCTGTTTAAGTAGCTCCTCCTGATTCCCTGCAGCTGGGGTCACTAAGTATCATTAAGTTGCCATATCACCATTGTCAGCTGGGCGCTAGCTGTTAGGTCACAGGGAAGGCTTGTCTTAAAAGGCCAGCCAGCCTGTCACCGTCCCATTGACCGTACTGTTAAAGTTATGCCTGGTAACCACGTGCTTACAATGTTTGCTGAAGATGTGTAGTTTCCTAAATTGGGATGTTAATAACAAATACATAATAAAATAAAGTAATAATAAAATAATAATAAATAATAAATTTATTAATATCTGCTAGGGACTTCACCATTGCTACCTATTTTATGTGGAAGTTCGCTCAGATACTATGGGGGTGGGTCTTAGTATAAACCCCCAAGATTATTAATGAATTATTATTAATAAGCTCTTATATAACTTAGGATGAGCATTGCTTTGTGTACACACACACACACATTCACACACACGCACACGCACACACTTGCCCTCTGTAACTGAATGTGACCTCATTTCAATCCAATATGTCACCCATTCCAGGAAGGTCGTGTAAGTTCCACAGGTGGCTGGCGCTGTTGATCCTGACCATCCCGTCTAGTAGAGGAGGAGATGTAAAATGGAGTCGATGGCACTGAGGAAAGGATACACTTTCGACATGGGAAGGGAAGAGTTCCATGCTTTACTGATTACTACGTAACCCTCCATGGAGCGCGGTGAAAACGTGCTACTTTTACTCTACACGTCTAGTCCAGATTGCTAGCTAGGAAACCCTCTTCTCCTAGGTCTGAGGGCATGTCTTCACTACCCGCCGATCCGGCGGGTAGCAATCGGTCTATCGGGGATCAACTTACCGCGTCTAGTGAAGACGCGGTAAAATCGATCCCTGATCGCTCTGCCGTCGACTCCGGAAATCCACCTCGGCAAGAGGCGGCAGCGGAGTCGGCGGCAGCGGTCGACTTTCCCACGTCCTCACCGCCAGGTAATCCGACCTAAAATACGCAACTTCAGCTACGGTATTCACGTAGCTGAAGTTGCGTATCTTAGGTCGGACCCCCGCTGTAGTGTAGACCCAGCCTTAGTTTGATGAGGCATGTCGGAAGTGCTTTAGGCCGTCTCAGGGCTAGTCATTCAGCGTAGGATTAGCCCTCTACATCTTTTCTTCCAAATAAAAATGGCATAGACACTGCATAGCTTCTCCTGGTACCCTGGGATAAGCAACAGCCCTGCAGGGCTGTGTGTTAAAATATGCCTGAAGTAAGTACTTGCTGAGCTATTTGAAGCTGTGCTTAGGAAATACATTCATTCATAAAGAAAGATGCCGAGTGGTTACATGGACCTCCCAGGAAGTGCCAGTTTGAGAATATGTGTCTGCAAAGGCATAATACCTGTTGCCCATGGACTTACCGCCTCATTTGCCATTACTGACACTAAACACTGATCTCCCAGGACAGAGGAAAATGAAATCTTCTGAGCCTTACAGCTAAGTATTACAATTGATTATTATTATTACTATTATTCCTACTAATGCTTCTTATTTGGGTTAGCTACCTTATTTTCTGATCAAAGGAGAACAGAAAAATTGGTTTCCCAGTTAAGCAAAGCAAAGAGGAAACCTTTCATTTTTTTACAGCACAAAACATGGTATCCTGTGTTTATTCAGCACCCTTTACCCAACCTTCTCAAAGCACTTTGCAAATGATCATTAACAAAATATCCCTCCAAGGATTATCATCCCCATTTTGCTGGGGGGGAAACCGAGCCACACACAGGTGACTTGCCCAAAGTTAAAAAGACAGCCAGTCGGCGAGCCAGAAATTGAACCCAGCAGTCCTGGCTCCCAGATACTTTGCTCTATCAACTAGACCTACTTCTCTCGTCCTGCAGCTGTCTACCTGCTGGATTTGTCACCTGCCAGCTACCCTGCTTGAGCTACAGTGCACTGAGCCTCCTGGCTCTGCCACATCTCATATTTAAGGTGAAGGTGTGATACTTTCTCTAGGCACCCAGAACTGAGAATCACCTTGTTACCCCTCTGCCTTAGGGAAAAGAGGGACTTACCGGGTCCCTGATAGTTATCCACCCAAACAATCTCCCCCAAAGCTCCGCCTGCCTTTACTTTGCCTTGCAGGTAACACTGGGAACCTCACTTCCCAAGCCCCCGGGAGGAGCATTCTGCTGGAGTATCCACCCCCGTCACTGGATACTTACAGAAATTACCAAGTTTGCTAGCTCCAAAGAGAGTGCTCACCCCAGCTTGTTTGATTCAATTAAGAATCCACACTTTGCTTAATTTTACAGCACTGTGATGTACTTATGACAAACAAGGAGAAGGTTATTAACAAAGACAGAGATTTAAGTGATATAAAGGAAGTTTAATGAAGACATATGGTTACAAATAAAAGAAAAGTATTAATGCTTCTAAGAGACTCACCAGCACGTCAGCAGGCTACAATCATTGTCAAAGGTAAGCGTCTCACCTAAAGCAACCACTCAGCATCACCAGCTTTCAGGGATACAAAAAGTGCTGTCCTTTTTGCACCCTCGATGGATCACCATATGTCTTTTTGCCTCGCCTTATATTTCCCCCAAACTCACTGTTCTGATCCCAGAGACAAAACAATCCCCCTGTGGTTTTAGTTTCCACTGTCTTCTTAGGCTGATCTGACATCCCCTCATCAAACTGGCATTTCCTATTGATTTACAAGCAAATGCAGGTCCCATTGTGTTTTGGCTTTTTTAATGCTTCCTTCACATCAGAGACTAGGTAAACAGGTAAATCAATCTGCCTTTGTTTGGGACAGATTTGTTTATCAACCCTCCCTGGTTACATGGTTTAAACTTCTTTTTAGTACATACAGACAACTTCTTGAATAGCTCCTGTCCATACGTCTCCTAATGCTTATGATGATCAGTATGACATAAGCTTTCATTTGACACCTTACACAACATTCTTTACAAAGCAATACTGTGACTGCAATGTATTAGGTGTAGTGAGTTTGTCAGGCCTGATAGGAGTTGCTGACACAGAGTAGTGAACCACCAATGGGCCTCCGTGTCACACAAGACTTCTTCCTGAAGAAAATGTGAGTGTGGAATTCCAGCCTAACGAGCAGAAATTACAACTTAGTTGGATGACTCGTACCCCAGGGAACTGTGTCTACTCACCTTCAAGCTGCAAGTGGCTTGGTTAGAAAGGTCACTGGTTTAAGAGGTAGCATTCACCAACCCTACAGGCATAGGAAGATCCAAATAAAACAGCAGTTGTATGGGAGCATTCTGGCCCCGTGGGCCCATTGTAATTAGGGTGGTGGGAAGTGGATAGGACAGCATTACTCTCCAGTAATTTCTTTTTGCTAATGTAAGGCTCAACATTGACTGGCTGGAGAGAGAACCACATCCAACCTGGAAGGATGGTCAGGATGGCCGTCCGAATGCCAAAGGGGAGAATGGACAGGAGAAATGGGATAGGGGAATCTTGTAGCATCCATTGTGATGGAAGAGACCAGGTGCCGAGGTTATTAATTATATGGTTATTAATCATATATATTACAGTAGCTCCAAGATGCACTGACTCAGATCAAGCTCCGATTGTGCTTGGCAATGTGAAGACACCACAGTCTCTGCTCCAAAGAACATACAATCTAAATATACAAGACAGACAAAGGTTAGAAGAAAGGAAGTGCTTTTATCTCCATTTTAAAGGTGGGAAAACTGAGGCACTGAGCAATTAAGTCACTTCCCCAAGGCAACACAGAGAATCAGTGGCGGGGCTGGGTATTGAATGCAGATCTCCTGAATCCTACTCCAGTACCTTAACCCACAAGAGCATCCTTCCTATCAGGGGAATCTTGCCCTAGGATGCAGGAAAGACCACAGCAGTCATTTGTGGAAGGCTGTTGACTTAGGCTATGTGTACACTGGAAATGCTACAGCAGTACAGCTGCAGCACTGTAGCGCTTCAGTGTAGGCATTTACTACAGCGACAGAAGAATTCCTCCATTGACCTGCAGCTGACCACACAAGGACTTAGGTCTCCTTAACTGGGTCATTCAGGAGTGTGAATTTTTCACACCTCTGAGCAACATAGCTGAGTTGACCCAACTTTCTCGTGTAGACCAGCCCTTACACTCCATAGTCTTGATTCTTCTCTCATACTGGCGTAACTGCATTGACTGGCGTGGAGTTAGTCTTGATTTACACTGGTATGAGAGAAAAGTCAGGCCCTACGCCATTGCCCTTCATAGGAAACACCCCAACAAGAGGTACTGTCCTTAAAGTCATGAACGGTTTTCAAGGGGTAGGACAATGTCTATCAGAAATCTCAGGCAGTGATGGAGAAAGTCTCACTGTTGAATTTATGAGAGCTCAGAAGACCTGGGATCTCCCTGGGTTCATACCTATGGAATATGGGAATATTTCACTGCCTGGATCTTATAGCTCTCAGACTTCTGTACGTACCTCAGTGGAAAAGAAACTATCAACTGTAACTAAAATGTAAATGTCTGCAGGAAGCAGACACATACCAGACGACCTGTCCCCTTTGTGCCTCTGTTAACAATTAACAAGCTCTTGGTTTCCATTTTATTCTGTGATCTCATTCATGGATTCATTAGCAGGGAACATAATAAGCCCAGTAGTGAAACACAAAGCAAACCTTAAAAAAAAAGTCAGCTCCCTTCACAAGTTGCAGATGGAAGGGCTTCGTGGCAGTTAAGACACTTGCCACAGACAGCGACTTACTTGGAGATGCAATATTACCTGGGGACTAATATTACCATGAGAAGGGTAGCACACGGGGCTAGAACAAACCATTGATGCAGTAAGGAGTTATGGCCTTACCAAAGTTTGTTGACATCTCTGATGTACATTTAAAGCCAGCTGGTATAAAGTAGTATAGTTCCAGCAAAGTGAATGGATTTGCACCATCTGATAATTTGACTCTCACATTTTAAAATAACCCTCTACTTTCACACACCACAGAATGACACACACTCTCAGGTGAAGCTGAGAATAAATACTTTCCCTTTCAAAAAAGTTTTGCAATAATAGTTCAAAACTCTATTGCTCACAGTAATAAAACAGAGGTGTTTGGGGCTAATACTGCTGTGTATCGTAGGAGAGTATGGGGCCAGATCTTCAGCTGGCATAAACTGGTGTAACTCCCTTGATGTTGATAGAGTTATTCTGATTTATACCAGAATGTAACTATTCCTGATTTACCTGGGTGTCAGAGAAGAATCAAGTCTGTCCTATCTATCTATCTATCTATCTATCTATCTATCTATCTATCTATCTCACAGTGATCATCATCTGAGTACTGGAGAAAGTAGAGTACATGAAAATGAACAAATAATGAGAAAAATAAAGTCAATGGAGCATTTTAAACTATTCCAAAATGTTGGTTTGGGCTGAGTTCTAGGAAGGGACCAAGGTATGGAAGGACTATGAAGACCTCCGGTTTTTGGCAGAATCTTGCCTTCTCTAGTTCAGAGCTTCCTCTTGCTGTCCTGCCAGGACACACAATTCACTGCCTTAGCTGGTTCATGACACCCACGTGGCTGCTGCATTTTAAAGCTAAGCTGTTGCCATGCTTTGGTCATAAATCACAGTTTAATCATAAATCACTGAGCTGCAGATTTTTTAGCAACTCTGCAGAGTGGTTTTTTTGGGGGGGATATGTGGCAGGAAAGGCCATTACTGAAGGGCAGCATTATTGGCTGATGGAGAACAGATAATTTTAGTTCATAATTCTCCCTCCTCGTATCAGCCCAACCTGTGAAATATACACTGTAGCTATAAACATACAGACACGTTGGGCAACAGAAGTGGCTCACCTGCATGACCATTGCAGCTTGTTCTGGCCTCTTCCAGGGCACACTGGTGGCGTAGTCTGAGTAGAACTGGGGGAAAAGTCTCCGTTTTCAAAGAGGGATCTAGTTAGGTGAGGGACCTGAAATTTGCAAACGTAAACCTGTGGACAGGGAGACAAACAGATCCTCAGCATGTAACACTGGCCTCTCAGCATTATTGATAAAGCTGTTTCTCATGGCTCCACTTGCTTGCCTCCTGGCTGCATTACTTATTGCTAATGAAACAGGGAGCGGGGTCAAGAAAAAACTGCTGTGGTGGAGAATCCACCAGACACCCAGGCGCCAACTGTGTGGATCTCCAGCCAGAAGCACTAAGTCCTTTAAGGGCGCTCTCCTTTCAGAGCTGCCTCTCCTGCCAGCCATGTCAGTACAATCATGTTTCTGAGGGCTGGCAAGAAACCCCTGGTGCTGTGTGACTGCTCTAGTGACAGCCATTGGGAATATTTATTGCTGTGATCAATTAATCCCCAATTTGTATCCTGCCACGTAGCAGAGGGAATGTGTTGCGTACAGTGCTTCTTCCAAGGCACCACCCCATGCTCCTTGGACCCACTGCTTTTCCCGGCTAGGCCTATGGACTGTGTAGTAAGGTTATGGGGAGGATGGAAGTGGGGATGTGGAGGGAGGGGATTCTCTTCTGCTGCCTTTCTCCAGTCTGGCTCTTTCCAGAAGTTTTAATCCAATTTGCTGGGGGTGGAGAAATCACTACTCTGCTCTCTCTTCGTTCATTGCTTTGCTATGCAATGTGTTGTACTGTAGCCTGCATCACTAGATGAGGTTGTTAGTGATGAGGTCACATCATAAAAGCAGACAAAAGGAGCATGGGGAGGCATTTTTCCTTGCCTTTCTCTCAATGTTTCCGGAAAAAGCCTGTACACCTCTCCTCATATCCTGCCTTTGGCTTCTTCTGGGACCAAAGGGAAACCTCAAAGCAGATGAGATTTAACTTACTTACGTTCTCTGTGGCTAACTTGGATTTCATTAAAGACAGCTGTAATCCCAGACTCCTTTGAATGGGTTAGCTCTGTTCTTGTTCTGCCTTTGTGTTCTTAGAGACCTAATATCAGCAATAATCTTAAACCACAGAGAGAAGGAGTTTGACATCTGTCACTAGTGGCTAACATAGTCATAAATTCAATATATAGTAATGCAACAGCCTGTAATTAAATCCTGACCACCAGCTCCCACCTACCTCTTCTCTCCATTTTGCTCAGAAAAGTATGACCCACTCTAGGTTTAAGCTAGAGACCATAATAAAGCACAGTAAAGAGCAGGTATAAATACCAAGGCAGGTGGGTAGGTAGATAGAGGAGTACAGAAGCCCAGAACTGAGTAAACATGGTGCAAACAGGTGCCTTTCTCATGTTCTATAAACTCCAAACTCACCACTGCACTCCTTACTGAGTTTTGGTTCTGTTAACATAGAGATTAATAACAATAGAACACATTCAGTTTAAGCCTTCTTCCTTGTCTTATCTGCTTATATGGTTCCTCCCTCAGGATTGCTCAGCCCACATCCTAGATCTTCTCCCTCTCAAGAGTCACTCTCACCTCCCTTATGTCCAGAATAACCCTCTTAACCCTTTCCCAGAAGGATCACCACCTAATAATAGGGATGGCAATCACAGATAGCTTGTTACAGATGGGACTCGAATCCCTGTTACCCCAGGGGCTGTGTCTACACTACAGATGCTACAGTGGCACAACTACGGTGCTGCAACTGTGCTGCAGTAGCACCATAGTGTAGACAGTTGCTAGGGCAGCAGAAGGGATTTTTCCATCACTGTAGGTAATCCACTCCTTCAGGAAGCGGTGACTAGGTTGACAAAAGAATTCTTCTTTCAGCCTAGCAGTGTCTATACCAGGGCTCAGGTCAGCTTTACTACATTGCTCAGGGGTGTGAATGCAAACCTTTAAGTCACATAGCTAGGTTGACCTAAATTTTAGGTGTAGACCAGGCCATGGTAACGTGTGTCCCTCCAGCTTGAGGTTAAGTTGCTTGACATCTGTTTGTGTGGTGGAGCAGGGGAAGCCTGGGTTTCAGGGAACATGGACTCTGAGTTTTCCCCATTGCTGAGTGGATGGTGGTCCTCTAAAGGCAAGAAGGCCCGTGGGGTGGGCTGGGGTGGCGTGTGAACAAATGGGACACCACTGCAGAAGCAGACACTCATCAAATGAACATAGAAACTCACTTTTCGTGCAGGAGAAGGTGGCTCCTTTAAATATTTATTTATTTAGGTTTACTAACACCAGGTTAATAAAATGGGATAGTGTGGAGAACTTTCTGCTCTACTACGCACATTCCTGGTCCTGGTGAGACGGGAGGTCTCCACAAAGGCCAAGATGCTTTCACGGATATCAATCTACAAGCATTGCTACTATTGTATATGCTATTTGCATTACAGAAGCACTGAAGGGCCCTGTGCAGGGATCATGGCCCCATTCTTCTGGGCACTGTTAAAAAACAGTCCCTGCCCACAAAAGCTATCAACAGAACTAGACTAGGAGAAGAAACGGACACATAAATGAGGTTGTGGTGGAGGATGGGGTAAGGGTAAAATAAGTATATCATAGCACAATGGAAATCAGTCACGCTCACCTAGTTCTACTTTTTATACATAAAATCATCCCTCCTCCCCCCAATTTATATACAAACATTTGCCCCGAACTTCCTTTACAGAACTTCAGCTGGGGACCTCTTTCATTGCACAGGAAAACACTTGATATCAAACAATAGTAAGTGAAATGAGCCTGTTTTCCTTGGCCTGCAGCATCAATATGAAATACAAGATTCAACGTCTCCAAAATGGATAGAATACATTAGAGTAGGCTTACCACCAATGCCAAGGCCAGTTCCTACCCTTGGTTACACCTGGTCGGATTTCATTGTCTCAAATGAGACATGCATGGGCGTATCTAAGGCTTTGCGAGATACTTAAGCAGGGGCCTAACTTAAAGTACAGGAGTAGTCCCATAACGGGATAGTGGACACCCAAGTTCACATCCCTGCTCCACATCAGGCAGGGTGGGATTTGAACAAGGGTCTCCTACATTGCATAGGAGTTCCCTAACTACTGGGCTGTTGGATACAAAGGAGAGAGGGTCACTACCTCTTTCACAAGAACTAGGGGTCACCAAATGAAATTAATAGATAGCAGGTTTAAAACAAACAAAAAGGAAATATTTCTTCACACAATGCACAGTCAACCTGCAGGGCTGGCTCCAGGCACCAGCGGAGGAAGCACGTGCATGGGGCGGCACATGTTAAGGGGCGGCATTCCGTCCATTCTTGGGGCGGGCACAGTCTGAGCGGCTTTTTCTTTTTTTTTTTGCTTGGAGCGGCAAAAATGGTAGAGCCGGCCCTGTCAACCTGTGGAACTCCTTGCCAGAGGATGTTGTGAAGACCAAGACTATAACAGGATTCAAAAAAGAACTAGGTAAATTCATGGAGAATAGGTCCATCAATGGCTATTAGCCAGGATGGGCAGGGATGGTGTCCCTAGCCTCTGTTTGCCAGAAGCTGGGAATGGGCGACAGGGGATGGATCATTTGATGATTACCTGCTCTGTTCTTTCCCTTTGGGGCACCTGGCATTGGCCACTGTCGGAAGACAGGATACTGGGCTAGATGGACCTTTGGTATGACCCAGTATGACCGTTCTTATGTTCCTGTGTTCCTCGTCTAAGTATTATAACACCCAAGTCCCCCTCGTGCGTCTAGCCCTGGGAGCATTCTCACTGGCTCTCAGTGATGTAACAGGTATATCCTCAATGCTCCATAACTGGTCAGGTCTACAGCAATCCCATTTTGTAATGCCCTCAAGATACCCCATGCTTTGCCTTGAGAACGGCTATTGTATTGCTTGGCGAGTTCTAACGCATGCAGCTGTTGGCCTCATGCAACAATTATTACACCACCTGCATGCAGCAATAACCACTCAGGAATGCTCCGCCTCTCATTGTCCTATCGTTAAAATACAATGGAAATCGCTGCTTAGGGGAAAACATATGGTCCGATGCGTCAAGCAATCTTTGGTGATCATCCATATGGCACGGGACATTTATGGCCTTTACACACATTCCTTTGATGTTATCATTGAAATCACATTCCCCCCCTCCCCCCCTTTTAGGGCCTGTTTTACAAGTGTCTGTTCCTAGTTTGCTGCGTAACAAAGTGAGCCGGGACTTAGGAGCGCCCCCTGGAACACAGCTGCCAGCTCCTCCGCCTCCTTAGACGTGGCTCTGACTTGACACCCGGGATCAGCAAGCACACCACGTTCCACAGCTACTGCTGCAGCCCTGGCAGGACTAAAAAGTCAGGCAGACTCGGTCCGTCTGCTCCGGGGCTGCAGGGGGAAGTGAGTGAGGACAGATTTTCCACTCTATAGCCAGAGGCCCGTCTTACGGGAAATTTCAGTCAGTAAAAGCAAAATGTTACTGGAATGCCGCCTTCCCTGGGCTTGAATGGAATTATTTTATTATTATTAAAATTGGAGAAACAGGTGTGACAAATTCATCACTTCCCCCGGGGGCTTGTTCAGACACTGGAGACTGTGCAGATTGTGTCAGATGCGAATGGGCTTCTGTCTGGCAACGTCACCTGCAGACGGTACCTGTTTCTAATTAGCTGTGTGTGATTCCCCGCCCCGGGCTGGGAATTAGCAGCCCAGAGGGAAAGCATTTGGCGATAGCAGTGATACGCTCTGCTAGATAATCCCTCCTTTGCTCAAAGGACTCGGCTCAGTAGTTGGAGCAGTGAGACTCCTCTCAGTCATAAACGGGGTAGTGACGAAGGGTGGGGGGACCCCAATGCTTTGTGAGTGGTACTGTGCAGCCTACACTTCCCCTACAGTGTGAGAGGCTAACAATAGGTCCCCTCCTGCCCTGCAGGGTGAATTCCATTGAATGACATTGAGTGCCTGTAAAAGCAAAATGACCGGTGTTCCTTTAAGTGATGTGGACACATGGGTTTCATTCAGCACTACACCTCAGCTAGCAGGCTTCCTCCCTCTCTGCTCCAGCTCCCGCCACATTCCCCCAGATCCCAGCTACTCAGGCTGGGTACGGTGGGATGGATTTTAACCCTTACCATATTGACCTTGTGTTCTCATTGGGACAAGGAGCTTATACTGATCATGTGATTGCAGCACAATTCATTTCACTGCTAGCTTTTATGTGACCCAATGGGCATTTCTGGGAGTAGGAGCTGGTTTAAATGAACCCCTGTCTTGCTGAAGAGGGGAGACATAGTCCTGTAGCAGCAAGTCGTTTTCTGAGTAACGAGCTCCTGGCTACTAGGGAAGCATGTTAAGGCTGATGGCACTTGACCTAAGAAGCAAGGAGGACTAAGGCAAGGTGTCTCTCCTGTTCAGAATTGCTTGTTTAAAGGGACAGGGTCAGGTTACAAAGCTACGGGGCAATCAGTAGGGTAAGGTGGTTTGGGATTGACTCCCTGACACTTGGTGGGTCAAATTCAGAGGTAAGCCAGAGGGCAAAGAGATAAGTTACACGGTGGTAAGCAGGTGTGAGTCTAAGAGTGACTAGAGGGAGTCTAGCTGGTATAACATCCATGCTGAGAGCAGCAGAAGAAGGTGTAGACTTACCCACTTCTGAATGTAGCCCGGTGTATTAAACCCTCCTTTCCTGTGTTGTTGTTGCTCACAAAGAGCCTGACTGTGGACATATACTACCTGTGAACCAGCAAGAGTTCCATCATGTTGGGGTGGAGGGAAGGATTCAGGGAGCCAAGCAAAGGGTTTACAAACTCTGCATGCCACAGTGCCCCTCACTCCTGGCCACAGGCAGGTTTGGGGATGATTTCAGACTGTGTGGACCTACTGACCAATCCCACCGCCACGGAGCAATGGGGACAATGCAGCAAGTTGCAGTAGCAGCCGCAGAAGGCTGTGCTGCCATTTCACAGTCTGCAGGAATGCTATCGGCTTCTCTCTGAAAGAGCTCCGCAGAGCTCCCTTGTGCATTGCTTATTGGCTTGTGCTGTATGCAGGGTCCTGGATAGGGCCCTTCCTGCCTTACACAGACATATATTTTGTCTCTGCTTCTTTTTTCCAAGTTGCTTGATGAAAAGAGAAACTCCACTTTCATTTTTATTTATACTCCGTTTCGAGTCGCTTTCTGCTTCCCATGCACAAAGCACCAGCACAAGGCTGGGTTGTCTGAGTTGCAGTTGGTACAGGGGAAATTTTCTGTCCCAACAAGAGACTGCTTTATTGAAAATAAGGTTTAAACAAAACTCATACAAACAATGTCGCCATTAACATTACGTCTGGTCAAACATAAACTTGGCACCTAAACTACCCTGATGGCATTATACCCGTAACTTTCCCAGTGTGTTCGTTAGGCTAGAATTACCATTTTTGTGTTCTTTATACCTGCCTCTGGAGCAGCTGATACCAGACACTTTTACAGACAGGATATTGAACGAGATGGATCATTGGTTTGAACCAGTCTGGCAATTTGCATTTTCCTATTGATATGGGTGGGAGTTATCACAGTGGGGGAATACATTGGGTCTCATTATTTTAACCTTTTCATGCCCTACCCTGCAGCTGTACCCCTTGTCTCATTCAAGAGGAATCTGATTCATTCAGTATATTGACCACAATGTCATGGGAGCCTCTAACCTACAGTACAGACTGTGGATTTATGCAGAACCTGGAAGTCTACATAAAAGGTCAGGGGTATTTTTTAGACTTGGAGGGGCTGAGAGGGACATTGAGGGCCAGAGTCTGATCTTGGTTATGCCGATGCAAATCCAGAACAGCTTTATTGACATCAATGGAGTTATGCAGATTTAGACTGCCGCAAATGAGATCAGGACCCGCTGTCAGGTCAAAAGGGTGGTATTCCAGACCCTACGAAAGGAAGTGGTTAACATTAAAGCCAACTGTGTCAACAGACTATATTCCACCTGGAGGAAGAGGGGTTCTACATGTGGCTGAGTTTGACATCAGAAATGTATAGATGCAGTCTCCCAACGTATTACCAGGAAACATGAGGCGAGACGTAACACGTCAATGGAATATTATTTTTGCCTTAAGACCACAAATAACCTGATCGTTGAAACACTGGCTCGGAGGCCGGGGTTTAGGGAGTATCTCTAATTACGAATGAGCAAAAGACAACAAGAGACGAGGTCTCCTAGGAGAAAACCTGAACTATCTGGGTGCTTTTCCTAAGCGTTATCAAATTTATCCCAGTCCTCATCGTCATGGAAATCAAGCTGAAAATTGTATGAGATCTGGCTCGCCTCAGAGCTTTCCAGGGCTTCCTACATCAAGTTTGAGTTGCTTCCTTTCCTGGCTAAATCCAAGAGGCACAGTAGTGTTGACGACTGAAAACCTGTACCAAGAATGGATTAAATACTCGGATAAAGGGGCCTAATTAAGATTCCCGCAGGTATGGCCACACTGATATCAGGGTCATACAGGCAGGATGCTATTCTTCAAACACAGGACTCAGCGGCCATGCAATAGTATAATCTGGATAATGAGTCTGAGATCTTTTTTATCTCATGCACCATCAAATTGGAACGATATGGTGCTTAGCACATGTTTCAAGTCCTGGCCAATCACAAGTTTCCATATCTTGAAATGATCAATGGTCTCTTTGAGGAGGTCAAAAATAAACACAGCCCATGACAAGCCATTTACTTGAGAGGCAAAACTGTTTCTCCATCACAAACATCTGCACTAGTCTGCCCAGGCTGGGTGTGGAGGCACACACCCTCGAATGGTGGCGTCAAGAGGTGCTGCCCTTTTTGACCTGAGTGGCTAGCGAAAGTCTGGGCCCCTTAGGATGTTCCAACTGGAAGAAGAAAGTGGCGATAGTCAGATATTTCTCTGATGCAGTTTTGTTTATTTATAAAGAAAGTAAAAAGTCCTGCTTCTCCAAATGCAGCAGGAACCAAGAACAAAAGGAGCAGTTTCCTAGCTTACAGTCTGACGTCTCTTTAGCCAATTGACCCAAATGCTCTCTTTAGCTTTTTCCAGGATTATACTGTGTTCATCAGCTACTGCTTCAGTTTCTTGCTTTTTGCCTCTGTTCTGTGTGTTCTGCCCCCCCACCCCGCCCCACCTCTCTCTCCCTCTCTCTATTTAGCAAAAGCCCTCCTCCCACTCAGTCCAAATGCCTGGGCAGCTTCACAATCCCCTTTAGTCTTAGGTGGGGGGCTTCTGATTAACGTCTCATGACAGTTATGTTAATTAAAGGATGCTTCCCCGCCCAATCGTAGAGGTTTCTGATTGATGCAATCACCGGAACCTCTCAACTTTGCAAGGAAGTATGCCTCTGGAGGCCAAGAGGAATGATGCTTCCACTTGTCCTGGGGGAGCGCATTCATCAACAGTCCCTTTTGCAAGTCACACGCCCATCCCAATCTGGGCCCCAGATGCTGCCCATTGCATGGGAAAGTTGCAGAGCAGTAGAATCCTGGCCAAGTCCCATCCTTGCCAGATACATCTGGGTCACGAAGTATTGTTGGCAACACTAGCATCCTTCCACCCTCATGCTCATGGAGTGCAGATACCCATGTGATGGTGGCCTTCTGCACAGACATGCAAGGCAGGAAAGACGCTCCCTGTACCTTCTGGGCTTCCACCCGTGCATGGACAGCTATCCATTTGGCCCCACATTCAGAACGGATTCAAGCTCTGATTGAAGGCTCAGAAACATAGCTTGAGAACAGGCTTCCTCTTGCTCCATAAACTATCCATTGACCACAGCTGACTCCTGCACCCAGATGCAGCCACTTCAGATTGTCTCCTCTGAAACAACATGCAATATCTCACCTGACGTAACCCTTGATCCTTAAGAGAGAGAGAAACTGTGGTTTGCTGTTTGTTCTGGCTTTTCAGCTGAGACTTTCAAAAATGAGGTCCTGGCAGCTCTGCGTGGAATTTAAAGACTGTAGGGCACTTTTAATTGAAATGTTGATCGTGACAGTGCAGGGGTAGGCAACCGATGGCACGCATGCTGATTTTCAGTGGTACTCACACTGCCTGGGTCCTGGCCACCGGTCCGGGGGGGGCTCTGTATTTTCATTTAATTTTAAAGGAAGCTTCTTAAACATTTTTAAAACCTGATTTACTTCACATACGACAATAGTTTAGTTATATATTATGGACCTATAAAAGAGACCTTCTAAAAACATTAAAATGTATGACTGGCACGCGAAACCTTAAATTAGAGTGAATAAATGAAGACTCGGCACACCACTTCTGAAAGGTTGCCGACCCCTGTGCTATTGTGTGCAAGCAGCTCGCGTGTTCCCGGACGGGAGTTCCTTCCACACAGCTGTCTGTGTCTCCTGTCTGGGAGATGCACACTGTAGCACAACCACGGACAGCTGCTGTTGAGCCCGGCGCCTGCCCCAAGGGGCTGGGCTCAGGGCGGTACAGCCGCACTGGAGGAGCTACCTGGGCTGGACGCTGGCTCCTGCGAGCAGTGGCCCGACATGCAGGGGCGGCTCCAGGCACCAGCGCAGTAAGCACGTGCCGGGGGCGGCCTGCCGGTCGCCGTGAGGGCGGCAGTCAGGCTGCCTTCAGCGGCATGCCTGCGGGAGGTCCGCTGGTAATGCGGATTCGGCAGCAATTCGGCGGTGGGTACGCCGAAGGCATGGGACCGGCAGACCTCCCGCAGGCATGCCGCTGAATCCGCGTTACCAGCGGACCTCCCGCAGGCATGCCGCCGAAGGCTGCCTCACAGCCGTGCTTGGGGCGGCAAAAACCATAGAGCCGCCCCTGCCGACATGCTGCTGATTTTCCCGCTGTGGTTCCTGGTAGAGCCCTGCAACTCCGCGAATATCTGCTTTATATCCGCGGATATAAATTTTGTCTCTGCTCAGGGCTCTACACCCACAACTCGGTCATCAGAACAAAGGAAGGCAGGGGCTGATCCAGGAATTGAACTCCAAAGTCCCAATCCACTGCTATAGCTACTAAGCTCTTCTTCCTACCGTCTGAGCACATTTTTGTATTAATTAAAAAAAAAAAGTTTTGACCAATGAAATGAAAAAGGAGGATAGTCGATAACAATGATAATGCTGATGCGTGGGCAGGGAACAATACTTTTAAAGTTGCTAAAAAGTCTAAATTGAGCTTACAAAATATTTCGTTGCTTTCCATAGCTGTTGGTTGGGGTCGGGTGGCTGAGATGTGTTTGGACAGGATGTCCAGGAAGGCTCTCTCAAAGTGGAGAGCTGGCCTGCCTAGGAAAGAGAAAGCAAAAGGAAAAGAATATTGGAAAGTACCAGAAACTAATTTAAAAAAAAAATGTCTTATGGAGGGGCTTTTGACCTGCGATTTCCCAGGTTGGTGGGTTTTTGGACTGCACCTGAGCCAGATATTACAGTGTTGCATTTCTCCCTACATATACAGAACAGCACGGCACTTCCCTGATTACACAGCCTTGTCTGTTTCCTCTATAGGGCAGAGTGGGATTTTTCCGTTCCACATTATCATTCCTAACTGGCTGCAGTGATTTCCCCTGAGCTGCTGAATGTACATTCAAGTACATTCCAAAAGCAAAGGAAAGGAGCATTACAAGGATTGGGGGGGCTGCCTGCCAATATTTTAAAAGCTGGGTATACGGGTACAGTTCTTGGTCCTTTGCAAGTGGGCGAGGAGGAGAGTCCCAGTGCAGCTGCCATAGAGTTGGAATTTGGGAATTGTGTGCTTGGAGAGCTACAAAGTTCTTTCAAGGTCTCTGGCACGTCAGACACTGATATACATTTCAAACTTATCTCCAGCTTAATGAAGTTCTTTGACCTGTGCTTGGAAATGCCACTGTTCATTGAGCGGAGTGCTAGGGGATAGAAAAGAGCACTCTGGTCTGTGACACCATCTAGGGAGGAAAACAGGGCTAAGCGTATGTCTACGCAGCAGCTAGGAACAAGTTTCCCAGCCCAGGTAGCAGAGGCACCGACTTCCCCAGTTCCCGGGGGGTGCTCGAGCCCTGCTATGCCCCATGTCCCCACCCTCCACCTCTTCCCCCAAGCCCTCACCCCTGCCCCGCCTCTTCCCGCCCCGCCCTGCCTCTTCCCCCCTAACCCCACCCTGTTCTGCCCCATCCCCCCACCTCTTCCTGCCCCGGCTCCTCCCCCTCTCCCCCAGCACCTCCTGCATGACGCTGAATAGCTAATCGCGAAGGGCAGGAGGCGCTGGGAGGGAGGGGAGGAGCTGATCCAAAGGCCTGCTGGTGGATGCAGAGCACCCACCATTTTTTCCCCCTGGGTGCTCCAGCCCCGGAGCACCCCCAGAGTTGGTGCCTATGCCAGGTAGATAGACATGTATTAGCTCTGTTTGACATACTAAAAATAGCAGCGTGGATGCGACGGCATGGGCCCAGCTTGGGATAGGCACCTGAATATGTGCCCAGTGGGGCTGGGCAGGCTTATGCTTGGGGTGGTTTGGCCAAGTCACCCCTTAGGGTGCTGAAGCTACCCTGCTATTTTCAGTGCACTAGTTCTTCAAACTTAGAACAAGAGATAACGGGGACACTGCAATCATGCTGGAGCGGCCAAGGCTGTCTATTTAATGAGCCTCTCACAAACCCGCTAATCTCAACTGTATTTAATGATCATTGGTTTGGCCCCCATCCACACAGTCTGAACAGCATGTGCTGGATGGCGGGCTGCAGACACATCTGAATCATCTTTAAACATGGTTCCTTGGGGATGGGAGAAAGGGGGACCTTTGAGCCTTCTGAATCATAAATCTCCCAGAGGTTCTCAGATGGGAACAGACCCGCAGGCATATGGCCGCAGTGAGCAAGGTGATATCATCATGTAACCCAATGCACACTCTCACTTCCTCTTGGATCTAACTGCCATGTGGGGGGGACTGATCTCACCCGGCAAGAATCCCAGTTACAAATAGATTTTCACAATGTTGTGACAGACAGTAAGTCATCTCTGAGAATGTTTACCCCTGAATTCCACAGGCCGGATTAGTTCAGCTCCCTTCAGGCATAACTGACAACTTCCGGGAATCACACGTTGCTAAGGAAGATGCTGGCAGCACATATTGGGGGGCTGGAAGAGGGACTCACTCCTTCTTGAGCATCACTCCAGGGGTCAGACTGGAGGGCCAGAGGACAGCTGAAGAGCTTAATACAGCGGGCTGCAAGGACGTGTTAGCAAGATCTGACAGCCAGATCTGTAGCTTCGAAGCAGCATTCTATCCCCCAGACTTATCCTCTAAGAGGTCTGGAAAACCTAGTGGGTAGAGGATGGATGCATTTGAGAAGAGATGATATTAGGCTTTGCCTATGTTACAAAGTTGTGCCACGTTAACTATAGTGGGATAGTTAAAGTGGCACCATCCCCTAATATGGGCACAGTTCAATTTAGATTGTAAGCTCTTTGGCACAGGGATTGTCCTTTTGGTCTGTGTACAGCACCTAACACCGTGGGGTGCTTTTCCATGACTGCAGCTCCTAAGCACTATGGTAATGCTATTAATAATATTGGTATATTGCTACAGCTATTCTTACATCGGAAGGGGAATAATTATAGGGGTATAAGGTACTTTTTAACTGGTATATCTGTGCTCACACTAAGGTTTTTTTCCAGTATAAATGTCAGTAAAAAAACAAAAACACAAAAAAACCTTACACCCCTAAGCAAAATAGTGATAATGTTAGAACTGGTCTAAGGGACAGAGGGGCGTGGAAGAGGATGGATGTGTTGGGGGCAGCTATTTGAATTGCTAAGAGAGAATTAACAGGTGGAAAGTGCTTTAATACAAGTGCTTTAATAGTATCTGTGGCCTGAGGCTCTCACAGCGCTGAATGCGATTACCACCATGTTACCAATGGAAACTGAGGCAGACAGCGGCTAAGTGACTTGCCCAAGGTCAAACTTGAAGTCTGTGACTAAGGCATGGTGATTGGGTTTCTAAACCCCACACCAAAGCAGCCATGAAGGGTTAATGGACGGAATATTTACTTCCCCAGCTGTGACCATGTGGCTGACTAGCAACAGCTGAGCTAAAAGGCTGCAGCTCAGAGGTGGCTGCCAGAGAGGCACAGGGGACTATCTTAAGGAGGTTCTTCAAGATTAGCCTGGCAAGCAGCCACTTAAGGATCAGACACAGAGGCCCGCCACAGGGGTAATGGCACAAGGGAGGTTTCTTTCCCTTCTACCTGACAAAGCAGGGATGAGAAGGGATTTTAAAGGGTCACTGTTTCACGGTAACTCCTTACATAAAGGGGTGAAGGAACAAGCCCCTTCACAGCCAAGAACAGAATTGAGTTCTATCAGCACCCAAGATTGTGTCTCCGCTACAAGACCATCCTTCCTTGCCTTGAGATCCTTAGATTAAAATGTGCTGGTTTAAGCACAAAGTAGAGCTGCTGGTAGGAAAATTTCTGTCGAAACAAAATTGTCATTGAAAAACAGAAACAGTGCATTACAAAAATATTTGTAGATTCCACCCCCTTCCCATTTTCCAGTCTGCTCTAATGCAAGAGATTATTCTTACTAATGACCAACAATCAAATTTAGGTCCCAAACTTGTAAACACTCAGATAAGGGGTTAACTTTAAGCATATGAGCAGTTCCATCAGGAAATCCAACTGGCCCCCTGGTGCCACATGAACCAAGGGGGGCTCAGAAACAAGGGAGAATTGAGCTCATAGATTTCAAAGGGACCATTATGATCATCAAGTCTGACCTCCTGCATAACACAGGCCATGGAGTTTTACCCAGTAATTGTTGCATAGGGGACAACAACCTGTGCTTGAAAATACGACTCTGTACCTCTGTAATCTTTGTAATCCGGTTTACCACATTCATCATCATGGTATCTGAGTGCCATGGAAGAATAAAACATTATGGATCAGACAGACTCTTGGTCTGGTGTCCCTGGTGCTTTTTAAACTAACCCTCCCCCTCTCTCCCCCACAACTGATTCTAAAGAGACAGTATCAGGCAACTGTGGCGTTCGGGCTCTTCTCGAGTCTCAGATATATTTATCACTTCTTTTTTTGTTGTCGTTAATGCTGGACTAATTTCTTTGGAAAAAGATGTTGTCATTCCAAGAAGAACCATCTCCGTAAATATTTACAATGAGTGAAAAATGTGCCAAAGGTACCAGGAATCTGGCCAGTTGGCAAACGGGGCCTTCCTTGGTCCATCTGGAAGACAAGTATAAACAGTGCAGATAGCAAAACCTATAGTTAAGGTTGCCCAGTGCTTTCCATTAAAAGACGCCATTTTCGGTTGCATGTAACTTTGCCAAATTGTAACTGTATGGGCTGAAATTTTCCATGTCGGGTGTCTGTCTCTGGTGGAATTTTGGGGGAAAGTCTGAACTAAAACAGTTCAGCTGTTTCTGGGAATGAGATCTGAGGGAAAAAAATCCACTGTTTTGCACGTGCTAATAATATTCTTTCAACCGTTCCAGGGTTTAGATGCAGGGCATTAATAAATGCATGGGGCCGCATATCGACTGATGGGGATAAAGAGAAACACTCAATAGATGCCTGAATGAGGCAGGGTCTTGTGGTGGGGGAGAACAACTGGATGTGATCACATAATTGAAGTATTGTAATTTATACGCACAAAGTGGCTGCATTGAGGCTGCACAGGCAACCTTATTTGATGCTAGAGTGCTCAATTCACTTTTTAAAAATAGGTTTCAGAGTAGCAGCCGTGTTAGTCTGTATCCGCAAAAAGAACAGGAGTACTTGTGGCACCTTAGAGACTAACAAATTTATTTGAGCATAAGCTTTTGTGGGCTACAGCCTACTTCATCGGATGAAAGCTTATGCTCAAATAAATTTGTTAGCCTCTAAGGTGCCACAAGTACTCCTGTTCTTTTTTAAAATAGTGTTCCTGATTCATGAGGACGGTGTGCTGATACAAAGTACTCATATGCCTTATTTTACTGGCCACCTAAGCTAGGTTTAAAATTTTTTATATCAGAGTGGTACAAAGCAGCAAAAGCATACCAGTGAAACTGACTCTTTGTATGTATTGCCAGTTATGAGCCAGATGCTCAGATGATTTAGCTGGGGATTGGGTCCTGCTTTGAGCCAGGGGTTGGACTAGATGACCTCCTGAGGTCCCTTCCAACCCTGATCTTGTGTGATTCTATGTAAATGGACCTAGCTCCATCGACTTCAGTGGAGTTGGGCCAGTTTACATCATCTGAGGATCTGGTGCTATTTATTGTTTCCTCCTAGGGCCTGATACATCACTGCGTTATTCGGATGTGACATGGAGAATCACCCCTCATACCTCTACCCTGGTTGTCACAGCTTCTGCCGTCCCTCAGTCCTTGCCTGTCTGAGTTGAAAAAAACCCATTCTGAACTACAAGAATCAAAATACGCTTAATTTTACACCACTTCAAATCACTTCCCAGGTGGCTTCAGCCTCCCGATTCTTTGTGAAAGATTAAGGCTGATATTGGTTGCTCTGTCACATGCCGTGGGATGGATCTCTTCTGTTTGAAATGGTTCTGCCTTTCTTGGCTGTGGTGCATGCTACCAATGAGATGTAGCAAGACTGAGCTGTCTGAAGCAAACAGAATAGATTCATGTTTACCCCAATGTACAGTTCAACTGTACAACCCACCAACATTGGCTTTGGTTTTGGTCCCATTTTTTCCCTCTTGTTTACTAAGGGAAGGTGGCTTGGGGGTCAGCTAATTCCACTCTGGTTTCATCTTCACAGCAGAGCTTTTGTTCATAGCCAAAAGCTGAATAATCTTCTCCTGCAATCAGGAGCACAATCGGCTTGAGGGAAGCACGCATGTACATCAGAATTTCCCTGGCTCCCCATCTCCTCTTACCGCATTCGGTTAGAAACAACACTGTGGGGTCCCCTTCTTGGCTTTGTCCAGCGTTTCTAATGACTGGATGAGGTTGGATAGTCTCTCATAGAGGAGATATTTGATATAAATGGACTTATGTCATTTAGAGAGCTCTGTGGTGAATTCATTATCCCTAGATGTCACTTCCTGGCAGTTCAGCCTACTGGACACTTGAGCTAAATTGCCTTTTAATGAAGATTTTGGCTTGTTACATTCAACCCCATTGACACTGAACACAAATACAGTTCCAGCGGGTTGGGCTCTCTTTCTGGATGTGACATCATTTTAAATTCTCTATTTCAGTCCATGCAGAGAAAAATGAGGAGAGAAATGGGGAAGGGGGCTCAGTTCTGAAAAAAAGATCCCAGTGGGAGGGTTTAAGTGGGACGTAACAGATACATGGGCCTTGTTCTGGTCCTCTGCACAGTGGTGAATTTCACCCAATGTTGATAATGTTTGAACAATTTGGGACATACAGTTCAGGTTCTTTTCTTAAATATGTGTAGTCCCCTCTTCTTCCGTTCCTTCTCTCTTTGTATGGTTAGTTGGTGGTTTCCCCCTCTGAAAGTTCTCCCGTGTTAAGCCCTTTAAGTCGCCATGAAGATCATCATCCTGTTGATTTCACGGTCAGTCCTTTTTATTCAGAAATGCTTCCTATACAGATAAACACAGCCGGCTGGGAGCCAGGTGAAAGATCCTTCAGTGACACACACGCCACCTTCTGTCTTCTGAAGATTTTACATTTGTTCTTTCTTTCTTGTTGCTTTTTGGCCTGTTCATCTGAAATAAAAGTCATGAAAACTAAAAATACGGAAACACACAAGGCTCAGGAGGGGGAGAGAAAGGTGGTCCTGCAGTTAAAGCACTAGACTTCGAGTGCCTCCTGACCGTTGGCTTCAATTCCTCCTGCACAGTTTTTGTACAACCTTAGCTAACTCATTTCATTTTTCTATGCCTTTGTTCCTGACCTGTAAAGCAGGGATATTAATGCTTTCTTTAACCCCTCTCTATTCAATTCTAAGCTGTTGTGGCAGGGACTGTTCCTATATGCATGCAAAGCATCTAACAGTGATTTCAGGCAGGGCCCCTAGTAATACAAATAATGCCAACATAAACAAGGGCAGAATTTGGCGGAGGATGTTCCATAAAGTGTGCCTGATTCTGTTCTCACTCACCCTGATGTGCATCAGGAAGAATTCCAGCAAGGTCAATGGAGTTTCAGCTGATGTGAATGGACAGTGAGGGGCAGCTGGTTCACTGAGATTGAATACATGTAATCAGGAGGTAGAATCTGGCTCACTAAACTTGCATGGCCGGTGTAATTTCTCAGAGATTTTTATTCTTGAACAGCTCCTCAGACCGGCTACTGTAAAAAAATATATTTGAAACACGCTGGGTGTTTTTTCTTTTTTTTTTTTAACGAGGAAAGTGCTAGTTTGCTGACCTCTTACATCCACCTCAGTACTTTCCTATCCCTATTTGGATGGGATAGGAGCTTTCCAAATAGCTTCACGCAGCGGAGGCTGTAGGTCTGAAATCTACGCAAGCAATCAGTGATCTCATCCATTGCTCCGTCAGACACAAGTGCTGGCTGGCTGGGTCTGACTGGCTGTTGGACATGCTGTGTGATGCTTAAAACTGCCCGCAAGGAAACCCAGGGGATGTTAAGCAGAGCCATTCCTTCACTGTCAGAACATATAAACATGAACAAATATGGGGTCTGTATGGAGAACATCAAAGTCAGGTAACACTCAGCTCGGCGCGACACCCCATTGGAGGGAGAGGGCTGAAGTGTAAAAGAGCCCTTGTTTTACATAGCTGCTGTGATACGTCACACAGCCTGGGGTTAGCTCAAGTGCTGGCTGCATTTCCACAGCCTGCACCCAAATCCTTCTTCCAAGTGCTGGCTGGAATGAGAGCATTTCAACCTTTTGTTTGCTTTAAAATGCCCTTCTGCCCTGGCTTTCTGGAAACAACATACGTGCTTCATGCCAGATGCTACTAGTCCAGAGACACTGAATTACTGCTTGTGTTGGAGGAAATATGCTCATTTCTTTAATGCAGTGGGCCTGGGCTTGTATTCGCAGCACCCAGAATTGTGTAAATCGAGGGGATATATTTAATCATTTCACCACTGGGTGGGTATCTGCATATTCACAGCTGCTGATGTCGGAGCCAGGAATATTTCAGCCTCCAAAGCGTTACCTCCTTTTGACCCTGAGAAGTGCTTCGAGATCTATGGATAAAAAGCGCTATATCAGAGCTAGCTTTTATTAATATTATTATACAGAAAGCTGTCTGATTATGGACCAGGTCCTAACGCTCTTACTCACATGAGTAATCCCATTGACAGCTCACATCAACAAGCACTACTTGCACAAGCGAGGGCTGAACATTGGGCTTTCTGCTTGTGTACATGCACACACCCATGCACACTACATAATGATGCGAAGTGATCAGAATACACGAGGTACCTACTTCTGTTCTGGGCCATATCCACAGCCAGGTGTAAACTGATGCATCTCTAGTGACTTCCCTGGAGTTGTGCTGATTAGCACCAGCTGAGAGTCTGGCCCTCTCTCTTAATTAACTGCTGTGGAGTTTTCTACAGGATACGGACTGACTTGTTGCCAGGATCTCTCAGTCTACATTGCTTCTGTGTCATGATATATTCTTGAATGTATTGACTGCACGGCTTGCCACTAAAGTACAAGTATTTGATGGTCTCTCCAGACTTCATTGCCTAGAGGCATAGTGTGGGATTGTCTAACATGCTCAGAATTGGCCTAACTCTGCTGCCACTGAACTCAATGCGAAAACTCCCAATGAATTCAATGGGAGCAGCATTAAACCAACCCTGTGTGCTGCTGAAAATCCCTCCCCAAGATTCTTTCCTTTCTCATGGATAAGTTTTCATCCCTGCACAACGAACATGATCTCAAAACTCTTCCTTTCCTGTGATACCAGGATAATCTTACTCACATCTATTTAATTTCCACTTACTGATATCCAGGCTGGGGGGACCATCCAATGTGAAAGGTGCCTGCTGGTGGAATCTCTCAGGCAGCAGGTGGGAGAGCTACAGGAGGAGGTGGCTAGGTTGAGAAGCATCCGAATCCACGAGCAATTCCTGGACAGTGTCCATGTGGAAACAGCTGAGGTAGCTGTCCCAGTACACAGGACTGCTGATACACCACTGGTGGAGGAGGAGATGGCTCAGGGTGGACACTGGCAGCTGGTTACTTCTGGCAGCAGGCAGTGCTCCACCCCTGCTCCGAACCCTCCCGCTGTGGTAATAGGTAACCGTTATGCTCTTCTTGATACAGGAAAGAAGGCATCACTCCCTACAGTAAAGGAGGAGAAGCCTCGTACCCCTAAGGCTGGGAGGTCTGCTGCCACCACTGCGAATAGGAAATGTAGGGTAGTGGTGGTCGGAGACTGTCTGCTGAGGGGGACGGAGGCGCCCATCTGTCGCCCTGACATTTCATCTCGGGAGGTATGCTGCCTGCCGGGAGCCCGTATCCGAGACGTTACAGAGGCATTGTCGAGGATTATCCAGCCCTCTGACTACTACCCCATGCTACTCCTCCATGTGGGCACAAATGATACTGCACGGTGTGACACTGAGTGGATCAAGAGTGACTACAGGGCTCTGGGAGTACGGGTGAAGGAGTTTGGAGCACAGGTGGTATTCTCTTCGATTCTTCCTGTCAAAGGTAGGGGCCCAGGCAGAGACAGATGCATCCTGGAGGTGAATGCCTGGCTGCGAAGATGGTGTCGCCAGGAGGGCTTTGGCTTCCTAGACCACGGGATGCTATTTGAGGAAGGACTGCTAGGCAGAGATGGCGTTCACCTTTCGAGGAGGGGAAAGACCCTATTTGGACACAGACTGGCTAACCTAGTGAGGAGGGCTTTAAACTAGGTTCGACGGGGACAGGTGAGCAAAGCCCGCAGGTAAGTGGGGAACATGGAGACCTGGGAGATGGGTCGGAAACGAGAGGGAGTGTGGGCTATATTGGCAGAGAGAAAGGAGGGTCAGGAGAAAACCGGGAGGAAAGATCAAACCAGTATCTTAGATGCCTATATACAAATGCGAGAAGTATGGGTAATAAGCAGGAAGAACTGGAAGTGCTAATAAATAAATACAACTATGACATGGTTGGCATCACTGAAACTTGGTGGGATAATACACATGATTGGAATGTTGGTATGGATGGATACAGCTTGCTCAGGAAGGACAGACAGGGGAAAAAGGGAGGAGGTGTTGCCTTATATATTAAAAATGTACACACTTGGACTGAGGTAGAGATGGACATAGGAGACGGAAGTGTTGAGAGTCTCTGGGTTAGGCTAAAAGGGGTAAAAAACAAGGGTGATGTCATGCTAGGAGTCTACTACAGGCCACCTAACCAGGTGGAAGAGGTGGATGAGGCTTTTTTTAAACAACTAACAAAATCATCCAAAGCCCAAGATTTGGTGGTGATGGGGGACTTCAACTATCCGGATATATGTTGGGAAAATAACACAGAGGGGCACAGACTATCCAACAAATTCTTGGACTGCATTGCAGACAACTTTTTATTTCAGAAGGTTGAAAAAGCTACTAGGGGGGAAGCTGTTCTAGACTTGATTTTAACAAATAGGGAGGAACTCGTTGAGAATTTGTAAGTAGAAGGCAGCTTGGGTGAAAGTGATCATGAAATCATAGAGTTTGCAATACTAAGGAAGGGTAGAAGGGAGAACAGCAAAATAGAGACAATGGATTTCAGGAAGGCGGATTTTGGTAAGCTCAGAGAGCTGATAGGTAAGGTCCCATGGGAATCAAGACTGAGGGGAAAAACAACTGAGGAGAGTTGGCAGTTTTTCAAAGGGACACTATTAAGGGCCCAAAAGCAAGCTATTCTGCTGGTTAGGAAAGATAGAAAATGTGGCAAAAGACCACCTTGGCTTAACCACGAGATCTTGCATGATCTAAAAAATAAAAAGGAGTCATATAAAAAATGGAAACTAGGACAGATTACAAAGGATGAATATAGGCAAACAACACAGGAATGCAGGGGCAAGATTAGAAAGGCAAAGGCACAAAATGAGCTCAAACTAGCTACAGGAATAAAGGGGAACAAGAAGACTTTTTATCAATACATTAGAAGCAAGAGGAAGACCAAAGACAGGGTAGGCCCACTGCTTAGTGAAGAGGGAGGAACAGTAACAGGAAACTTGGAAATGGCAGAGATGCTTAATGACTTCTTTGTTTCGGTCTTCACCGAGAAGTCTGAAGGAATGCCTAACCTAGTGAATGCTAATGGGAAGGGGGTAGGTTTAGCAGATAAAATAAAAAAAGAACAAGTTAAAAATCACTTAGAAAAGTTAGATGCCTGCAAGTCACCAGGGCCTGACGAAATGCATCCTAGAATACTCAAGGAGCTAATAGAGGAGGTATCTGAGCCTCTAGCTATTATCTTTGGAAAATCATGGGAGACGGGAGAGATTCCAGAAGACTGGAAAAGGGCAAATATAGTGCCCATCTATAAAAAGGGAAATAAAAACAACCCAGGAAACTACAGACCAGTTAGTTTAACTTCTGTGCCAGGGAAGATAATGGAGCAAGTAATTAAGGAAATCATCTGCAAACACTTGGAAGGTGGTAAGGTGATAGGGAACAGCCAGCATGGATTTGTAAAGAACAAATCATGTCAAACCAATCTGATAGCTTTCTTCGATAGGATAACGAGTCTTGTGGATAAGGGAGAAGCTGTGGATGTGGTATACCTAGACTTTAGTAAGGCATTTGATACGGTCTCGCACGATATTCTTATCGACAAACTAGGCAAATACAATTTAGAAGGGGCTACTATAAGGTGGGTGCATAACTGGCTGGATAACCGTACTCAGAGAGTTGTTATTAACGGTTCCCAATCCTGCTGGAAAGGCATAACGAGTGGGGTTCCGCAGGGGTCTGTTTTGGGACCGGCTCTGTTCAATATCTTCATTAACGACTTAGATATTGGTATAGAAAGTACGATTATTAAGTTTGCGGATGATACCAAACTGGGAGGGATTGCAACTGCTTTGGAGGACAGGGTCATAATTCAAAATGATCTGGACAAATTGGAGAAATGGTCTGAGTTAAACAGGATGAAGTTTAACAAAGACAAATGCAAAGTGCTCCACTTAGGAAGAAAAAATCAGTTTCACACATACAGAATGGGAAGAGACTGTCTAGGAAGGAGTACGGCAGAAAGGGATCTAGGGGTTATAGTGGACCACAAGCTAAATATGAGTCAACAGTGTGATGCTGTTGCAAAAAAAGCAAACGTGATTCTGGGATGTATTAACAGGTGTGTTGTGAGCAAGACACGAGAAGTCATTCTTCCGCTCTACTCTGCTCTGGTTAGGCCTCAGCTGGAGTATTGTGTCCAGTTCTGGGCACCGCATTTCAAGAAAGATGTGGAGAAATTGGAAAGGGTCCAGAGAAGAGCAACAAGAATGATTAAAGGTCTTGAGAACATGACCTATGAAGGAAGGCTGAAAGAATTGGATTTGTTTAGTTTGGAAAAGAGAAGACTGAGAGGGGACATGATAGCAGTTTTCAGGTATCTAAAAGGGTGTCATAAGGAGGAGGGAGAAAACTTGTTCACCTTAGCCTCTGAGGATAGAACAAGAAGCAATGGGCTTAAACTGCAGCAAGGGAGGTCTAGGTTGGACATTAGGAAAAAGTTCCTAACTGTCAGGGTGGTTAAACACTGGAATAAATTGCCTAGGGAGGTTGTGGAATCTCCATCTCTGGAGATATTTAAGAGTAGGTTAGATAAATGTCTATCAGGGATGGTCTAGATAGTATTTGGTCCTGCCATGCGGGCAGGGGACTGGACTCGATGACCTCTCGAGGTCCCTTCCAGTCCTAGAATCTATGAATCTATGAATTGTAAGCCCTCAAGAAGGATCTAGGAGACCAAAACGGGGTATCAGACAGACTTGTTCTTCTGATCATTTGAAGATCTCAATGGTTCAATCACAAGATCGGTCATTGGAATACATAGTTTTTATAGCCCTGGAAATCTTTGATTTAGACTCTACATCAGCGGTTCTCAACCTATTTCCCATTGTGGGCTGCATATCCAGCTCTGTGTTATGTGGGCCTCATCCACACAACATATATATACTACCTGCATGGCCCTGTGGATGTCACATGGGCCACAGCTGTGTGCTGATTGGGCCGCAAGCGAGCCACTGCTCTACATCCTCCCTCTAAGTGGGGAGTCCTTTTCGTTTAAAATACTGCTTAATGGCTGGACTATTGGTTTAGATAATAAGTAAATAAAAAGATTTGGGGGTCCGTTAAAAGCATCTGGTGGTCTGGATTTGGCCCCCGGTGTGCCTATTAATTATCCCTGGTTTAGATGTTTTCTAAGGCAAACAGAAAAGATTCTCTTCATACCTTTCTAGACATCCAGCTGTATACTCCCCTCACAGTGAATCCTTCAGGTTTTGCATCTGGCTTGTATGACTCTGAAATCCTATAATAATCCAAACTCTCTGCATTGGTCCAGCTTCAAAGCAAATCCCAGAGGTATTGCATGGATGTGATGTACAGAGTTATCACTTATTTTGGAAACTTTAACAGAATTGTTACAAAAGCCAGATCTGTTCCTGCCTTATCCCAGCACCAGCAATAAAGCTGAGCTGTATTGCCGTTAGTTCTTACTCTTCCAGTGGTGACAAATGCTCACATCAGGGCAAGAGGGGGTGAAGGCTTCTCTCACTCCTTCCGCATACCATTTATTGGAGAATTTAAAATGACAGAAAAATCAATACTATGTAACTGATGATGTAGACAGTTTCCTGCATGTTGAAATCCCGAGATCCACCTTCCCCTGGCTGGAGTTCTCTTTAGCAGAGCTAGTTCACTACAATCTGGTCTGACCACTGACAGAACCCATACAAGCTATGTTTCCACCAGTGTGTGTATTCTCATTGCCACTGGCTCCACCCAGTCACTGTCAGCAAAGAACTGGGATCCACATCCTCTTACTCCTTCCTTGACGTAGCAAGACCCACAAATATTCAGCAAGCCCTCTGTAGGTGGGACCATATCTACAGAAAGATGCAGTAGATTTCAGGGAAGATCTGCCACGCCTCACATTTCACTACCCTTAGCCAAGACTATTGCGCTTATCAGTGCAGCCGGCAAAAGGAGCCAAAAGCATATCTTCCCAGGAAGTGTTTTCTCAAGGCTAAATCCCTAGATGTCACCACCAGCACATTAATAGCACGAAACTCATGATATTTGCTTTTGGCTTGTACACATTCCTTATAGTCACCTCACCGGTCTTCATCATCTTTCTTTCCATCCCTCCCTCCCCTCGACCTCGGCTCTTCAGCAGCAAAGGGAAACGAAAGCACTGGACCTCCGACAGGCTGATGAATTGACCCATCTCTTCAAGGTGATTCTCCTCTCCCCACCGCACGACGAGTTCCCAGCTTCAGGTGATCATTAAAATAGCACCTGACTGTGCAAAATCACATCCCATTGGAAATGATGGAGGGATCGGAATCAGTCTGGAAAATGAATTCCAGTGGGCTTGAATCCCTAGGGAAATATATTTCTGAATGCAACCACAAGGAAAGCCACATTTTATGGAGTGGAAATGGGTAGGGACTTCAAAGGTATTGTTCAGATCAAAGAGGTGGGGGGGAAATGTTGTATAGCAGATAAATATTGCAAACACTTGTTATGCCCTGTATAATGTATGCATGGAAACAATGAAACAACCCTCTGTAAGGAATCCTTGGAGGAGAGGACATTGATCTAGGATGCAAACTTGCCTGTAGCAAGTGCCTTAAGAGAACGTATCAGTCAGGGTTTAATGCTGCAGGAAGTTTATGCACATTAACTGAAAAGACAAACCAACACTGTTCAGGCTATGTAGTGAGGCATGCGGATGATAACGGAGGAGAGAGACAGTACTGGGGAAAATGACAGACCGAGGAGGTGGTACTTATTACTGTATAGCAAAGTCTATTTGAGACAAAATATGCTGAACACAATACTAATTAATATAAAACATAAAGGCCTAGGAATGAAACAGGGCACTAACAATCAAGACAGCTTAGTTCTATTCCCACTAGAACTGGGCATAATTTTTCATCTGAAACTTTTTTTTTTTGGATGAAAAATGCAAATTTGGCAACATCGAAGTGTTCTGCAAACTTGTGTCAGTTTCACCAAATTGTTCATTTCAGAAAAAAAAATTAAATCACAAAAAATGTCTGTTTCAACATTTTCTAAATGAAATGTGGTGGGTTTTTGTTTTTTGTTTTTGTTTTTTTCTTTTGGGGGGGGCTTGAAAAAACTAATTATTTAATTTAAGTATTTAATCATTACAATGTGTTTAATTTTCTATTAAATTTTAAAATGGGTAAAAATGGTCAAAAATGGGGGGGGGAAAGTTTTGTTTTCCTTTTTTTTTTAATTTACTTTTTAACTTTCCAGTTCAAAGAAGAGTTCAAACATTTTCATTTTTGTTCTGCCTGGAAATGATTTTTTTGCTTTGTTTTGATTTTTCAAAAATTGCCGATGAGCCAAAAAAATCCATTCTTCACCCAGCTCTAATTCCCCCCACTGCCAACGCTTCACTCTGTGGCCTTGAACAAACCATTTTATTTCCCTGCACTTCAGTTTTCCTGATTCAGCAAAACACTCAAACGCACACTTAACTTTAGGTATGTGCTTAAATCCATCCCCATTCAGTGTAAGCACATGCTTAAATCCCATTGAACTCACTGGGAGTTAAAAAACATGCTTAAAATTAAGAATATGCTTAAGTGCTTTGCTGACCCAGGGCCTAAGATGGATATAACACTGTCTGACACAGTCACGGGGGTATTGTGAAGAATAGTTATTGTATGTTTGTAAAGCGCTTTGAGATTATTAGGCAACAGGTGCTATAGAAGTGCTAAGAATTGTTATAATGGGTACAACAGATAGAAGCTGGCTTCTAATATCAGACTGCGTATGTGTCTCTCTTGCTGTCAGTCTGTGAATTCCCTAACAGTAAAGAACTGAACTTTCAGGTCATTCTGCTATATTTTAGAGTATGTGGGGAGAACTAAGATGGCTCTTCAACCAACAAATCCCCTCTTCTGTGCAGCAGAGAGAATAAACCATCATCACTATAAACTATGGGCCTGATTTTAATTTATACCTCCAGCTTGAAAATGAGTGTAAATGTAATTTATGTCCATTGCAAGGCCTCTTTATGCTGCCAGAGTGGTGTAGAGGGACTTTAGGGTAAATGAGACTCAGGACCTATGTCTTTGCCAGATGCTGTGTTACAAATCCAACGGTAAAAACATCATTCACCGATGCATCGTTTACAAAAATAAAATAAACCGCAATAAATAAATCCGAAAGCAAATGATTGGACTGCTCTGTCTTTGCTCATTTTCTGCGGAGCTGATCTGGTTCAGATGCAAACTGGATGCACATTTCTAGTCTTTCCCTAATAAAGTGATTTTGTGTTTTCACAGGAACAAAGAGCTCCTTGGAACTGCCACGGATGGAGTAGCTAATTAATTGGCTTGTCTGTTTTGCAGAACCACTATAATTGATCACCATACGTGGGGGCAGAAAGGAATTTCCCCCAGGCCAGATTGGCAGTGACATTGGGGTTTTCATTGCTATCCTCTGCAGCGTGGGGGTGCGGGTCACTTGCCAGGATTATCTGGGTCTATCTCACTTGGTCATTTCCCTTTCACTGTGGGGGCCTTGAGCATTGGTGCACCTCGGTCCCTCCTGTTCCCTGCCTGTGGCACAAAATAGTCTAGTCTCCTGTGGACTGTGATACTTTGGTCTCATTTCCATTGTTGGGTTTAGTGTGTGGGTGCTGTGTGGTGTTGGTGGTTTGTGACATATAGGAGGTCAGACTAGATTACCTGTTGGTCCCTCCTGGCCTTCAACTCTAAGACTAAATTAATAAGAGAAAGATCCTGCCACCTCGAATCATCTAAGTAGTATTTAATTCTTCCCATAGTCCCATTGACTGCAAGGGGGTTACTCACCCAGGGATAGACCACCACGGCTCTTCTTTGGCAAGACAGAGGAGTAAGCGAGGGATAGGACCCATGCTCATCCTTGCTCAGGTTATGACTCTAGCTACAGGGGGCAGAGCAGCGGTTACTCACTGCCCAGTGTGAGCGAATGGGGCAGTGGTTCTGCTGCCCCACTAACACAATGGGGGTGCGAGCTGCTCCATGAAAAGCTGTGACGTGAGTTATTCCCCTACTCAGAGCAAGGGGGGGGACCAGGAGGAAATGTGACTCTGAGGGAATGTCTACACTGCAGTCACACCCAAGCTGCCTTTGATCTTGTCAGCTGGGGTTCCAGCAGTAGTGAAACCACGGCAGCATGGGCCGGACAAGCACGCCAAGATCCCTGGGCAATTACTCAGACAGCTAACGCATGCTGAAGCCTGTGCTACCAGGGCTCACCAGCTACCATGACCCAAACTCGCAAGACCAGCAGATCTCAAACTTCATTGCACCATGACCCGCTTCTGACAACAAAAATCACTACACGACCACAGGAGGGGGAACCGAAGCCTGAGCTTGCCCGAGCCCCACCGCCACAGGCGGAGGGGTCAAAGCCACACTGCCCCGTTTTGGGGGGGGGGGGGCAAAGCCGAAGCCCAAGGGCTTCAGCCCCAAGTGGAGGGCCTGTAACCTGACCCTTGCTGCCCGGGCTGAAGCCCTTGGGCTTCGGCTTTGGCCCCAGGCGGTGGGGCCCGGGCTTCGGCTTTGGCTCTGGGCCCAGCAAGTCTAACGGCTGCTCCGGTGACCCCATTAAAATGGGGTCCCGACCCACAGTTTGAGAACCGCTGAGCTAGACTACAGCTAGCTTGGGGGCATCTGCACAAGCTGCAATCCCACCGTGTGTTTGCAGGCCAGGCACACCTCGAGTCGGTTCGCTCTGTGGTCTGGCTTTGGGCTGTGCAGCTACGGACTGCCCCTCACTCAGTGCAGATAGAAAGGTTGAAGCCTAGGTGCCCCCCTGGGGAAGCACTCTTTGCTGTAGGTCGGACAGAATCAGGCCTAAGTACGTTCAACTTTCTTGGTTTTTGCTCTGTGCAGCGCTTTCCCCCTCCCCACCCCCCGCACACAGATCCGTGACCTAATTCAAGGCTTCAGCAGTGCAGCGGCAGAACACAAAGAGAGGTGACGGGCGAACAATCTGGAATTATGGCACCGTGTCTCACCCATAAGTCATTTAATCCTTTAGACATTACTGCTGTTCCCGACAGCTCCACGCACATGATCTGTGGCATGCCGCCATGACACAGGGCACAGTTGTTGCAAATGTAGGAAGAACGTAACAAATTCCTGTAAAAGGGGATCAAGGCAGCACTAAATATTCAGAGCAGGATTAAGCTGCTTTTGTGTGATCTTCCAGAGGGCTTAGAGGCTCTTGACATCCCTTTGGAAATGAGGGGTAAATTTTCCAGTAGCGGATATTTAAGGAAGCTTGTAGGAAAACTAGTCTTGCTACAAAAGTACAGGTCCTAATGCAACCTTGGCCAGTGTAGATTTTAGCAGAAGCCCCCGACTACAGAAAATTCTCCAGGGGGCAGAGAATGATGGCAGGAAGTGGCTGCAAACTCCTTAGGTATGATATGGTTGTAAGAAACCAGCACAGTATGTTGCCGACACCCTGAGAGCTAGGGGCTATGAGGTCCAAACTCATGTGCTGATTTTCAGAGCCCTGGGCACTTGGGACCCCGGTAACGAGCAAGTGCTGAGAGACTGTGGAGTCGGTCAACGCTACGCTCGGATGATGCGGCAACTCATGGTGTCGGATGCCGGTGGTCGAGGGACATCTACCTAGAACACATCACTGGACATTGGCAATACCAGGAGGGATGTGCTGGATTGCCGATGAGAAGTGCAGTTGGGAAAGTAACTCAAATACTTTCCTGATGGACTGTTTTTTTCTCTAAATGGACAACCCATCCGAAATTCTCAATTACTGAGGAGCAATCTTCACTCATTGATATATTTTGCTTTCTGCCACCAACTCTCTGCATAACTTTTTTCATGGGTGATGTACCCAAATGCATGGATGCTAGATATCTAAACTGTATTCTTAAATTCATTCACCTAAATTTGGGTTATTGCTGATTATGCACTATATGTATCTTATGACTTTAAAAACAAACTTTGTATTTGTGGATAATCTAAACACTATATCCAGACGTACAAACACTTTTTTTTTCAACCTATGTATTATATAATTTTAATATGAGCACACTTTAAGATTGCGTCAACCCCTATCTCAAGGCAAGGTCAAGCAACCAGTCGGGAGGGGCAAAGGAGGGGTTGGAGGGAAAATATAAAACACTAAAAAACCAAAGAAATGCCTGTCCCTGACCGTAGTACAACCTCACTCCTTACCCCTCCCATGGGGTGCATAGGTGCGCTCCCTGTGGGCGTGCATTGCAGGTATATTTGGGCCTGCTAAGAAGGAGGAGGTGGGAATGGGGAATAGGGAAATGTGGAATGGGGACACAGGCTAGGCTCTGCAGCATCAGAGCTGGGAAGGGGAACACTTGGAAACAGACTCTGCCGGCATGTAGAGCTATGGATGTGTTTGCTTGGAACTAACCCCAATAAACATTGCATTGCCTGCACTTCCAACTTCTGGTCTTCTGCTTTCTGTCTGCATGACAAGAACCAGGGGAGGGGGTGAAGAGAAAGCCCTCTAACTGTTAGTCCTAACCAAAACCAACAATTGGGTTTGATTACGAATTCATAACTGTCTGAGATTCAGAACCATAATAGCCATGAATGGCTCAGTCTTTCCTTTATACAGCCTGGGCCTTGGATCTTGGCCTCAGGTAAGAAGTGATCAGTAGACAAAAGGCTGGGTTTCTTCATAACCGGAGATGGGAAATTTTCATTCATTTCCCCCTCGATATTCTCCAGGAAAACTACATAACACTTTTTGTTCTAAAAGTCAACTGTCGTCTGGCACAAAGTACTAACTATATTGAAAAACAAACTCCCAGGTCTCACATCTGCCACATCTCCCCCTGGAGACCTTACCTACAATCCCAGCCTACAATAATACATAAACCATTCATTTCATACAATGAACCCAAAAGATACTTAACTTAATTCAATAAGATCACCCCAGGCAATTTTCTGCAATATCCAGATCTGTCGTAGCCTCCATCACTGTATTATCTGTCTTACAGTCTTCACTGTAGTTATCCTTACAAAGCTCTGTGAGGTAGGGAAGTGCTATTATCCCCATTTTACAGATGGAACACTGAGGCACAGAAAGACTAAGTGATTTGCCTAAGGTCATACAGGAAGTCTGATGGAGCACGGAATTGACCACCTAGGGCTCATAAGTCACAAATTAGTACCCTAACCAGTATACCATTTTGCCTCTTTAGAGGAAAGAGAAGGTCAGAGGTTTTCCATGTGTTTGTGGGGAAAAGTAACACCAGCACAGTGAAAGAGAAACAGAAATTTAAAAATCCCTTCTGGTACCACTCAGGGTTTATAATAATGAAAGTGAAGAGAGTCCAGAAGCAGGGCCGGCTCCAGGCACCAGCCCAGTAAGCAGGTGCTTGGGGCAGCCAAGGGGAAGGGGCGGTACGTCGGGCTCTTTGGCAGCAATTCGGCGGCGGGTCCCTCAGTCCCTCTCCGACGGAAGGACCTGCCGCTGAATTGCCGCCGAAGAAGAAAGCGGCGGGGTGGAGCTGCCGCCGATCGCGGCTTTTTTTTTTTTTTTTGCCACTTGGGGCGGCAAAAACCCTGGAGCCGGCCCTGTCCAGAAGTAAAGTAATAATGACCAAGGAAGAAGGAAGGTTTTCTTAGAAATGGGCTGAGAGTCAGGTCAACTCATGGTGTCCTTTCTACTTTCCCTATCAATACCCAGGAAGTCTTTAAAAGTGCTTGTGTAAATCAGGAGTTAAGTCAATGGAATTACACCAGTGTAAAACCACTAAGCCAGAGCATAATCAGCTCCCTACCAGATCGGGCACTAGCAACTAGATGTGAGAGTGCAGCATGCAGAGCCAACCCTTATGAAAATAGATTAATAGATTTTAAGGTCAGCAGAAACCATTATGCTCATCTAGTCTGATCTTCTGAAGAAGAGGAAAATTTCACCCCATAATTTCCATATCAAGCCCATAACATCTGTTTGAGCTATTGCATATGTGTTAAAAAGGTGTTCTATAGAATTTAATAGGGATGAAATCAATAGGCTTCTACGGAAATGAAATAAGGGACTACAGAAACAACTCTATAGCCTTACAGAATTTGTCTCCTTTCTCAAGTTTTTTTTTTAAACCATCCTACAGGATTCAATAACAGGGATATAAATCTCTAGTCCGTTAAATTCTATAAAATATTTTTTAAAACCTATCAAAAGGATCCCATTTTGCTATTAAACTCTATGGGACATTTTTTGTAAGGCAAGAAATCTTGTGAGAAAACACATCCAACCAAGGTTTGTGCCAGGGGAAGCAGACCACCAACTGACCTGTTTAACACATGCCAGGAGCGGCATGATGCCAAGTTGGCCAGTGGGTTTCTCTCCCAGATGAACTGTTTGTCCCAGTAAGGGAAACAAGTCCAAGCACAAGACAAAGGCGTATTTCTTTTCTCCGGCTTCCTTGCTCCACGTTTTTGTCTGCTGATGAGTCTTTATTGCTAGCAGCAAATTATTAATTGCATCTGGGGGCTCAGTTAGTGTTTTTACCAATGGACTCTTGTCAGCTAGGATGCAAAGTGGTTAAAAGTATTTCCACTTTTGCTTGAGATTTCTTTCATTTAGGTGCATCTTTTAAAAAGACTTTTTACGGAGTAGTTTGCATTTATCGTGGTGGGTGGGTGGACAGTGAGCCCCTGCAACAAGTTAAGAGAAGGTCTAGGACCAAGTTTTGCTCTCTTACATTCACTCCGGTGGGGCTGCTCTAGAGTTAAACTGATATGACAGAGAACAAATTATAGCCCCCTGACAGGGACCAAACACCTCTGTCAGTTGCCATAGTAGGCAACCCTGCCAACCACGTCTGTGGTGATCTACCTCTTCCTGTGACTCAGCCCTCCAACAAGATCACTTCCATTCCTTCCCCTTCCAGAGCAAACCAAGCCCAACCAACCAATAGTCTGGCAGCGTCACACCGGATCTTCGGCCCAATTTCAGACTTTATGGGGGAACCCAGGCTCTCCCTCTCGGGGCGGCTCTAGCTTTTTGAGGTTCTTACCCACGAAAGCTTATGCTCCCAATACTTCTGTTAGTCTTAAAGGTGCCACAGGACTCTCTGTTGCTTTCTAGCTTTTTTGCCACCCCAAGCACGGCAGGCAGGTTGCCTTCGGCGGTGCGCCTGTGGGAGGTCCCCGGTCCCGCGGCTTCGGCGTACCTGCCGCCGAATTGCCGCCGAATCCGCGGGACCAGCGGACCTCCCGCAGGCATGCTGCCGAAGGCAGCCTGACTGCCGCCCTCGCAGGGACCGGCAGGGCGCCCCTGCAGCTTGCCGCCCCAGGCACGTGCTTGGAGCGCTGGTGCCTGGAGCCGCCGCTGCTTCCTTACTCCGGGTTCCAGCCCAGGAGCTCTGTATGAAGTAGATAAGGTCAGTTCAGACCATCTGCTGTATGTCTGGGCTGCTTCCTACCATGGCCCGTGGCTAGACCTTTCTCATAGTCTCTTCCCAAGCTGACTCTTCTGCAGAGCCCTAAAAAGGGAAACCAAACAAGTTATGGGGAACAACTCCCCCCAAAAGAAATGTCTGGCGCAAGGCCAGTTCTGTACCAAGGAGGCTCTGAAACTTAGTAGACTCTGGCCCCAACTAGGTGTTCCTTTATAGGGCTAGCTCAGAGCTCCTCTCCCAGGCAGCCACGGCTGAGCTGGGTTTTTCCTCTTTTAACTCTTCCTTCCAGGCTTGACACCTCACACAGCGGTAACAGGGTGGGGTTGCACCCGCAAGCCCTTATTAACCCGTCCTTGGTCAGTGTGGGGTCTGTATACGCCATCAGTGTACCAGGGCTGTGGACATAGGCAATGTTGGGGTGGTCCATCTAGTCCATTATCTCTTCTCTGAGAGTGACAGCACCAGATGCTTCATAGGAAGGTGCAAGAAACCTCATACTAGGCAGCTGTAGCATAATCTGCCCCCTATGGTAGGTTTGCTGCTAATCCCCTTTACTAGAGGTTGGTTTAAACTCTGGAGCATGATGTTTATTATCTCTTCCAAAATGTACATTAGCATTTACTACAATAGCTCTTGAGAATCATGATTTTCTGTACAAGACCCATGCCCATTTACATCCATAGTCCAAGTCTCACCGGGCCTGTGGTCCATAGTGTTTCACTTGCAGGAATGCTGAAAACCCACCACGTCCATTTTGTGGGAGGATGGCATCTAAGAAGGATGTATATAAAGATTTATATCACCAGCCTAATTCTCTGGTCTGGCTGAGACGAGTTCAAGACTTGCAGGGTGGGGACAAAGGTGACTTAAGCCACAGCCAAGCAACTAGCTAGATAAGATCCTGGTTCTGGATAGAGTAGCAATATTCAGTCCTCTGCAGTGTAAATGAAAGAATCCTCAGAGCTGCTTGAATACTGCCTGGCTACCTGTAGCAGGAAGGTCTGATGGCCAGCTGGTCTAGTGGTCAGCTCAGGGCCTTCCGGTTTCTGCTAGTCCAGTCATCCCAGAGGGGGGCCCAGCTGCAGCCTCAATCACCCCCACCCCCATTCTCCAATTGCTCCCCCAGAGAGCAACATGAAAAGGAGCAGTGGGGGAGGGGGGCAAGGTAAGGGGACCCAGGCCCACCAACTCTATCAGGTCCTGACACAGGGTGCTAGGGGTCTCTGAAAGTGTTCATCCCAGTTTCTGAGCTACCCCAAATTATGTTTCTCCCTGGGTCACTTCCTACCAGTCTGGAGCTCCTCAGTTTGGGACACGGTCACTGGCCTAGCAGACTCTCCTTAATCTTGTAGCATCCTGTTCAGTCAGTCAGTCTCTCTGAGGGCTTTCAACTCCCAAAGATTTGGGGGGGAAGCCAAGGCCCTGTTGCTAGAGCAGCCTTGCCACTCCCTGCCCTGCTCTCAGCATCAGCCTGGTTTCCTGGTGCCATACAAAGCTCATTCCCGATCCCCCCCTCTCCTGGGTTTCCTTTAAACCATTCCTCCACGGGGAACATGCTCTGCTCCTGGTGAGGGGTGGGGCTTCCCTAGCCTAGTATTGCTCTAGTCCCCTCTAGCCCTGGTTCAGTGTGGGCCCTGTAGACCCCATCACGCTACCCATGGCCCCAAGGTCTAGCATTGGAAGAGCCACAGAATCTGGTAACATTCTGCCCACCTCCTCCTTTCCCTGGCCACATCCCTACACTGTGGGATGGAGGGGGTTGGGCTAGCATCTGCCACAGCAGACCAATGCTCTCAAAGGATTTCCCCACAGTGGGAGAATCCTCCAGCTATCTGGATCAGCTGAGTTTACAGCTGCATTGTGAATATGGACTGGCACAAAGTGGCTTCACCGGGGTCCAGGATCTGGGCCAATGTATAATAAAATGTGCCCCCTCTCCTCCTGCCCTGTGAATGTGGCTTGACTTTCTAAACTGGAAGCTCGTCAGGAGAGGGGCAGCAACTTCTTGTGTGGGGTGGTAATACCTAGCACGTTACAGGTGCTACCAGAATGCTAAATAACAACATGCACCACTATGGGGCTATAGTTCCCCTTCTGGTGCCATTGATCAATAAACCATAACTAAAATAAAGAGGGGTGAAAGCTCGGCCCCATTGAAGCCAATGGGAGCTTTGTCATCAAACCTCAGTGCACACAGTAGGTTGGTACTTAAGGTTTCCCTTAGTGAATAAATAGCAAGGAAATGCCAAAGTCCTGGCACCAAATATTATGATTCAAATAATACAATATGTGCGGTATGTATTTCTTCAAAAGACTCATGCTTTCGGGAGGACAGGGTCTAGCTCTAAAGTCATGTGGAATTGTCGATCTAGGCACATGCTATCTGAGAAAAAACCTCCAGTGTTATTTTTTCATAAGCAGTTAAAGCAGGAAGCCAGTTGGGTTATCAGTTACTGGAGCACTGTGGTGGCCTAGCCACTGAGCGGCATCTGCAGGCTGCGTGCACAGGGCAAAGTGGGCATGAGAAGAACATCGTCAAAATTGTGATCGCCTTTGCTTTAAACTGCTGACGTGAACATGTGGCCAGGGGAAGGGGCTGGTGCCATTTTATAACCCGCAGCTGAAGCAATGTCTGGAACCTAGTGAGCATTTTTTGCCGTATCCCAGCTAATAAATTACATCCTTTATAGGAATGCTTTGCCCCGTACGGCACAGAGACTGAGAAGGGTATTTCCATATCAACCTCCACATCTGTTAATACCATTCATTCTTTGGCAGTGTGTGTTTATTTCATCAGAACTATTGGTCATGTCTGGGAACTGTGAGCAGTTTGATGCTCTGTTGTTATTTCCCACAACAGAATGAAATACTGAAGAAGATAATGAATACTATTAAACATGTTATTTGAAAGCCTTTTCATGCTGCTGTGCTGTCATCACCCATTAACATGCAGGAGGTATCACAGAGTGTTAGCAAGTTCCTATTATAACCAGTATTTCTAGCTAGGCATACCTGGGAATTCAGCATGCCAGCAGGTGCATTCTGCCTGGATGTACCTGGAACATATGATGACAGCACAGCAGGTGTGTTCTACCTGGGCATAGAGGTAGAGCACCTGCCCTCTGAAAATCAGGCCCTTTTAGATGTCTCAGGTTGGTCCCCCAAAATCATTAGTCACTGTGGAAAATCTTGAACAAAGTGACACCCTAATAATCAGTGTGCAGAGCTGACAAATTTGGTCCTGCTTTGAGCAGGGGGTTGGACTAGATGACCTTCTGAGGTCCCTTCCAACCCTGATAGTTTATGATTCTATGAAATTTCTTAGCAGCTCCAAGGCATGAAATCCATTTGTTGATCGTTTCTCATGGCCTAAATCATCTCTCCCCCGAAATATTTTTTATTTGCTTTGCAAGAAAAAGAAAAAAAACAGACATTGTTCCAAAACATTTTGTTTTTAAATTTAATACCTCTTCTGAAGTAGGGCCTATTATAAACGGAGATACCTGTCTTTTTGCATAATTGGGGCATATAAACTTCTACTCACTTAGTTTTCGGATTCACCTTTCATAGGATAGTCATTTCTTACCTACATTTACTAGGTATGTTACAGCTTTGGGGTGTGTGTGTGTGTATATATATATTGTGACAGACCCAGACCAGTGGGGTACAGGAGTCTGGTAGAGGGCAAATATACTGGTCACTGGATGAGTAGTTTTCTGTTCCCTGAGTGACCAGAGCAGGGGCTGCACTAGAGTAATCAGGAACCTGCTAGAACCAATTAAGACAGGCAGGATAATTAAGACACGTGGAGCCAATTAAGAAACTGCTAGAATCAATTAGGACAGGCTAGCTAATCAGGGCACCTGAGTTTAAAAAAGACCTCACTTCAGTTTGTGGTGTGCATGCGAGGAGCTGGGAGCAAGAGGAGCTGAGAGTGAGAAGACCTATTGCTGGAAGACTGAGGAGTACAAGCGTTATCAAACACCAGGAGAAAGGTCCTGTGGTGAGGATAAAGAAGGTGTTGGGAGGAGGCCATGGGGAAGTAGCCCAGGGAGTTGTAGCTGTTGCGCAGCTGTACCAGTAGGCGCTCTAGACAGCTGCAGTCCACAGGGCCCTGGCCTGGAACTCGGAGTAGAGGGCGGGCCCGGGTTCCCCCCAAACCTCCCAACTCCTGATCAGATACAGGAGGAACTGACCTGGACTGTGGCTTCTACCAGAGGGGAAGGTCTCTGGGCTGTTTCCCGACCCACATGGTGAATCTGTGAAGTGAGCAAATCTGCCAATAAGCGCAGGACCCACCAAGGTAGAGGAGAAACTTTGTCATAATATTTTATTTATATATATATATATATATATATATATATAAAATCACATCCAGTGTAACTGGGACAGATGGGACAGAGAGTAGGACAATAGCTGGAGAATTGTGGGCAGGTTTGGAAATCTCCTGAGCTCCACCAGGAAATCCCATGTTTATGGTGGGAGGAGAGATGATGGAATTCCGGCTTTAAGGACCCTCCCAGGGGAATGAGTCAGAAAACCCACAGCCTTTGTGCCTCGGGTTGTCTCTTTTTTTTTTTTTTTTCTCTGCAGGGAAGTCGTGTCTGTTGCCTGCAGACCTTCCACATCTGCAGTCGCTCGTGTGCCATTGTTGCGGTTTCTTGGAGCATTCCTAAAGCGTGAACTCGCTGAGCCTCCCAGATTAGTGCAGGAAAGACGAGCTGACTGCCTAGTGTCCCCCCTCGCTGTGGGCAGGCAGAGTGCAGCTGGCTTGTGTGTGCAGCCAGCCTGAACTCTAGAGAACGGCTGAGGCTGGAAACCCTCGCAATAACTGCTGATGTCATCACAGGATGCTAAATGCACATTCTAGTGTAAAGACCTCATTGTTCAAAAGCCCCCAGCAAAGCTTTCCAGTAATGATCCAAACAGCTGCTCTGCTGGCTTTGAAGCCGATAGCCCCTTAGTGAGAGACATGGGTGCCAATGACCCTCTCACTCCTTCATGTAAGTTTTAATATCTGTTTAACCAAGTTTACTGCTTTCCTGTTCCATCCAAATGGATGATTTCATGCAGCTTAGTGGGCTGTCAGCATGGATTTTTCAGTGCAGAATTTAATATTTATTTCATGTGCTCAAGGGCATTAGGCCCCCAAAATCAAGGGAGGGGACTTTCAAAAGCACCGGAGCGACTTAGGAGCAGAAATCCCACTGGAAATCAACGCTCCTAATCAATCAGTGCTCCTAAGTCACTTAGACACTTATAAAAACCCATCTCAGGCACACAACTCCCTTAGACTCCTTTGAAGATTTTACCCTTGTTGTTATGTGTGTGTGTATGTATATACACACACACACACACACACACACACACACACACACACATATATTAGGGCATTTATGGCCAGGCATCTAAGGTAATCAGATCAATACAAACTGAAGAACCAACCAGTCCATACAATCACCTGAAAGCAAAACTACCCTGGCAGTTGGGCAAACTCAGTTTCGTATCACTCACTGCATGGTCCCCCTGGGTCATTTAATGGGACAGTGATTTGGGCCCTAGGTCTGCTTCATGGGCCATCCCTAGTCGGTGATGCACATCAGCACCTGCTTAACTTCAATCATTGACGTCAGTGGGACTTAGGCACGTGTTTATGTGCTTTGCTGAACAGGGAT
>NW_020664589.1:2272548-2360566 GCF_002925995.2 Terrapene triunguis
TGGTATTTAATAATGAAAATGCCGATGGAGCCTCACAGCGCCAATGAAACACTGACACTGCTGCTGGGTGGTAGGTAAGTGAATCAGATGTTTAAAATCGAACCTTACCGAGCTGAAAACAAAACTGGAATGAAGCCAATAACCAGAGGCCCCAATTCTGCCAGGTGCTGAATGCCTACTGCGAGTCAACTGTCAGCAAGCAGGGGCATTACCAGTTCTCATCCCAGCAGCTGGAGAGTCAGCCAGCAGAGATGTCCCTAGCTGTAACACAGGCAGCACGTGCTAGCGTGGGCCAGATCGCTAGTCAGGGTCATTCGAGATTTTCTGTGGCCGCACGCCAAGTCATATTTGCAGGGCTGTAGCCAGCTCCTTCCCATCTATGACATCATCCACTCATTTCCAATACCCATAATCCCAGTTACTTCCCACAGGTCTCTGACCTCCTCCGGCTGGAGTCGTCTCCTGCTACCGCCCCCACCGACGTGGCCATTTGTTCAGCATCTTGCGACCACATTACCCAGGAGATGCAGCTGGAGCATCATTTTCCATCAGTAAAGTCAGTCAGGGAATTCATTCAGTTTCCCAGCTGGGGCTAGAATCCGACAGGACCACAAACTGGGAATTGGGGAAGTAGCTTTGATATGAATCATCATTCACCTTTTAAACAATTGATTCCATGTGGCCATGAGTGTGTGTGTGGGTGTGTGGGGGGGTCCATGGTTGCCAGAAGAGCACAACCTTTTGTGGCTGTATAGTCTCAGAAGTATACACCCGACTCTGCACGCGTGGATATACTCGCTCTGATTCAGGTAGCCAAAAAACAAGCAGGGACATAGCCAGTTCTCATTCAGTCCACATCTTCTGTCAAGGCATAAGGGGATTTGTCACCTAACGTAATGGGGCACATGAAAAGAGACATTTCTTTCCCTCCCACAGGAGTGGAAAGGGAGATAGGGGGTAGCTTCAGTGTAACCCTGGGCATTGTTGTTGTGTAGAGCGGTGTTTCCCAAACTTGGGACGAGGGACGTGCTGGCCGCTGCTTCCAGCAGCTCCCATTGGCCTGGAGCAGCGAACCACGGCCAGTGGGAGACGCGATCGGCCGGACCTGCGGACACAGCAGGTAAACAAACCGGCCCGGCCCGCCAGGGGCATTCCCTACACAAGCCATTGTCCTACTGTTTTACAGTTAGGACGTTTTCCCGGAGATTTAATCTAAATCTGCTCTGCTGTAGTTTGAACCCATTGCCTCTTGTCTTGCCCTCTGTGGCAAGAGAGAAAAACTTTTCTCCATCTTTTTTATGGCAGCCTTTCAAGTGCTTGAAGACCGTTATCATGCCCCGCCCTGCTCTCCTCTTTTCCAAACTAAACATGCCCAGTTCCTTCAGCCTTTGCTTATATGGCTTGTGTTCCATTTCTCTGATCATCTTTGTCGCTTGCTTCTGGATCCTTTCCAGTTTCTCCACATCCTTGCTATATATTGGTGACCAAAACTGGACACAATACTCCAGCTGAGGCTTAGTACCGCTCTACTCGGTGCTGGTTACCGCCTCCCGTGACTTGCATGCTATGCCTCTATTAATGCAACCTAAATCCCATGCTAAATCCAAATTCTGCCTTATTTGCACCCATCCAAATCTAGTGATGTCAATGGGTGGCAGGTGGACGTAAAAGAGATCAGAATTTGGCCCTTTGCCCCCTTCACATCTTGGTTGGAATCCTTAATGATACCATGTAGGGAGTATAAGCTCTTCATCTCAACACCAGTTCAGTCGGAGTTGTATAGGAACACACCAAGCTGTGTTAACTATTACTCTGGTAGCCAAGCGGGTACAATAACAATAATAATGCATGAGGAATGGAATTAAGTATGAGTCAGTTGGGACTGAAGGAAACAGGCAACCCGTTATGTCTCAGTATCTAGAAAAGCAAAGTCAAATACACTTGGATGTACCAGTACAGCTCTTTCAGCAGCACACTCCTTTGTGTTCTAGCATCAGTGCATCACAGCTGATCGCTATTAGAGGGAACTGATGGATATAGAATTGACCAATGGAAATTTAGGGGAACTCTATAATCTGCACCGAATTATCATTCTGGCTCTGGACTTTTGTAATATAAAGCCATCGAGAGGTGACGATTAACCCACTTTACCTTTGAAAGAGTCCAGAAATGCTGTGAGCCTTGACAGGGAATCTGTTACTCTTATTTCATAGCAGAGTGTAAACTTCAACAATCTTTTTTGTCTCCCCACCCTGACACTGTTCAGTTCATAGCAGGTTACAGAGAGGGACAAAGTTGCCCTGCTACGATATTAGATTTAATGCTTCCCATCATCATTGGTATACTATGGTAGGGAAATAACTTGACAGTGATCATATTGCAGATAGGAGGCCTTCTCAGAGTCAAGGAAAATACCAATAAAATGTTGTGGCTAGATGCCGACTGGAGCAAAGATTTTTTGTGTAACATTTAACTATTAATTATGTCAGTTGTTCATTTTGACTGGAAAAGTAAATTTCTTAGTGGTGTAACCTCCCATTAAATGCCTGTCAAAGATCACATAAAAAAGTTTAAAGTTAACCATTGTTATAGGTTAGGGTGACCAGATGTCCCGATTTTATAGGGACAGTCCTGATATTCAGGGCTTTTTCTTATATTAGCACCTATTACCCCCCACCCCCGTCTCGATTTTTCACACTTTCTATCTGGTCACCCTATTATAGGAGGTGGTGTTCTCTCTCTCCCGCCCCCCGGAAAGGGGAAAGTTCTTCTTTTAATTTAAGAAAGAATCTTTACCAAGAAACATGCCAGAACATATATAAACAAATAGAATAAACAAGTAAAACTAACTTTTAAAAAAGTTGATGTTCAGTTTGAATTTAAGGCAAAAAGATATACCAAAGGGGTGCTTATTAATTTTGTTCGGACCAGTAATTTTATCCAAACCAGTTCACCAATCCCTAAACTAGAATCCCTATTAAAAATACAAACAAACAGAGCTCTTTTTGGAACAAGGACAGGAGAAAGATACAGAAAACTCCTTGTGTTCACTTTAATAGTAACAGCAAGGGTGATGGAATAATACGTTGATTAGATTGCTGATGCTAGGGGAAGAATCTATGTGTCACTAGCTTACATGATGATATTGACGCATTAAGAGCCTGCTACTACAATGTGCTGTGTGTCTTCTGAGAGACTGTACCCTGAGTCAGCTGGATGTACATGAAAGAATCCAAGCCACAATGAAACTAGCAGCCTGTTGAATGACAGAACTAGGGAAATGTTTACTGTGGAAACTGTGTCCTGGCTAAGTGTAAACAGATGTCTTTGGTTGCCAGATGCACTGTCCCATTAAAGCCATTGTTTAAATGCTGAATGAATCTTCATATTGCATAATATGGCTCGAGGTGCTTTTGGAGGGGCAGTGGAACTTTGTCTGAGCCTTCTGTAAACCTTGATGACAGTCAATCCGAAACACTAGCAGAAAGAAAAATTGGGGAGGTCGGGGGGGAACAGTGCTGGAAAATTGCAAAACATGTTGCAAAACAAGCCTTCTGGAAAACTTCCTGACACTTAGGGGAGGCAGCTTCTGGGAGGGAAAAATTGATAGCATGGTGCTTCTCTGCATTTCCCCCCTGCTAGTGCTGTGATTCACGGGGTAATTAGAGTACACTACTGAAGAGAACGGAGCAAACACACATAACGAAAACACATTTGAGGGAAAGGGGTAATGAAAAAATGATCCGTACTGCCCATAACTGAAACACACATCTCCTGTGGGTTAAGAGTGAACTCTTTAAGCCAGATTTATGTTCTTACTGGAAGGACAAAGTCACTTCCTACAAAGTTTTATTTACAAGGGCTAGCAATTAAAATCACTTTTGCAATGATTAAGCAAAGGCTATAATTTGCAATGCAGCCTCACCGCATGCCAATATCTGCCTGGTTTCAGTTCCTTCCAACACTATGGCTGCATCCCCAGTGAGCAGACATACCACACTAGTTTTAATCTAGCTAGCTTGCCAAGAACAGCAGTGAGGACATAGCGGTGTGGGCTGCAGCACAGGCAAGCAATGAGAGTACACGCCCTAGGGACCTGGTGGACATACACTGCACACACTGAAGCCCACAGCGCCACATCCTCACTGGTATTTTTAGTGAGCTGATATGAACTGAAGATGCTTGCCACATTGCAGCATCAGGACCCAAGTGAGTCATGGGTTAGGTCTGCATTAGAAAGCAGGTCTCTTCTCACGCTTTTAGGCGCTGATTCCCTTTTACACTAAGCTGACTCTGGTAGTGCAATGGAGCAATAAAGTTAGAATCAATTATATCTACACCCCTTTTAAGGGCCCTTTATGAGGTGTATAGTGACTTTAACACAGATGAGTTTCGGGTCCAAGATCTGTTGTTCCTGTCCCTAAACCACAGGTCAACAGGGCCAGCAGTAGAACTCATGCAAAAATTATCATGGGATCTTTAATGCTCTGTGTGGTCAACATTTTGGTTTTATAAGTCAGGCAACAGAGGCCAGGCCCCTCAACATCGTCAGCGCTCAGAGGTGCTTGGTGTACTCAGTACACTTACTCTGGAGCACGTTCTGGGGCTGGAGGATGTTCTATACCAGGCAATGCCAGCTGAGCTCAACCTTTACTTCAGTGAGTGCAATCACTTCTCTCCATCCCAGGCTAACTTGAATGGTGAGTTGAGTATGTGACGTGCAGGGAAGAAGGTAACTATCGGCTGAGAGAGTTTGAAGCCTGACTCTGTGACAGGAACTCTACACACTGATTGAGCACTGATGCTCCAGTTTCTATGTGTATTTCAGAATGGAGAAAAATCCTGTGATACCACATGGCTTGGAAGAATGTAATCCTGTTTCTGGGATGCAGAGCTCCTCTCATCAATCTGGGCTTTCTGGTGGGCTTGCCGCCGTTCCATTTGGAGAGGCAGTACAGTATATTGAAAACTTACACAACTCTTGCTCGTTGTGGGCCAGATTTTCTAAAAGACTCAGGGACAACTGTCTAAGCGCTCGTCTCCCTGAGGGCTAGATTTCCCAAAGACTTAGACTTGATGGAAATTGAACAGTCAACAAATATTTTTTGTCAACCATTCAAAATTCAGAACATTTCAAGCTGCCGTCCAAGAAAGATTTTGAGGATCGAGGGAGTGGGAGAAGGGGGTGTTTCAACTAAATCAAGGTTTTGACTCAAAACATTATCAAAATTCTAAATATTCAACCATCTCTACTCAGCTCCGAGCAGCTCCCATTGCTGTGTAACCCACCGACGAGCCTGACCCATACCTCTGTGTCAGTCCACAAAGGATATCAATCTTCTCTAACTCCAGCTCAAGAGCCTTACCTTGCTAGGTAAAGCTGTAAGAGCTCATTCTTTTAGCACTGGAAGTCTCGGTCCAATGCCCAGTGTCTCTGTCAAGATGGCAGCCGTCACAGTAACACTCCTGGGCAGATTTTCAAAAGAACCCAACTCACTTAGCTTTTTGGAAAATACAGGCCCACGAGTCCACAGTGCAACTCCCATTTATTTCATAACTGAAGGCAGAACTTACTATTATTCTTATTTATCGTTTGCGATCTGATTAGGCCGGGCTGGAAACCAAACATTCCGGTTTGCAAAAAAATAAATAAATAGAGGTTTTGAAATGTATTTTTGTTCTGCATCAGAATGAAAAGGAGAGTGTATTTTTTTTTCTAAAAAACACCAGGAGGACACCAGCATCTCAGAACAGTATTACCAACCCCAAATGTTTCTCTGCAGCCATGAGGGCTAGAAACTGACTTTGCCTTTAAGAATGAAGGTGGAAATCATCCCAGATCCATTTGACTCCAGGAAGTGTGGCTTTAAAGAAAACAATAATTATCATGAGACTCATGACAAAATCGTGACCGTTGGCCAATCTGTAGGGCACTCACCTGAGATGTAGGATACCTAGGTTTAAAGCCCCTGCTCTGCCTGGATCAGAGAGGGAGTGCACAACCCTAAGCTACTGGCTGTTCTGCGGTAGGTCTTGGTCTCTGAAATTCCATCCTGGATCTAAGAACCTTCCTGATGAAATTGTCATCAAAACAGATATATTTCCACAGTCAATTTTGCCAAAGTGGCATTTTTCCAGCGGGAAAAATGTGTTGAAAAATTCCTGATGAGCCCTAATTCTGGTAGCATTTGAAGACCCCAAACAAGGGCTGGGCCCCACTCTGCACACAGAATAGAAGACAGTTGCTGCCACAAAGAACTCACAATGTAACCTACGAGACAGACACAGAGATATAGATGAAAAACAGTTTGCCGAGGGAACAGTACAATGCCTTTCCTGGCCCTTTCAGTGCTATCAGTCAGCTTTTCATACAGATCCTCATTTGTTCATTTTGGGGCAAAAAAACCAAAACAAGAAACAAAAACAAACAAAACCCACACAAAAACCAATGAGAGCTTCAGAGATATTGTACTGATTAGCAAAACTGATCTGAACACCTAGCCTCATTAATTAGAGACTGACTGATCCTGTATCTTGGCAGGAGGTTAGATGAGATGACGCTTCTGGTTCCTTCTAACCCTGTGGTTCTATTGTTCTATCATGCCCTGAAGCATAGATCCCAGACGTTTCACACAAACGAGGGGTTAAATGAACAGGAAAACATGAGCTTAAATGTATGATGCCTGACCTTTTATAATTAAACTCAGTAAACAGTGGGGAGAGATACCAAATTCCAAGGTCCAAAGGATTTAGGGAGGGAAGTTTTGAGACAAGAAGAGCCATCAGACAGAAAAATGGCACAAGAGGACGTGGTCTGTCCATGAAAGAGAAGAGGGTGGTTTGATATGGTGAGATTTTCCAAAGCATGTTATGCTTAACTTAATTTAAGGCAGCACAGTATTACTGAAAAGTTGCTTACTTTCATTTTTACCATGTAATTATAAAATAAATACATTGGAATATAAATATTGTACTTACATTTCAGTGTATAGTATATAGAGCAGTATGAACAAGTCATTGTCTGTATGAAATTTTAGTTTGTACTGACTTTGCTAGTGCTTTTTATGTAGCCTGTTGTAAAACTAGGCAAATATCTAGATGACTTGATGTACCCCCTGGAAGACCCTTAGGGGTCTGGGTACCCCGGGTGAGAACCACTGCCTTATACTAGAACTCACTTAATCCTATGTATATTTTGTTAATAAATTTATTTCATTTTTTTTACCATAAACCAACTCCGTGCTGTCTTTAAAGCCAAGGGTGTATTTACTCCCAGTTAAGTTAATAAGCTGTGAGGTTTTGTCTCTTTACAGGAGCAACATACCTTATTATTTCTTTGAACTGTCTAGGAGAGGGCTGGACATTGCAGAACACATGGTTCTGGGGAAAATCTGGGGCTGGGAGTGTGTTGGGGTCACTTTGCTTGTTGAAGTGAGAGTGGGGCTGTAGACAGGCTGCTGGGCTCAGAGCTACTGAACCAGGGCTCCCTAGTGTACAGACACTCAGGGCTTGTCTACACCACAAAATTAGGTTGACTTACAGCCACCACAGTCATTCAGTTGGCTGCTGGTGTCCACATTAACTTCCTTCTGCCAGTGGAACGTGTCCTCGCCAGGACCGCTTGGACCGACTGAAGTAGGGTATTGTGGGGCACTGACAGCCACTCAGGGCTCACAGCTGGAGCCCCCTCCCCATCCACCCTGGGGGTGACAGGCCCAGCTGTGAGCCCCGCCCAGGCTCAATTTCACAGCACAGAGCCCACCAGCAGTGAAATCGACATTCTTGTTGTGCCGTTATTGTCTCCACTCAGAGCAGCCCCACTCTGACAGCTCTGGGTGCTCTGTGGGGAGCTGAGAGCCCAGGCTGTCAGCACCTGGCAGCTGGGCTCAAAGCGGGGAGCCCAGGCAGCAGCCTGGCTGGGAGTGGGGAGCCGGGAGGAAGCAGGACTCCAGGGAGTGGGGACAGCAGCCTGACCGAGAGCCAGGAGCCTGTGGGGCAGCAGGGGTCCCAGTGGGGAGAAGGGAGCTCCAGCTGCAGCCTGCTGGGAGTGGTAGCCGGGAGCTCGGGGGGCAGCCGGGCTCTAGCTAGAGCCCTCCACCCACCGCAGGGTGACAGTCCGAGCAGTGGGCCAGGCACAGAGTTCACAGCAGGGAACCTATCCGCCTTTCTTGTCAATTTCACCGTTCCAGCAGGGAGCCCTGAAATTGACAAGGATTTTAGCCAACAGCAGTGTCTACAGGGACACTGGGTTGCACTGGCTACACCAACATAAGGCCTACACCGCTCGTCAAGGTGGAGTTATTATGTCAGTGCAGCATGGCACTGACATTGGTGGGAGCAAGGCTGCAGTGTAGACACTGACATAGTTAGATCGACATAAAACTGCCTTACGTCGACCTAACTCAGTAAGGTAGACCAAGTCCCAGGGTGTGACTTGTAGGGTGACTGGGAGCATCTAGAGGGGCAGCTGTAGCTGCAAAGCATTGCAAGGCATCCAGGGTTTCAGGGCAAGTGGTAACAGCCCTTTACCAATCTGGACTGCAGCCCCGAACCCCATCACAATTCTATTAAATACAACAGAGAAGTCCAACCAATATGTATCGATAATTTCTTGCAAAAATTTATGACAAAACCGATATGAAATGATTCAATTGAAGCAAATCAGCATTTTCCGATTCAATTTAAGCGCTGGAAAATGTTGAACCAGTTCTAGTTATCACAATGCTGTGCACGTTGGAAAGCTCCCCCCTTAGAGTACACTGATAGATGTACTGTAAGCCCTGATGTTCTTGGAGAGTATTCAGGAAACAATAAGCCCAATATCGTACATAATATAAACTCCTCAAATCATCCAGAGTCGAGAAGGCTCCTCACAAATGAGGGGTATTAATCTTGTTACAAATGTTTACTTCTTGACTTAATGTATGTTTTTGAAAGCAATAGCAGGCAAATGCCATAAGCAAGTAACTTGCCAACAATGGTCTTATAATGTGAGCATGTCGATACAGGAAAACAAATGTAAACACTCAAAGAAAAAAGCTCTTTCTTGGTGCAGCATCAGGCAAAGCAACTTGGGGTGCATCTTTCTTCAAAATGTTGGCAAAAATACTTGAAGGAACTAACTAATACAATCACAGAATTCTGTAAGAATTGAAGGGGACAGTTTGGTCTGGTATACTGAGCACTGGCCTGTGAATTGGGAGACATGGGTTATAGTCCTGGTTCTGCTGGGTGACCTTGAATAAGTCACTTTCCCCACTCTGTGCCTCAGTTTCCCCATCTGTAAAATGGGGACACCGATAGGGCCCTCCTTTGTGAAATGCTTTGAGATCTACTGATGAAAAAGCTGGGTATTATTAATGATAAATTCTAGCAAACAGTGAAGGAATCTAAACAGAAAAACTAGTGTATAAGTAATGATGTAACTATTACGAGCTAATTTTCTGTGGACTATAGGTTTCCCTGTTAATCATGAAGCTACATACCACCTTGTCTATTCCTCCATGCAAATACACTGGCTTTGGTGATGGAATCAAAGTTGGGCTGTAGGACGAAATGGGATCAGGAAGGGAGCTGGACAGAGAGGAAGGGTGGCCCAGTGCTTAGTCTCTGCTACGCCACAGACTTCCTGTATCATCCCAGGCAAGTCATTGAGCTTCTCTGTGCCTCAGTTCCCCATCTGCATAATGGGATGAGGTTGAGTTTTGTTTTGTTCCTTACCTCTGTAATTTTAAATGCTTCAGATCTCTCTCTGGTTGCCAAGGTTGGCCTGGGTATGTGTTTGGAGACCTACCCGAGTCAGTGAACTCGGTGTGCTGCACTGCGTAACGTGGCTGTGCTTCACATACAAAGTCATGTGTTTCACTCTTGACCATGTAGGTCATGGGCAAGTCATCCATGAAAGCAAAGAGTGTCTCTCTCCGGTTTAAAGGATGGATGCAGCAGAGGGTGGGAAGTGGAAGAGAGGACCAGAGACATTATTTATCTAGAGGAAAAATGAACAAAAAGTCAGCCACCCCGATGTGAGACATCCCAGAAGCTCTCCAAAGGGCTTACTTGGTTATAAACTGTAATTGCAGAGTTCTTGTTTTTTTTTCTTTTTAACCACTGTGAGAGCCTGCACACAATCCTGTGGAATCCCAATGCGTTGGCTGGACAGCTGCAGTTCCTAGACAGTTACCATCTAATGGAGAAGCGATTGCCACAGAGGGAAATGAAACTGAGGTGAAGACTGGCAGAAGCGTCTCTCTCCCATCCATGGGGGTGGGGGGACACAGGGATTTGCTAAATAATCTCTTCTGGAACCGAGAGCCTTCTGGGGAATGTGGGGCAAATGCAGAAATAGTACGTGAGGCAGTGTGTGTTACACATCAGTAGGGGGACGTTAGAGAGTCTAAGGGCCACATTCACTCTTGTTCACCATCAATAGTACCTAGGTAGCGTGACTCTCCCCCAGGCACAGAAATGGCATGAAGTCAATGGCAAAACGTGGAGCAAATCCTGAGTAAGTCTATATTGATGTAATTTATATGAAGAAGGGATCAAAGAAGGTGCAAAAAAGGTGTAACAAAGTGGAGGAAGTGCTTTACCTTATGCCTTTTTATAACCTCCCATTAGCTGCTTTTCCTGCTGGATCCCTTTCCAAATTCTTCCCTCCTTTTCATGGGTATACCTCCCATTAACCTCTCATTGTAGTTTCACCATGTAACTGAGAACGAAATATGACCTTTGGTGGGTAAGAGACAGCAACTCAGACTCACAATGTGCAATTTACTCCACCTCACCCCATCAGTTTTACACCCTCTCGTAAACTTGTTATAATCTGAGGGGGGCCGAGGAGACGGGACATTACTAATTCTAAAAATCTCTTTATAAAGGAGAAACAAAAACAGAAAACAGCTTTCCCAAGTTCACTGAGTACTACAAAAAGCAATATTCATTTTCTCGCTTTGCTGTCTCTGCAGATCTGCTACACTAACAAAAACTCCCTTCCCAGAGCAATGTTGGCCTCAACTGAAAGATTTTTCTGTCTCTCTTTCTCTGCCACTGTGCTATATATGGAAAGCAGAAGCTATTGTAATACAAAAACAGTCATATTTTTTTCAGTTCCCGCAACACCTAACCACAAACCCCCAATAATATCTGCTAAATAGAAACCGAGGAAATCAGTTAGGTGAATTGATTTTCCCCCACTACCAAACTTTCAGGAGGCAATCAGTGGAAAGTGAAGAACAGAGAAAAGTTATTTAAAAAAAAACGGTAATGTGGCAAAATCCTTTATTATATTATTATTACTACAATCACCATGGTTCATAGATAAAAATAGAAATGTGTGTGTTTTCATGTAGAGCATCTGTCTACAGATTTAGTTGGTGTTGGTCCTCCTTTGAGCAGGGGATTGGACTAGATGACCTACTGAGGTCTCTTCCAACCCTAATATTCTATGATTCTAACTATTGTACATTCTGTCGTTATGGTTTTTGTTTCTTTGTTCTAAATTGCCTGTCACTGTGGTACCCTAAGCAACATATAACATACGAAAGAGAGTGCCCTTAATGGAAACATTCTCAGAGCCTCCCTTGTTTCTGGTGTACATCTTATTCCTCTGGCTTTATTTGTTCCTGCTTCTTCCTACTAGTGTGACATTGGGCAAGTAACTTAACTGATCCTCTGCTTCAGCTGCAGATTTTTAAAATGGGAATTATACCTCCCTTCTATTCAGGGGCATTGTGGGGCTAACATCCATTAACACAGGAGCGCCACTAGCTTTTCTTCCGCCCTAGGCAGCGGAAGGTCCCGCCCTGAAATGCCACCCCCCACAGAGGTGGCGGAAGGTCCCGCCACCGAAATACCGCCGCGGCCGCCGCCCCCCAAATTGTAGCACCCTAGGTGACTGCTTAGATCACCTAATGGGTTGCGCCGGCCCTGCATTAACAGTTGTGAAGCACTCAGATTCTATGATAATGAGCCCCATCTAAGAAGACTGACAGAAAACCCTCCCCTTTGTGAATTAGATCAGTGTCATTTATCCCAGTTTGGGGGAACCGAGGCATAGAGAGGTTAAGTAATTTGCCCAAGGCCACATAGTGGCTCAATAGCAGAGTCAGAGATTGGTCCCAGGAGCCCTGGCTCTCAGTCTCCCTGCTCTAACCAACTGACCACAGTCTCTCTTTAATTATATGCTGCTTTTTCATTACTGGTGGCTCTACTCCTACTATTTGCGGAGGGTTTTATTTATAATTTCATAAAGGGAGTTATTGTCCCTCTGCGGCTTTCATCGTGGTATCGCATAATCCAGGGTTACTTGAAAATAATTGTGTGGTTTATTGTTTATTTATGTTAACAAAGATGAATGTTCTTATGAAGTATTGTTTGAGAGTTTGCTTTAATATTTCCTCTGTTTTCTGCTCTGGAGATTAATACCTCAAAACTCTTCTAGAGGTGACTGGGTTCCCATTCCCCCTCTATAGGTGTGGATGCAGAGAAACTGGCAGCTGTTTGTTTTCTAAGTGGATCTTTGGGGTGTTCTATTTTCTTTGCAAAATATCCTGCTTATGTGGATTTGCTATTTGCAGAGTCTTTTGAGAAGTCTTTCCTTGTGCCAAGCAGTTTTGAGGTTAGAAACAAATTGTTTATGAGGGGAAAAAAAAACCAACCAACCAACCTCCTTCCCCACAACACACACACGGATTAAACACACAAACCCTTCATTTATGAGTCTTACCAACTGGGACCAAGGTTAATTGTTCTTATCCCCAGCTGTATACTAGTCTCAAACATTATGCAATTTAGTTCTCAGCAAACTGTCCATCCTGGTGTCACTTCCTCTCAACTACAGAATCTCAGTGAGAGGAACGGGCCGCAGAGCAGCAGGGACCATACCTTGATCCTGTACAGATACATGTCCTGACGTTTATTATTCAGACACATTTGGCTCTCGGCCTTTTCAGGATAATCAGGGTCGGTTCTGTGTTCAGCCAACCCTGCTGCATCACCAGAGACAGATTAAGGTTTTGTGGAGCACTGGGCCAGAGCAAGTGGGGGGCCCCCTCCCCACACCTTCCCCCTGCAGCCCCACCTATGGCCCTACATCATTCAGTCTCTTCCCCCTGCGGCCCCACCCCTGTTCCACCTAGGGTCCCCCCATTCCATCTCCACACTGTGGCCCCCCATTTACTCCTTTCTGCTCCCCCACTGCAGCCCCAAGACCAGAGAAGCTCTGTCCCCCCCACCTCCCCGCCAGGGCACTGGGGCTTCCCCCGCCACCCCATGCTGGGGGACCAGGGTCGGGGGTCTAAGGCTTCTCCCACCCCGCCTGCCTAGCACTTCTTCCAGGGAGCGGTGTCAGGGCACGGGGGCTTCCCCCACCTGGCACTGCTGCCAGGGAGCAGAGTGGGGTCAGGGCATGGGAGCTTGCCCCACCTGCTCGGCGCTGCTGCCGAGGAGAAGGTTCAGAGTGCAGAGACTTCCCCTGCCCTGCCCTGCCGCACCCTACCGCTTGTCTGCTGGGGACGGGGTGCCCATTTTTCCAGGGCCTCCCAATTGGCTGGGACCCCTGGGCATAATTTGGGAAAAATTAGTGGGTGCTCTGCACCCACCAGCAGCCAAGCTCCCCCTCCCCCAACCTCGCCTCCTCCCCTGAGCATGCTGCATCCCCGCTTCTCTGCCTACCTCCCAGCACTTGCCGCCGCAAAACAGCTGTTTCGCGGCGTAACAAGCTCTGGGAGGGGAGGGGGAATGGGGCGCGCTCAGGGGAAGAGGCAGGGACAGGGCAGGGATTTGGGGAAGGGGTTGGAATGGGGGCAGGGGCGTGGCCAGGCCAGGGGCCGGGCACCCACCAGCACCAGCAGAAGTCAGTGCCTATGCCCCTGAGCATGGGCCCCACGGGCCCATTGGCTAATCCACCACTGTGCATCACTGCTACAGCTCAAGCTAAAGATCCAAGGCCGGGGCTGGAACTGACTCAGACCCTCTGCAGATTGGGCACAGAGGGGAACCGATGAAACCCACTCCCCAGCAGGTCACATTTGCTGGCTGCCGGGGATCCTTCTTCCTCTTCTCTCTTCCCTCGTTCTCTCTTTAACCCCAATGGGCCTGGCTCAAAGCCCAGTGAAGTCTATGAAAGGATTTCCGCCCATCTTAATGGGCTTTCAGTTGGGCCCACAATGTATATGGCGCAAGCAATGGCAGTAAAATCCCTCTCCCTCACTCATTTTGCTTTGTCAAGTGCCCCAGCACATGGCCAGGGCCACAAAGAAAAGTCATGAAGAGATCATAAACATGGGAGATTTGACGCTATTTCCACAGTGTCCGTTTTCAGTGCATTACGGGATTGATGAAGAAAGTTCAGGTGTGAGATTCCTGGTTGTTCACCACACAGCATCCACCTCTGAATATAAAACATGGGCACAGACAGGCCTTTGAAAACAAAACCAACACAGGCACCCTCCAGCCTTACACTGTAAGCCCTTTGGGAGCAGGGACAGTCTTTCTGATTTGGGTTTGTACAGCACCTAGCACCCTGGGGTCCTGGTCCATAACTAGGTATCCTTGGTGCTATAGTCATAATTAATAATAGTCAGATTACATTCAGCTGTAGTCCCAGGTCACTCCTAGACATGAGACTGCCTTGCCTATGGATCCCCAGAGCTGAGACAACAAAACCCACTGCACTCTGGCTCTAAGCTTGAATCCTCCGTTTATCAGCTCTGACATCTCTCTGCCGGGCTGGAGTGTGGAGGGGGGGAAGGTCATTGAACCCATTAGCAAACCAAAGCTATGCCCACTGCTGCCAAAGGCAATACAAGAAGCCAGAGAGCTCCTTTCTGAATGAGGCTGGAGGAGGGGGTTGCAATGGAGAAATCAGGAGAAAGGGAGCAAATGAAGCTTCCAGCCAGAGACCGTTCAAGAAGGCTGAGCAGTATTCAGCTTCACTGCTGGCTCCTTGCGAACCTTGGTTTCCCCACCCCAGGCACAGCTCACATTGCTGGTGATTGGTTTCAGATTGTGCCTCCACATCTGCAGGGTTCTGGGAAAGCTTTGGGCTCAGATGTGGAGATTTTGACGTTGATGTGACTCAAAAGAAAAAAAAAACCTGAATGTTGGTATTCGCACAGGAAATGAGCGGAACCCTCTCCCATTAAATTTAATGAGCGTTTTAACTGCCCCATGGCTTTTCTTTTGTTTAAAAAAAACAATAGGATTCTCAAGATTTGTTTTCCAGAGTGTTTGAGGTTAAGAAGCAGCACGTTTCATGCCACTATGAAGCAACCATAGTAATTAGAAAGTAATCACTGAGGTCTGGTCTACGCTAGAGGGAAGTGGGTGGGAAATCAATCTAAATTACGCAACTTCAGCTAGGTGAATAACGTAGCTGAAGTCGATGTACCTAGATCTACTCACCGCGGTGTCTTCACTGCGGCGAGTCGACTGCTGCCGCTCTCCCATTGACTCCGCCTGCGCCTCTCGCGGCGGTAGAGTATAGAAGTCGATGGGAGAGTGCTCGGGGGGGGGGGTCTAGATTAGACGCGATAAATCAACCCCCGCTGGATCGATCGCTGCCTGCCGATCCGGCGGGTAGTATAGACATACCCTGAGATCCCCCTGCTTCCCTTATCTACTCTGAGAAGCTAGGTTTCAGAGTGGTAGCCGTGTTAGTCTGTATCAGCAAAAACAACGAGGAGTCCTTGTGGCACCTTAGAGACTAACAAATTTATTTGGCATAAGCTTTCGTGGGCTAAAACCCACTTCATTTTTCTCAGAAGCTAGTGAGTGGAAGGAAGAATGATCTTGTGGCCAAGGTGCTAGACTGAGGTTAAGCAGATCTGGATTAGTTCCCAGAGGTAGTATGGACTCCCTGCGTGACCTTGGACAACTCAATCTCCCAGTGCTCAGTTTCCTATCTGTGAAATGGGTATAATAATGCTTCCCAGGCTTATAGGGAGTAGTGTACATTCATTAATGAATGTGTGTGTGGGGCTCAGATACTATGAGGAAGCCGGTTTTGCTTCTCCAGATCCTCCAACCCAGTTTGCCTTTGTGTCAGGATGTTCTCCATAAACCACCACATGACAGCTGCCTCCCCTTCTCTCTAGAGAGCAGCTTATTAACTGTTTAGTGTCCTTTTGATCTTTGGGCTCCCAGCCTTGGCAAAACAAGTCTTGTCACTTTGGCTGGAGCCTGGAAGTAGCATTTCCCCAGCTAATAGCTCAGGCATTGTCTTTTAGTCACTCTCTGTGTGGTTATTAGGAGGCTGGTTGTCTAGAAATCTAGAGTCATTTTGTTGCCCTCCTGCTAGTTTCCTAACAGCCCTGCTATTAAACTAAACCAACGCACGCATTCACTAAACATTTCAAATAATCCAGTGCGGCCATAGCATGAATCTAAACAACCCAGTCACATACGGTATTATTACAGATTAGCCCCGCATCCTTCCTAGCCACATGGGAATTTAATTAGACCAGTTAAACAAAACTGGTTTAACTAAACTGGTGCAAGTTTGTGTGTAGACAAGACCTAAACCATTATCTACCCAGGGCCGGCTCCAGGTTTTTTGCCACCCCAAGCAACAAAAACAAACTAACAAAAATGGAGTGCTGCCGCCCCTTGAAAAGAGCCGCCCCCAAAGGGCCGGAATGCCGCTCCTTGAAAAGTGCCGCCCCAAGCACATGCTTGGAACGCTGGTGCCTAGAGCCGGCCCTGTATCTACCAAAGCCAGTTCAATAGAATTCACAGCCATAACTACAAGTACAGTGACAATTTGGGTCTTCTGATCACTTCCACAAGAACAGGAACTACCCATTCTCACAACGCTTTCACTAACCTAATGCAGGAACATGCCAACTCCTCTGTGGTTGGCACACTATTTCCATGAGTCGTGTTGTAAGTAGATAGCATTGCGTCAGCCCCACATGCCAGAAAGCAAGTGCCCTGCTCAAGGGTGTGGTTCAAGGACTTCTGGATTTTTGAGACAGTGGAGTCAGGCACGGTTGGCATAACCATACAGTTGGAGTTTTTAAAAATGGCTCTGTGCTTTAGTTTGGCTCAGCCTGTGCTGAGTTTGAAGGCAGACAGGATCATCAAAGGATGAACTGAGCGTTTAGCCATTGTGTGTCTATCCTGACATGGTGGCCACAAGACAAACTGCTGTAAGGCAGTTTTGGGTATGGGAGACATACTGTAGGACGATTGCTTTTAATAACCTTGTTTTCATTAGGATTTTACGGGAATTAAAATTACAGCCCTAATTCTTCAGCGATTTCTTTTTTCAATAGGCACATGCCTGATTTGGAGAAAACATGGAAGCTGACATTTCAGTGTCTCAGAGCTGGCTCCAAACAGGTTGTTTCAATCATGTCCTTCATAACTTGTTAATTTCCAGCCTGTTCAGATTGCATTTCCATCCTGGTTGGAGGCTGGTTGTAGAAAGCAATTGGATCATATTGGAAACATGCTCTTATGGTTGATTTCACAAGGAGCCTGGTGGAAATGTGCTTTGTACAAACATTTTGATTACCATGGGGACAGGGAAGGAGGGGCTTTCCCTCTGCACTGGGATAGCCAAAACAGAAAGTCAGTTCTGTTCTTGAATGTTGAATCAGCAAGTTTGGGAAATGCAGTCTGACAAACACCAAGAGGAAAGTTCTTCCCGCTAAAACTGTCTGTAGCGCTCGTAGGGTTGCTAGGTGTCCAGTTTTCAACCGAACACAATTGGAAAGGGACCCTCCCTGGCCCTGTGAAAATGAGTGAGTGAGTGAGGATGGGGGAGAACGAGCGACGGAGGAAGGGGGAATGGAGTGAGCGGAATGGTGCCTTGGAGAAGGGGTGGGGTAAGGCTGTTTGGTTTTGTTCGGTCAGAAAGTCAGCAACCCCAAGTGTGGTCCTGCTCAGGACAGATTCTAAGAATCAGATCCTCAAAGGTATTTCGGCTCCTAACTTCCAGTGATTTCAAAATACCTTTGAGAATCTGGGCCTAAATCCCCAAGAGGCTCTGAATATCCAGATTATTTAATGATATTTTAATTGCAGCATCTTATTCAACCACTAGACATCTCTGTACTGTATAGAGGGTGTAACCCTGGTAAATGTAGAGAGAAAGCTGGTACTCAAGCTGTGTGGAAACCTGTTTGTTTGTGTCTGTCTCAACATCTCTGTGATTCCATATTATGTCACATTTTCAGCTATGTGTGCACAGCCACAGTTATGTTATGCTGTGCAATGCTGTGCTAGGGAGAGTTGAACTACGTTCGCAGGCCAGATGCCCAGAACCTTGTTCCAGATAGCAAAAAACAAACTTCCAAAGGATGGCAGTTTGGATTGGGTTCAGGCAGGATACATACTTGAGTGTTGGGATCAGAGACAGGCACACACTATTATATTCAGTTCTGGAGTTCAAACACTCTGGACCTGGGAATGAAAGACAGGAGTCCTGACTCTCGCTCCTTTCCTCTAACCACTCTGTCATGATGAATGTGACAACTTCTTCCTCAAAAGAAGGAGATCTTTCAGTAGGACACATTATGAGAGTTGTCGTTCACAAACCCTTAATGATCAGGAAAGAGTGCTGGCCAGCACGTACAGTGCATTTGACTTGCAGTAATGCATACACAGACACAAACACATTGCTTTGTTTGTACTTTACACCTAGGCAGGCCAGTTTAAGACTCTCCTTCCCCCTCCTTCCCCCTCCTGCCCATTTGAAATTTCTTCTCTCACCAACAGGATAATTCCTCTCCATCACATTGAGAGCACTGATCTTAGTACAGGTCCGATCCGACTCCCATTGAATTTGCTCAGGCTGTATGTGAGAGGTGTGTTAAAACAGGAACAAAAACTATAGAAAGGGATTTTACATAGGGAAAGCGGGGTGGGGGGTGTTTCCTTTTGATGAAATAGGAGCTGGGCACAGAAAAGAGGAAGATCCCCAAATTAAAGCCATTGTTATTCTGGGATAAGAAGGGGAAACAATAACCTGTCTCCTTCTAGTGCCTGATGTCCCCTTACCTCCACCCCCACCCCCACTATACTCTACCCGTACACACAGTCCCAAGTCTGTTCAAATGACCTTGCAAGGAATCCATAACCCCTGCGATGCTCGGCCATTTTTCTGCTCTGAGCCTTAGGCTATGTCTACACTACGCAGCTTTTAGCGACATGGCTGTGCCGTTACAGCGGTGGCACTAAAGGCCGCAGTGTAGCTGCTGTTTGCTGGTAGGAGAGAGAGCTCTGCCACCGACAAAAAAATTCCACCCCCAACGAGAGGCGGTAGCTTTGGCGGCAGGAGAGCGCTCCCCGACAAAGTGCCGTTCACCCCGGCACTTATCGTCGACAAAACTTGTCTTTCGTGTGTGTGTGTTTGTTAACACCTCTGAACGACAAAAGTTTGTCTACGCTGGCAAGTGAAAGACAAAAGTCTAAATCATACTGGAGGGAGGGTTTGCTCTCTTTGTCTGCCTCTCTTCAGCTCCCTTCCTTCCTTTCTTTCATTCCTTCTTCAATGCAAAATCAGTTTTTGACAAGAACACAAATGATCCCGAGTGATTTAATAGCTTCTGGGTTGAATGAAAACGGTCTCATACACTTAATTCAAACAGCTGGAATATATATCTTCTCAATGAGCTCTCAGTTGGAGGAGGAGGAAAATGGAACACGGAACACACACTCACTCTCTTTCTTTTCCCAAAATGTTCAGCGGGCAAGGACCGGGTATAGAATGTCAGACAGGAGCTGGGGGTAGTGGGGAGATGGAGGAAACGTATTCCCCAGAGGAAGAGGAATGAATGGGGGTGGACACACACAGACCTGCATTTTTGGGGGTGGTCAACAGAAGAAAATGTTAAAATATACAAAGAAAAGAAAAGCCCCACTCAAGAGGAGACAGCATCAATTAGGGTCTGCCCTTCTCTGGCAGTCTGCAATCAGGCATTGTCAGAGGGGGCTTTACACAGTATGTTCTTTGTAGCGGCCACTAGATTTCTATTCTTCCTGGGACCGGCAGTACCAGGCATGGGGGAAGGGGAGAATTGCAGAGGTCTGTGGGTTGGAGGGGAATAAGAAACAGTTCAAGCATAGATTTCCCCTTAGACCTTGGCAATAGACATGCATGCTGGCGGGTTGACTTAAGGTCTTTTGTCAGGGCCGGGGGAGATGAATTTAAATCCCACATTTGAAGGCAAGATAACATATTCTCTAAGGAGTGCAGACTGTTTGCTTTCCATTTATCAGTGCAGACTGGTTGGGAATGGGGTGGATAACCTTATGCCCTGGGCATCCCCTCCATCTTCTGCTGTTGACACACATTGGAGATGCACCAGGCATGAATCTGCTCTATTTTGTTTTCCCCAAGCAACTGGCTCTGCCATGGTGAGGGTTTTTGCAGGGAAATCATTACATGAGAGGTTTTCTTAGGCATAAAACCCCTCCTGAACCCTCTCCAAGCTTTGAAGGCCTGATTCTCCAGTCCATAACACCAGTTTTAGTGTTTTCCATTGTTTTCAGACCTCAAATCAATGAATCTGGAACAAATCCTAGAGGATTTAGTAGAACATAAGAATCTTCCTATATTGTTTTAACATCCTGTACCATAGAATAAAGAACTATATCCCTGCTCTAGAATTCTATAATGGTTTAAAAAAAAAGCTAAAGGAAGAACCTCACTCTCTTAAATTCCATAGTTTTTAAAAATAATTTCTGTAAGATCCTATTATTGCCATCCTTATTAAATTCTACAGGAGTTTTCTATAAGGGGCACCCAGTATGTGCAGGGGCTGCTCTGTGTTTTGCCGCCCCAAGCACGGCAGTCAGGTGGCTTTCAGCGGCGCGCCTGTGGGCGGTCCGCTGGTCATGCCGATTCGGCGGCATGCCTGCGGGAGGTCCACCCGTGCCGCGCCTTTGGCATCTCCGCCACTGAATTGCCGCCGAAGCCACGGGACCGGTGGACCTCCCGCAGGCATGCTGCCTAAGGCTCCCTGACTGCCGCTCCCACAGTGACCGGCAGGCCACCCCCCGCGGCTGGCCGCCCCAGGTACGCGCTTGGTGCGCTGGTGCCTGGAGCCGCCCCTGAGTATGTGCCAGCAGCCAGTGAGGACTCTTTTCTATTCTTCATCACCACCTTCCAAAAGACCATCCTGATAGAATGTGAAATTAGTGAGTTCTGCACAGCTCTGGTTAGTAGCAGATTCGGCAATCCAATCCAAGAGCCCTGATTCCCAGCCTCCTGCTCTCACAGCTGGACAACGCCAGTTCTCTGACTGTTTATATTTTATCACGTCATGCAATCTTTTAGTCCACTTCGGACCTGTGAATGTGAGAGTAACCTCAGCGGAAGAATGTCCCCAAAGCCAGATCAATATTGCTCCATTGACTTCAACAGCCCCATCCTGAAAAGCTGGTCTTGAGTGGACTGCAGCAAAGAAACAGAAGTTGGTTGGTGCTCATTTTGCTACCCTGATTATTATTCATCCCTTCTCTCCTCTCCCTGTATTTTGTCATCCCCTTATTTTGCAGAGATGACAACCACTCCTCCCCGATGACTCACCCCAGTAAGCAGGTACCCTAATGAAACATTGCCTCAGTTCGAGACTGAAGGCCTCTGCACATTTATTTCTGTTTTCCTACCCAAGTGTCTTCTTCCATCGTCTCCCATTCGGAAGCATCTTTCTGCCAAATATCCCCCTTTCTCAAGGCTCTGAGGTGGAACCTGAATGCAGGGAGCTCCATCTCCATGCAAAATGTGTCCTCCCCAAACTGGAAGCAGCAAAGCACTATCGTGAGCACCCCATTCCCCTCCCTGCCTGCAGCCAAACTTCTTTCCAATCAGCCCCATCCACAGGATGGACTCCTGCTTTCCTTCCACTCTTGAATCCTTCATCTTCCTCCCCACCAAGATGGCCCATGCTGCGTCGGCCAGCAGTAATTGGCTATGCCTTGCAACGCAGCCTGCTGCCCTGTGTTCATTCTCTCTGAGCCCGCTCTAACTATGGGATCCTCATCCCAAGGATCTCCCCAGGCTTCTGTGCTCTGCCGCTGTCTCGGGCAAAGCTTCAGGGCTTTATCCAGACAGTCACTTGCTCTCATGCCTACTTGGAGCAAGGCAGGAAATAAGCAGCAGGCATCTCCGGTTTTACTAGATGCTGTGACACTTTTACAGGAATTAATGTCAGTTTAAACTCATGATGACTGGAAAGAAGATATTTATATCCTGAGAATAGCCAAAGCTGTTTCCTCTGCTTAGTTATTAGGTCTTCAAGTTGAGATAATCCATGTGTTGCATAAAAGGACTTTATTCCCCCCAGATTTGGCCCTTCCCGTTGGGCAATGACAGCCGATTGCACTAAAAGGCGTTCTAGAACCCATGGTGCAGCAGCAGCCAACACTCAGTGACAAATGGAACATGTGCAATTGAAGCAAGTCCAATAGGGTTAAACATTGACAGTTCGCATCATGGAAACAGGCATAACAATCCCAGACTCAATCTCCTGCAATTCTGGAGGGTGACAGTTCTCGGAGATGGAAGTGCCACTTTGGATACAAGAAAAATCAATCTGAACTTCACCCAAAGCTAGAATCCAATCGTTTTTGGAAAAGTTAGGTTAGCATTTGCCTCTAATTTTTTCCCATTTTTATGTTCTTCTGTGGTTCTGGCTGGAAGTGGAAGGATCCACTTAACTTGTATTCCCAGCTCATCACTGGCCTGCTGATTGTTCTTGAGCAAGTCACTTCATCTCTATATGCCTCAGTTTCCCTATCTGTAAAATGAGGATAATGATACTGACATCCTTGGTAAAGTGCTTTGAGCTCTACAGATGAAAAATGCTATATAAAAGCTAGGTGTTAATTAATTAATGAAATCTGAGCTCTTTTGTACATCTGGGCCCAAAAATGTTTCAGGCCCCCAGTTTTCAGTGTGATCCAGGATAAAAATCATTCCACAAGCTAACTCTTCTCCCATTTAGTGAGCATAAACTCAATGACATGTAATAAGCCAGACTGACTATGACTCTCCTTTCGTTTCTTTTTCCCTAGGAACCTATGGTAGGTTTCTAAAATTCCCATCTGAAAACATTCTCTACTCTCACTGTTGTATCACATTCCCATACAGCCTTCATGCCTAAGTTTATTAGAGCAACACATTTATCACAGGCCATCCTCCACTCCTGGTGAAAGGGGAAAAATTCCCTGGTTCATTTCAAATGCCTGGGTCATCTTTAGTATGTTTTTGTTTAGAGGAAATACTTCCTGTACTGAGGACATGCAAAACAAGATACAGCTAAGTCTTTCATGAAGACATGGAAGGAAGAATTCTCGCCATACGTTTTGGCTACTTAACAGGGGCATTGTTTTAGAATCATAACAATAATGGACAGTTATTTGCATATAGTAGCACCTTTCATCTGAAGGTCTCATGGTGTTTTAGGTTATGTCTACACTAGCACTTATTGCGGTATATCGAATATTGCCCAGGGGTATGAAAAAGCCACCTCGCAAGTGACGCAAGTCACACCAACCTAAGCGCCAGTCTGGACTTAGCTATGTCAGCAGGAGAGCATCTCCTGCCAACATAGCAACCGCCACTCGCAGGGCTGGAGTAGTTAAGCCGGCTGGAGTAGTTAAGCCATAGCCCTACAAACAACCATTTAAACCTCAAGGCATGGTAAGGGTAAGTGGTTAGTAGTCGAAGATCTTGCATCCAACATTTTCCATCAAAACTTTTGAAAGAAAACGTGGTGTCTGCTTTCCTCAATCATTTTCATATTTCCATTGGAAAACCCCCAAACCTTTAGTGGAAAACCAAAAATTTGCTGGGTTTCAACAGAACATTTTTTAGTTTTCAGCAATTTTCAGTTTTTTGACGAAAAGTTGAAATTTTCAGTGGCAAAAATAAATTAATAAATAAATTCTAACCAGCTCTAGTGTTTAAATAAGCAGTGATTAGCCAAGAAGCCATCACTTGACAGAACCTTATCAGCTATGAGCCTGTCTTCAACTTTCCCTTGATAGGAAAAGTTGTTTTGACATTTGTGGTGGCACAACTCTTACTTCCTCTGACTTTGGGCTTCCCTGACATTCTGGTTTCCAGCCCAAGTCTGATATGGAGAATGTATGAGCACAGCATAAAGAGATAGATACGTAACACACTGTCTTTGGCCAATACCCTAGGGATGGACAAAGTTAATGTGTCCATATTAATTTCCCCAGATCTATCAGCAGCTTTTGATACTGTTTTGCTGACACATCTGCAGACATTGGCAGTGGTGGACAGAGTAGTTCTTTGAGGTCTCATAACTTTTTTTAAGAAGCATTTTCATAGACTGGTGCTGGAAATCACCTTTCTGTATACCACTACCTTTACCAATACACATACACTAGAAACGTAACTCACTCCTTGCTTAATGTCTACCCACAAATGAGAACAACCATCATAGCTGGATGGATCCCACTTCTAATTTTATGCAAAACCAAGTGAACTTAGACAATGCAGAATTTTGCCTGAACCATTTTGCCGTAACCATTTGCAGCTCAAGGAATAGGATACTAAGCATATCATAACTTTTAAAAAATTGCCATCCCAATAGAATGTGAAACTGATGAGCCTGGAACAGCTCTGGTTACGTAGCAGATTCCGGAATGGAATCCAGGAGCCCTGACTCCCAACCCCCCCACCACGCTAATGATTAGACAACACTAACACTCTTATTGCTCATTTTGTATAACAACTTCCTGCAATTTTTTAGACCACTCCAGAGCTGTGAGCACTAGGGTAAGTCCAGTGGGAAAACATCAGAAAAACCATAGGGCCAGATCCTCAGCTGGCATCTATCAGTGCCACTACACTGACTTAAATCAATTGTTACCCTCCATTTACACCAGCAAAGGAGCTGGCCTAAAGGGACATTTTCCCCCATGTTGTTCTGCGGCACAAATTCCATTAGCTCCATATCATGAGAACTTATAGTGAAACAGCCGTGCAGTAAGAACAGAGCAAATTAGTGCAAAAGAGAGAAGGACAGCTGCCAAAACAATCATTGCAATGCGCCTGTTCTGTGATTTTTGGTGGTGAGATGAGGAGGACTGTTGTACTCCTGCTCACAGCTTCACATGGTGTCAAGAGAAAAGATTAGCTCATCTTTCAGTGACAGACAGGAGCTTGGCCCCTGGTTTTTTTCCACAAACATCACCTTTCCCCAGGGAGAGAGAAATTAAACCCTTGTCTGTCTGAAGCAATAAGTGTCAGTCATCAAATGCAAACTCTCTGCCTTCTAGTCAGCACTTCTCTAGAATGACAAGCAGCTGGAGTGAGAGCAGCACAATAACCCATTGAGTGTAAGAGGGGAGAAAGTTCATTGCCACAGGGCAGTGTTACAGGTCATGCTAAAGTTTAGGAAAGGTAATTAGAGGCCTCATATAATCTGTTCCTGTCACGTCTAGGGTGTAATGGAAAACGGGCCTGCATAGCCAAAGAAAAACACTTGCTATAGGAGTTTAATATACTCTCAGAGACCCTTGTTACTTCAGAACTGGAGACATTTCCAATGTAATCCCCTGATCATGAAGGCTGTGAGAAATGTTCACAGTTCAAAACCTGTTCAGCATGCAGACTTGTGCAATATGCATTGCACAACAAACCTGTGAAATGTAATGAGGTTTTATTGTTGGGCGGGGGCATAAAAAACAACCCATTTTGGAGAAAAATGGACTCGTGTTCACTTTGAAACAGTCCTGCTTCCAAGCAAAATAAAAACTCAACTTCTTTAAATGTATTCAGTTAGAGATTAATTTTTGCACTAAAGAAATGAGAAGACTGGCACATTTGGCTTCAGTGTGCTGGTGGAAAATGTTGTGGATCTAATATTGCCAGGAGCAAAATTGTGAATATTTTGGCAAAAAATATTTGCCAAAAAACCCAGTTACAGAATTTCACACACCCCTTACGCCCCCAATCCTGCAAGTTGTTCCTGGGAGTCAGAATCCTGCACCCCTGAGTCGATAAATATGGTTGAAATCTTCAACATTTGTCATTTTGATGACTTTTTTCCCACAATCTTTTTTTATTTGCATGTTGATGTTTTGAAACAGTCAAAATTCTCATAGAAGTGTCTCTTTCTTTTATGTTTTTTTGGACCAGGTTGAAAAAATTAGAAGTTTTGATGCCATTTTTGGTTAAGATTTCACAGTTTGATAAAAAAAATGGATGAAATGGTCATGAAAACATTGATTCATTTTCCAACCAGCTCTGCCCACTGATTTCAATGGTATTCTGCACAGGTATAGGGACCCTCAGACATGGAGTTCATTGCAGGATCAGGGCAATAGTTCATAAGTTCATAGTCGAAGGCCCAAAGATACCTGCAGACCATCTACTCTGACTTCCTGTATATCACAGGCCAACACTACCCAGCCATGTGCACACTAAAGCCATCAATAACATTAAACCAAAATATTACAATCCTCCAAAAACTCAACTATTATTACTATCCAGTTAGGGTTCTAGGCTATTTGCTGTCATACCAATGGCAGTTTTTTGGTGTTTTTTGTTTTGTTTTGTTTTTTAAATAAGTGAAGACAACAGCTGGAGGTGTTATATAATGGAGAGGTGATGATGACTGAGGTAACCCAGCAATGCTGAGAGAGATTGTTATTCTGGCATTATGGCCTGCTGTGAATGTTTGATACATGCCAGATGCAGCGGGGCAACAACAGACAAGCTTGTTTCTTGAACATGAAGATAAGTGGAGAGAATTTGAAGAAAACCAGGGAGTGAAAAGAAAATGGATCTGGATTTTTCTTTATCTGCCAATAAAAATGGAAATCAAAGACTTGTTTAATGCCGGCTTCATCTCAAATACTTGGTGTGAAAAGAATCATTGTTTTAAATCTCATTTCCTCTTCAGGTAGTGTGTTTTCTCCACATAAAGTACATTTAGGGTGACCAGATGTCCCAATTTTATAGGGACAGTCCCGATTTTTGGTTCTTTTTCTTATATAGGCTCCTATTCCCCCCCCCCCGTCCCGATTTTACACACTTGCTGTCTGGTCACCCTAAGTATATTATATGTTGTGTATTTGGTTGTTGTAGTAATAGAGTCTTGTTGTTGCTATGGCAACTGAGTTAGATTATTAGACGATAGCCCCGCCGGTTTTGGCTGGTTGTTGGTCAGTTCTGTGTGTGGCAATAAAAATGGCTGCTTTTCAAGGTTTACAGCTCTCTGCATCTCAAGTGATTTCTTCCTAAAACTACTGTTCCCAGGGATACAACATTATAGTAGCACATAAAGGCCCCAATTAAGATCTGTGCTAGGTGCTGTACAAACACATAGTAAGTGGCAGCCCCTGTTTCAAAGAGCTTTCCATCTAAATACACAAGGCAGACAAAGCACAAGAGAAAGGATTATCCCCATTATACAGATGGGGGACTGAGGCACAGAGTGATTAAATGACTTGCCCAAGGTCACACAAGACGTCTGTGGTAGAGCCAGGAACTGAATCTGGATTTCCTGACTCCCCATCGAGTAGTCTAACCATCCTTCCTCTCTGTGATGAATCTTTTGTTCCATAAATGGACAGGAAGGGATGCTTTATCATTAAAATTATCTTTATTGCTCTCTATTCGGTGTATATGTGTTGAGAAGGAGATAGGGAGAGATGAGAAAGAAAACGAGTGAAAGGAGAACAACGGAAACAGCTGAGAAACATCAGGACTAAAACCATCAGATTCCTTGTTAAAGATGAAACTTCCTTCCATCAGTCTATAAAGGCTCTGGGGGAGTGTAATGTCTGAGGCAGATCCGTATTTCTTGAGGAAATAGAAAACAAAAGTTGATGTGAAGCATATTAAGGCATGCACTGTGTAGCAACAACATAGTCTGCTTTTTAGAGCAGGGGACTGTAGTCATGAGGCCTGACTGTATTCCTGCCACCATCAAATGACTTTGGCTAGTCATTTTGATCAACATTTGTAGAAGTAGCCACTAATTTTGCCAATTCAACTGAAGACACCTAGGTGTCCAAAACAGGGCACCCAAAAATGAAGACATCTAAAATCAGTGGCCACTTGTGAATATTTTGGCCTTTATCTCTCTGTGCCTCTCTTTCCAAGTCTTTAAAATGAAGATACAGTAGAACCCCAATTTTATAAACATCAATCCTATGAACAACTTGTTGTATGAACCGTCCTTCTGCTTCTGAATGAGACTTCAATCTGTCAGCCAACGTTCAAACGACTGTACGTGTTTGAAAAGACAGATTTGGCAGCAGAGCTAGAGATGCAGTTCTCTCAAACGAAGAATAAGGGGGCACACTGGATACATTTTATGATCATTCACTGCGTACACGATCATTGAATGATTAATAAATTTACTTATGCACCATACCTACTGTAATTTCAAGATGTTCAATTTTATGACTTCCTCCATATTCAATTAGTTCATAAACTAGGAGTTCAATGATAATGGCAGTTACCCATCTTTGTAAAATGATTAGAGGTCTTTGGACAGAAGAGGTCTGTAAGCACTAAGTCATGGTACACTATTTGCTGAGGCACTATTGGAGTTCTTTTAGCTTCCCACATATCACATGGCTTTGCTTCCCCAGTTGCATCCAGTGCAAAGTGGCATTCCTGACAACCTACCCCCAAAATTGGAGGGACACAAATATTGGGGCTGTGATCATATGTGCAGATGGGCAGCTGTCCCGGCAAGCCTCAGAAATTCTATCAGGCCCAGGGTTAATACTGTTTCTCTAGCTTGAATGGGAAATAAATATTTTAATGGAAACCTTCCAAAGAAGACTTTGTATTTCAAAATGTTCAGAAGGCTCCTTAAATATCTCACCACCATCAATGATCATGGTGGCCTAGTGACACCCTGGGTCTACACCCCAAAAGTTAAATAAACTAACCAATGTTCAGGGCAGGAACATAATTTTCTGCCTAAAACTCTGGTCTATCATTCTTCTTGTTTGCAGTTCCTGGACCAGATTCTGCTCTCAGTTATACTGTTGTAAAGAATCATTCTGAGACCAATGTAGTTACTCAAGATTTATATCCATGTGACTGAGATCAGAACCTTTCCCCCGTCCTTTACTTTCCCACTCCGCTCCCATGTCTGCCCAGTGTATCTCCTTCATAGACTTTATTACAGTTCACTAGAAGTACTGAGGCAGCCGGTAAGCCAGGTTACTGATCACTCCAAGCCTCCTATGGATCTTGGGCACTCTATCCCAGCTCCAGAGTTGCATCCAATATGAAGGATATTTCTCAAGTATATCAATGACATACTTTCCAAATGAGTGAGAAAGTGCATATATAAAGCATTGTTGTAGCTGTGTCAATCCCAGACCTGAGGAAGAGCTCTGTATAGCTCGAAAGCTTGTCTCTTTCACCAACAGAAGTTGGTGCAATAAAAGATATTACCTCACCCACCTTGTCTCTCCGAGAAAGTGAACGTCAGGCATGGAATTAGTTGGTAAATTTTACACAGAGCTACACCATTCTTTAATGCAGTTAGCGAAACAAACAAACAAACAAACAAAAAACACATTCTCTTGCCTTCACATTGTAAAAGCAGTGACTCACAATATTAAATAAGGTTATGAAGGCTAGGAATGCAAGCTGTTCCCATAAGCTGGAATTCCACTTGGTAATAGTCAAGACACAGAAGCTATTGTGCATCATATACAAGTGTAGCACATTCATTGAGGAATTCTCCCCTCCCATGAGTAAACAGGGTAAAGCATGACCTCCTAGTCATTTCAGAGAAAACCCCTCAGTAAGTAAAGTAGGATCTTCTAGGCTAAAGGAGGTTATAGGGAAAGAAGCAAAAGGCCACTACATCCACATGGAAAACGGGTGTTAACATTTTGTTTACAAAGATTACAGCTATTTTGACACAAAATATAGCCATTATTTGCTTTCATAAGAAATTATTTCAGCCATCAGAGCTCCAGGAATCCAAGAGGCCGAATACGGGGATTGACATTCTGATAAATGGTCTCAAAAACCTTTGATTTGAATCTTTAATGGACTGGATTACCAGCGGGCAACTGACGAGAGTTGGCACAGATGGAAAAAGCCAAAAGGAAAGCCTTCTCCATCTGAACAAGCGAGCTAAGTCCAGTCCTGGTGTTAGAGCTGGTTGGCAAATGTATTTTATATCCAATGAAAAAAAAAACCCAAAGAGAATGAAAAGTTGTTGGAATTGTGTGGGACTGTTCGATTTTTCATTGAAAATAACTGAAAAATGTCAGTTTCAAAAACTAAAATCAACTGAATTAATGATTTCTGGCTATTAAATATAAATTAGATATTTGGATTTTTTATTTTTCTTATGAAAAGTTTGAGTGAAAAAAGGCATTTAAATTTAAAAAAAAAAGATAAAAACAAATTTTAGACCAGTTGTTCCTGGTTCAATATAGTTACAGCCACCGCACCCAAGAGGGCTGAAATTCATAGATTTCTAAAATCATGAAGGTTAGTGTTGGAGACCTGTTTGCCCTTCTCCCTGACAACACAGGAGTGGTCCCTACACAGTGTTTTGACCAGACTGGTCTAAAATATTTGCTTTTGCACGAAAGCCTGAAACACTCCATTTCCAGCTGAAATATTAATTGAAAGTCAATAGCTTGGAGTCAATAGCTGGGTGTCAAGTCAATAGTATGTGAGAGAAATGGCACTTAATAGGATCAAACCATGTATATGTAGCAGTCTAAGGAGCAATAAAAAACCCTACATATGTGCAAGGGATGCATTAACCCTTTGTAAAAGCAGCAAAGAGTCCTGTGGCACTTTATAGACTAACAGACGTATTGGAGCATAAGCTTTCATGGGTGAATACCCACTTTGTCGGATGTATTCACCCACGAAAGCTTATGCTCCAATACGTCTGTTAGTCTGTAAGGTGCCACAGGACTCTTTGCTGCTTTTACAGATCCAGATTAACACGGCTACCCCTCTGATAATTAACCCTTTGTGTTGCCACAGCCAAGGCTGAGGGCCACATCTTTTGCAGTCGATGGAATTTTGCCCATTTACACCAGCTGAAGATCTGATGGTAACATTTTATTCTGATCCACCTAGTTTCAGAAGTAAAACACACTTGCCTCCATCCCATCCCCCCACCCCACCCCGCTTGAGACTGCCTAGGCTGCTGTCGTTAAAGGTGGCAGAAAGGCAAAACGCCATATATCGGCAAGAAATGGGACACCATGTCCAGTGACCAGAAAGCAGTCAGAGGGCAACAGCCAAAAACAATGCTGAATTAAAACAAACTGAGTAAGAAATATTATATGATTTTGTTCCTTCATCCCTCACTCCACTGATCAGACCCCCAGATATGTTCTTCGCTGTCCATCCAATCCTACAAGATGTGAAGCACCTGCTGAAGGCACTGATCTTAGAGAGGGAGCCTCACCAGTGCACTGCAGGACTGGATCCATTATGCGCCCTGGCTAACTGAGGGGTCTAAGGATCTAAATACAGCCATGCAGAGAAGAGTGAGCTTGTTTATTCTTTTCTTGAATGATGAAATCCATTGCTTAAAGATATCAGGCTCTGAATCTGTTTCTGGTTGGAAATAGCATTTGAGACCCTGGTTTTTATTGTATCAGGTTCTTTCTAATTTGTTATTTGTTTGCTTTTAAAATTGATTTTAAGGTCTTTGCTGTATTTTGTCTCGGGGTAAGACAGCATGTGGTGTACTTGAGATCTCATTTGATTAAACACCCTCATCTGAACAAAGTCCACATATCCCCTTTCCACTCTTAATTCTCAACACAAGTGGAATCTATTAATCAATGCCAGAGGCAAGGGAGCCCAACACAAATTAACCAGCTGCATGATAGAGCATGTGAGTGTGCTGCACATCGGAGAGGAGCTTCTCTTGCTCCATGCGCTCCTGATGAATTCACTTTTATCATGACAGGCAGGACTTCAGTTGATTAAAACCGAGAGAACAAATCACAACTTTCCCCACTCCTCTCTAAAAGATTAACGTAAAGTGCCTTGGCATTTATCTGCATGGAAAGCTTCATATAAAATAATCGTTGTAAATTACTTGCCGGTATTTGTCAAATGTTGTCTTTTGAATAGCTGACATCTCCTTTAAAACCTCTGCCTTCATTGGTATTCCACTCAGTATTGGAGAACGGGGAAGTGTCAAGCATTCTCAATAGGGGCTCAATTGATGCAAGTAAAAAGGAATCTAATGCAAATTCCAGTAGGTTTCAGATGTTTTTTAACACTTTCCCTTGTTAATACCCTAACTTCCTACCTAACAGATACTGTCATGGGGATCACCTAATTTTTGGAGCTGGCAGATATAGGACTCCATAGAGTGTGGTATATTGGCCTAAGCAGAGGAAAAGGAGTCCCCGAGACTCAGACCCTCAAAGGTGTGGAGACTTCTAATTGCCACTGATTTTAATGGCACTCAGGCACCTTTGAGGCTCTGAGCCTGAGTTCTAAGTTCCAGATCTGACTGTGAGCCACATTGACTGCTCATGTAAACATGTACATCTCTGATCTTAAATGGAGTTTCACCCATTAACATGAGCTGATAATTTGGCCCATTAATCTGTGATCTTGGAAAAGAGCAGATTAAAACCTCATTTACTCCGATGTAAATCAGGAATAATGCCACTAAAATAGTAGAGTTAGCTCCAATTTACACCAGCATAACTGAGCTCGGAGTCTGAAATTCAAAAGGCTAATTTCCCCATCTGCAAAATGGAGATAATCAATAGCACTTACCGGTTGTAAATGAGGTGCTGTGAAGATTAATTTGTGTTTGTCCAGTGCTTTGAAATGTTACAGCCTAAAATCAAGATAATCTATGTATTCTTATGGGCCCAATTCATCCCTGGTATAACACCACTGACTTCAAAGGAGTTTGACCCAAGATAAATTTGTCTTTTTTTTTCAAAATGGGCTGGTGAACAGAAGTTGCTGAAGAGCAAAATGGCTTCCTCCACTTCCTGCTCCTGCCAAACACAACACAGATGGCTTCTCTGGCACACGGCCTGCCAGACATGGGCTTCTTACCTGGTAGCAAAAGCCTCTGCCAATGCAGTGCTCAACTCGTTGAACATATCTTTGTACAAGCAAGCAAGCAACTTAAAACCACTTGGAACCAAAAACAAACGGCCTTTCCATTCCCATTTGCCAGCCGACAGGAGCAAATCACTTTTGCTTCAAGGCCTGTAATTATGGTTTCCCATGTACAGCTGGACTGTGTTAGTGCTGGAGCTGTTAAGTCTGCAAGGCACCTGTAGAGCCAAGGACTGCAGACATTCATCACAAGGGGAAATGTGCTATACTGGAGAGTGAGAGAGACCCACCTTGTAGGTGAGGTTCACATGAGTGCAGCTGCTTGTGTGAAAACAATATACAGGTACAGAAGCAGCGAGCAGGTTTGGGGTCTATACAGAAAGTCATGACCTGCAGAAACAGGACCGAGGAAGGATGGACGACTGATTTGGGCATTCTCCTTGGATCTGGTAGACCATACTTTAATCTCCAACGTAGGTCATTCTCTTTCTATAATGCAACAAGATAAACGATGCAACAGAGTTACTTACATTTTGAGAGGGAAGAGACCAAAGAACTGATGCTGCTATCTGAGGTACTTCTACAGGTCCTATTAAACAAGTATCTCAGCATCTCACAATCTTTAAAGCATTTATCCTCGCGACATGCCTGGGAGGTAGGGTGGTGCTATTGAAACCCACCCACCTTCTGGGTGTGATGTTCTGTCCCATCCAGTGGCACCAAGACCACTTAGAGAGAGTGATTAATGAGGGCTGGTCTATACTTAGCCGCTAGTTCGGCGGCTGGAAATCGAACTTCCTGGTTCGATTTATCGCGTCTGGTCTGGACGCGATAAGTCGAACCAGGAAGTGCTCGCCGTCGACTGCGGTACTCCAGCTCAATGAGAGGAGTACCGCGGAGTCGACGGGGGAGCCTGCCTGCCGCGTGTGGACCGCGTCTGAACCGCGGTAAGTTCGAAGTAAGGTATGTCGACTTCAGCTACGTTATTCACGTAGCTGAATTTGCGTACCTTACTTCGACTTGGGGGGTTAGTGTAGACCAGGCCTGAGTCTGTTAGTGAAGGCTGTAGAACAGGCATATGGCTTTTAGCTCATGCAGTAGAGGCTCATGCATTTAGCTCCAAAGGTCCCAGGTTCAATCCTGCCTGCCGACGCCCAGGGTCTGTCGGTGTTACACTATCATCCCCATTTTACCAATAGGGGCTGAGGCACAGAGAGGCTAAGTGGCTTACTCAAGGTCACACTGGGTTGTGATCCCAGGTTTTCATAACCTTGGATCAAAATACCCCTCAGCTCAGGGGGAATTCAGATCTGAATCTAGATTCAACCCTCACAGCTGGCCTCTCCCTTACTTCCCTCATGAGAAGGAAAACTAACACGTTTGGGTGAAAATAATCGGAAACCCACATATTCATATTCACTGGGAAGCTGTAAAGCTGAAAGAGACACAGGCGAATAGCAAATTAGGCAGGAATTTGCAATGCAAGAAGGTCAATGCAGTTTTCAGCAGCATAGGCAAAGACACCACATCACAGTGCAGGAATTACTGGCAATTAGCCAAGATGGTCAGGGATGCCACCCCATGCTCTGCATGTCCCTAAGCCACTGACCATCAGATGCTGGGACTGGATGATATGGGATGGATCACTTGATGATTGCCCTGTTCTGTTCTTTCCCTCTGAAGCACCTGGAATTGGCCACTGTTGGAAGACAGGATACGGGGCTGGATAGACCATTTGTCTGACCCAGTATGGTCATTCTTATGTTTTGAAGATTATTGCCCTTGTTGGCACTGCCCTGCTATAGTTCTTCATCAGGAATACCTTTGTCTCCTTCAATGCACACCTTGGACAGTGTGTAAATGGGCCATGAAGAAGGGCAGAGAATCTTTTGCTGAAGGGTGAAGATAAGACATAATATATGGAGATACACCTATCTCATAGAACTGGAAGGGACCTTGAAAGGTCATTGAATCCAGTCCCCTGCACCTTCACTAGCAGGACCAATTTTTTGCCCCATATCCCTAAATGGCCCCCTTAACGATTGAACTCACAACTCTGGGTTTAGCAGGCTAATGCTCAAACCACTGAGCTATCCCTCCCCCTACATATCGAACAACTTCTTTGTATGCAACCAGCCAGTGCACAGATGGTAAATAAATTCAAGTGGGTAATCCTATTGGGATCGTCACAGGATCGAGACCTCTATAAACCAGGGAGCGGGAAGAAAAAAAATTGGTATATGGCTAACATAATTAGCACTGTATCATTACAAGCTCTCTGTGGTACTATATGGATGTACAATGCTTAGGACAATGGGGCCTCCAGACCTGACAGCGGAGTATAAATAATTACACAATATAATTAATACATAGCATGGACACACAAAAGAGGGAAGAATTAGGGTTGCGTCAGCAATAGTCATTTTGGCATATCTTAACTTCTGAGTTCTTCACTTTGTAGCCCTAGCATGCTCACCAACCTAACACCTTCCACAAATTTACTTACGTGGTACCATGAATGAACCTAGTACTGCACAAACAAAATGTGCCAAACAGTAAAGACCGGACCCGAGGAAGTTGGACAAAATAATGAACAGGATGAAGAAGGTAAATTAGGCCCTTCTATCCTCCCTCCCTATTATACAAGAACAAAGGGACATTCAATTTAATTGAAAGGCAGCAAATGTAAAACTGACAAGTCCCATGAGCGGATTATGCATTATTACCAGGAGACACACTGAGAGCAAGCACTAAGTATGATTTAAGAAAAAGACTGGACATTTACGTGGATAACAAGGATATGTGGAGTTACAATAATAAGGATTTTTAAAAGTACAAGTGGTGTGGAAGAGTTATAAATCCTTATGCTCCAGGGCATACGCCACCCTCTATGACAAGGGCGGGCAAACTTTTTGGCCTGAGGGCCACATCAGGTTTCGTAAATTGTATGGAGGGCCGCTCTCCCTCCCCCCGGGACTCCTGCCCCATCCAACCCCCCCTGTTCCCTGATGGTCCCCCCAGGACCCCTGCCCCATCCACACACACCCGCTCCCTGTCCCCTGACCCCTGCCAGCCCATCCAACCCCTCCTCTCAGTCCTGGTGGCCCCCCCAGGACCCCTGCCCCATCCAACCACCCCTTCTCCCTGCCCCCTGCCACTCCATCCAACCCCCACTCCTTCCTGACTGCCCCCCCCGGGACCCCTGCCCTCATTCAACCCCGTTCCCCCGACCCCTATTCACACCCCCTCCCCCTGACCACCACCCCGAACTTCCCTGCCCTCTATCCAACCCCCCCTGCTCCCTGCCCCCTTACCGCGCTGCCTGGAGCACCGGTGGCTGGTGGCACTACAGCTGTGCCGCCGCCGCCACCACGCAGCACAGAGACTGGGTCAGGCCGGGCTCTGCAGCTGCGCTGCCCCAGGAGCTCGCAGCCCCACAGCCCAGAGCATTGCGCCGGCAGCAGAGCGAGCTGAGGCTGCGGGGGATGGGGGACAGCGAGGGAGGGGCCGGGGACTAGCCTCCTGGGCCAGGAGCTCGGGGGCTGGGCAGGACAGTCCCGCGGGCCCTAGTTTGCCCACTTCTGCTCTATGAGTATGTCTACACTGCAGCTGGAGGTGTAGTTTCCAGCTCAGATAGACAGACACGTGCAAGCTTTGAGCAGGTTAGCCCACTAAAAATAGCAGTGTTGCAGTGCACTGGCAGGTAACGGTATGGCCTAGGTGCCTGGGTACATACGTAGGCTCTTGGATGGGATTGTAGTTGGGTGGCTAGCCGATCCCATCATCCATGCAGCTGCAGCTTCTCTGCTATTTTTAGCACAATATGCTTGATACAAGTTAGGACGTGTATGTCTACCCAAGCTGGAAATTACCTCTCCAGCTCCAATGCAGACAGACTCTGAGTAATGGAAGTTAAGATGAAACTTCCCCTTAGGCATGTTGTTCCACAATTATCCTTCTGCAGGGTTTCCTGCACTATCTTTTTAAGCACCTGGTATTAGCCATTGTCAGAGACTAGACTAGATGAACCAGTGGTCTAAGCAGGTCTGACAATTGGTACATCATTCTCCTCCATACTTCTCTCGACAACATGAAATTTTAAAACAAAATAGAATTTTATATTTCAAACTCAGAAGAGACTCTCTTCCCTGATTTACACACAGTGTGAGGTCAAATGATCTCCCCAGCATACTTGGTCGTGTCCCCTTTCGATGCAGGATTGTTGGTGGTGCTAATGTCTGAATAGGAGCAGAAATGAGAAACAGGTTTTGCTGGTCATGTGAAATCTTCAAGGTTGAGATCATTGCTCACAACAAATCCTGCCAAGGCTGCAAGGAATCGAGTTTCATTTTGGGGAATGGTTAATCCAAGACTCCATGGTGTTAAGCCAAGATCCATGTGCTGTTGATGCAATGTCTCTGCCCACAAGAACTTTTCCACTGCACACGGCTGTGGCATGAAAGAATCTCAGCTTTTCATGCAGCTGTATTGCTTCTGCTCATGAGAACTCTTTCCCTCTTATCTAGACCTTCTAGCAGGGCTGCTGTTCACCAGGACGGTGCTGAAACCCTGGGAGAGAAGAGGTTTGCGTGGCACTGAAGGGCAAAGGGAGACCTGCACAAACATGCTAAGCGACGGGTAAAGTGGTGCCAAATAAGGACTCAAGTAGCGCCTTGCTTTGAGTGATGTTCACCTTGTGGTAGACAGACAGCGACCCCTTCTCTTGAGCTGTAAGGGACAAGACTCCAGCTTACTCATCACATTTTAAAAATAGCACCAGTCAAATAAACCCTTTGTGTTTCCACTAATGAACCCATGAAGCCAGAGAATATCTGGATGTATCTGCCATCCTGTAAGAGATCACTTGCGAATCAGCAGCAGAAGTTAAAACCTGCATATGGAGGAAATATCAAGCTAAGAGTTCCAAACACACTTCAGGGATTTGAATGTCTTATTTCCAGCCAAATCCCATTCATTTTAATGGGATCTTGGTGTCAAAATCCCTGCACTGGCTTTGAAAAAATCTCCACTGGGAATGATCCATCTGGGAACTTTTTTCAAAGGGCTTTTCTCAGATGATGGAGCTTTCTAAAGACAGTTTGAGCATCTGTAAAAGATGCGAAGAGACTCCTGCAGAACATTTGGGAAAGATCATATGTATTTACTGTAAGAGATTACAATAGCGGATCACAAATTGAACATGAGTCATCAACGTGATACAGTTGCTAAAAAAGGGTAATATTCTGGGGTGTATTAACAGGACTATTAGATATGTAAGACATGGAGGAGGTAACTGTCCCACTTTACTCCAGCTGAGGCCTCACCAGTGCCAAGTACTGTATGCAGTTCTGGGTGCCACACTTTAGGAAAGATGTAAATAAATTAGAGAGAGTCCAGAGAAGAGCAACAAAAAGATCTAACATGATCCAATGGTTGGAAGTTGAAGCTATTTTCCCTTCTGGGCCAAGATCTTACATCTCTGATGATGCACCATGCAGCTCTGCCAAAGGGAAATCCACACTGCATTATGGGAGAGGTAGCTCTCCGGGAAGCCAAGCCTTTAGGAAGGAATAGGTGCCAGAACTGCAACTCCCATAAGGCAATGCACTGATAAGGAAATGCAGTATAATATTTTGTTGAACCGATTCAAAATAAAACATTTTGGGGTCAGGTCAACACAACAAAAATATTCTGATTTGAGTTGAACCACCCTGAAATTAAATATTTCATTTTGATTTTCTTGATGGAAGAATCAACATTTTTCAGCAAAAAATCAGTTTTCCCTTGGGAAATTTTGATTTTTCAGAAACTGTGTTTTCCATCAGAAAATTCCTGACAAGAAATACAAAACATAGGTTGTCATGGTGAGTTAAACATTTCAGAATGTCTGCTAGTCTGTGCTCAAGAGAAACCAAGGACCACATGAACAGATGCTGCTCTTGGTCAGGGAGCATCTAGAGCTGTGTAGAAAGCCCAAGACTGGAAAATCAGGAAATGTTGTAGATCAGAATCAAAGGGTATTAACACAATGTGGTAAGAAAAGCTTGTACAGTGCCTGACAACACTATAGATTCTAGTCCCAAATATATCAATCAGCCTTTTGAGCTAAGAGATATCAGAGTGATGCAGTAAATAGGCCATAGGATTGGGAGTCAAAGGATGTGGATTCTGTACCCAACTGTGAGGCTCACCTGGCCCCATTGAAGTCTATGGCAAAAATTCCATTGAGTTCAATGCAGTTAGGATTTCACCGTATGCGTTATTATTTTTGCTATGTTGTTCATGTTATAAAAGCCTCTCAGAAACATGAAACTCTATTAGTACTAGCAGCCTGATCTGTGATAACCAGGTTTCAGAGAAGGGCAGATCCCCCAACACTAGTGTCTTGGAGAAACAGAACATGGGAAATCTTGTCAGTAAAAACAAACAAACAAACAAAAACAGAGCGTTAGAGCTGGATCAAATGGATTATATAGTGATTGGTTACCATTTTTGAAATTTGAATAAAATAAATACAGATGTTGCTAAGAGGCTGATCCCACACAAATGGATCTTTTCAAGGTAAAATATGAAGGGTCTGAATAACATATGTTAAGATTTGTATGGAAAGTTCATGAACGTTCATAAGAAAATAAAATTTTTACAGACAAGCAAAGAATGATTTGCCCACGGATTCCCTTCTATTTTCTTGTCACACTCGCGCTCAGTATTTTAATCAAAAATTCAGCTTTGAACTCAGCCTTTTCTGTTTGGTTGCACGCACTTCTAATTGCGACCACCAAGGCTACCTTTCAATGCAGTATAAATTATCCAGTCGCTTATTCGGACTGCTGATAGGTCCCTCTTGCTTCTGTGCCTCCTGATAAAAGGACTTTTGCCATGACATCATTAAACAGTCCCACCGAGTTAACAAAACAAACCCCATTTTTTCCACCTCCTAAAGATTTTTTTGGCACCACTTCAAGGGGCTTCAAAACAACAAGCAGCCCTCCAAAGAACACGGCTTTTTGAGAGGCTTATACCATTTCAACAAAACATGTCTGGAGAAACAAAATAGGGATTCCGTTTTTTCCCTCTCTCGTAAGGAAAGCAGCTTAATCTCCAACTATGGCAGCTGCCTCCGAAGCATCAGAGCTCTCTGGACACAAGCTTAAAGAACTGCAATATTGACATCAGTGTTATCTGTTATTGTGCATTTTGGAGCGTCTCTTTTTAGACCCCTTTTTGCATCTTAGTTGCTGGCCTGAATGAATTCCAAGCATCAGCCCCTGCACACAGCTAATCCAAAAATCCAGGCTTCATTTAATAAAGATTGGCCCTGATTCACCACTGTCTTACTCTACTGTTATGCCGGTTTCAGTAGCCCCACTGATTTCCATGGTGAATCAGGCACAATAAATGAATAAAAATGGCCCCGCTGTTTTCCTGAAACACCTCGCGTTCTCTTTCTGCACAAATGTGATTTTCCTTTTGCCACTCATCGGGGTACTGAAGCTCTGCTTAAAAAAAAAAAAAAAATAGACGGGCCAGTCCTGAAATCCATCACTCGCATAGGGTAAACTTCCCCCTTGTGCAGAGGGCCAGAACAATTGCTAGACGCCACGTAAGTCCCACCTATGCCCTATATTTAAGTGGTGTCTAGAACTTTGGCGGGACCTGTGCACAGGGGTGAATTTCACCCTTGCAGTCCTGTCCTGTGCCATGCCAGTCAAATGCAAGTTTTGACACTGATTTAAAAAGAGAAGAATTGTGGACTGGTCTAGTTTCAGTGAAGACAATGGACTAGATCCTCATCTGGTGTAAGTCAGTGGAGCTCCCTTGAAATCAATCATTTCCCCCAGCTGAGGATCTGGCCCAGAGGGACATGCATGCATAAAGGTTTTCATAAGAAAGTCCATGCTGGGTGAGTAAGGACCAAATTGTGGGCTCAATTTTGTGATGCTGAGCACCTGCAACAGCCATTGACTTCAGTGTGACCTGAGATTTGCAGAAATCAGAGATGTAGACAATGAGGAAGGCGGTGGGACACAGTGGATAGGGTGCTAAACCAGGAGTCGAGAGACATGGAGTCTGTTCTGGCTCTCCCACTGATGTACTGCATGACCTTGGGCCTCCAGTTGTAAGATGGGGATAATGAGAGGAACTCCTTGGCAAGATCTACAAGTGCTAAATATATATATATTTTTTTTAGTTCCTATCTCCTAGAACTGGAAGGGACCTTGAAAGGTCATCAAGTCCAGCCCCCTGCCTTCACTAGGAGGACCAAGTACTGATTTTGCCCCAGATCCCTAAGTGGCCCCCTCAAGGATTGAACTCACAACCCTGGGTTTAGTAGGCCAATGCTCAAACCACTGAGCTATCCCTCAGTATATTAAAATACTGGTATTTTAAAATCCAGGTATATTAGTAGGTCTCCTAGTCCATCTCTTTGCCAATGCAGAATTGCTCCCTATGGGACACTTTCTAGTGTTTAGTTCAATCTAGTTTGAAATGTTCCAAGTGATGGGGCTTGTAGGAGTCTATTCAACAGCCTCATACATCTCATTGCCAGGAAGCTTTTCCTGATAGTCTGCATTTTCTTTCCTTCATTTCACCTCATTAATACTAGTTATAAACCTGGGCATCACCCAATATCATTTTTCATTACCCTTTTTGTTTACAACCTTCAAATATCTACAGGTAGCTATCGTGTCCCCCTTACCAAATATGGCCATGCGTATTTATCTTGTCTTCTCTCCTCCTGCTCACTCTTATTCTTCTCAGAACTCCTTCCAATATCTTTCTGGCAAAGAAGTGCCCAGAGTAGGACAGGATATTCTGGGTGTGGTCGCATCACAGCCATACAGAGAGAAGCCATAAAGCCAATGATAATAAAGGTTAAGGAGAAAAATCTGAGAGCAACTATACAGCAAGGCCAGGTATTTCCTGATAAGAAATGCTGACACCTCATCCACAAATAAATTGGCCCCTCATGTACATTCTGTCCACACTATTTCAATGGGCTTTAGTCCAGGCTCACAACAGAACTCTTACTAAGCAAACTTTACTTCCATAGAGATAACATGTGTGGTTATAACTAAATATTCACTAGGACCCCACACATTCACCAACACTCTTGTGGATGCTTTTTAATACAGTGTCCCCTCAGTGGAATTTCTGAGCTGGGTCATATTTTCCAAAAGCTGCCTTTGCCACAGAGCACATTAAGTAGCCAAACCACCTCAGTCAGAAGGTTGATACTCAGCTCTGCAATTTGTGGGTTTTTTTTACAGACCTCTAAAGTATTGGGAGAACTCAAGAGATGTCCCTAACCAAGGTGACAGTGAGGGCAGCCATTTAGGGAGATTTGGGGGCTTTTAAATAAATAAAGTGCCCTGTGGATCCCAGGGCTGGAACCCTTCGGGATGCAGTTACATCCTAAGAAATTTCACCAGCGGGACTCTTCTTAGAGAAAGGAGACATATTTATGGATTATACGGCAGCAGCTCCTGACTAAACTGGACTTAACAAAAAGCTAGGACATATGCTCTTTGCAAAAGGAAGGTGAGCACTGTCTTTACAGAGGTCCTACAACACACACTTATCCTGATCAGGGCTTCTGGGAGGCAGGGCTGGCTCAGTTATAAAAGGAGAAATGGTTGCCTACGGCAGGAAATATTAAGAATAGCAAAATATGTAGCAGTGAATGTTGTGTGATTGACTCAAGTTTCTGAGGGACTCGCATTTTCCAGTTTGCTTAAAGCAGCAAAATCCCAGAGCCAATGCTTAGGAATATTCCCATGAAGGTTAAACGAAGTGGGCCAAATTCTGCTCTGATTTACAGTGGTATAAGTAGGGGTCCAGCTCCTCAGTTGATATATAGTGACACAGCTCCATTCAAGTCAATGGGGGTCAAGCCAATCCACACCAGGTGAAGATCTGGCTCATGCAGCAAATCCATTGCCTTCAATGGAGTTGCTCTGGACCTACACCAGTATAACTAAACTAGAGTATTTGGAGAGAAGAAGTCAACACTTTGCAAAAATTGCAGCATTTTTGTTACTCTTAAAGTGGAAACGTATGAAAATAATCTGCACCCTTGACCCAAAACAACAAATCTGACCCTAGGTAGTGTGGGACCCCTTAGTGACCTTGGTTATTTCCTCCATCCTCTATTATCCTGATGGGGGGGGGGTGGTGGTGTAGACTTCAATCTGCTCTTTATCTCTTGGTTAAGAGAGCAGATATAATTTACTTTTTAGCAGAGGGTAGTGAATGGAACTAAGAAACTGCCTTTTATTATCCACTTTTTCTGTTATTTGTCTACACCATTAATTAAATTATGATGGGTTTTTGAAGGCTTTATTTTCACTCACTCACTCACTCATGCCTGTCACCCCAATCGGGGTATGGGCCTCCAACCATAGATCTCCAGAGTCCTTTATCCTGGGCCATTTGCTCTAGCTGGTTCCAGGTATTCAGGTTGTTGCTCCTCATCTCTGCCGCAACCTGCGCCGTCTTTCTTAACTCGTACATGGTCCTCACGTTCCATGTACCAATGGTAATCCTCCTGGTTGCAAGAAGGGTAATCAGCTTAGTGGCTTCCTCACGACTTTCACCACCCAGCGTCATGCGTCTTCGAGTTGAAGACCCTTCTTTTTCCAGGCAAAAAGTCTCTGTTATCTCTATTGTTGGCGTTTCTGTAGCAGGTTGATTTTTTACGGGGTGGAGTTGCTAGCCCCACGCCCAACCCTCCTCCTTTATCCTGACTGGGGACAGGCAGATGGCCCCAAAGGACCTCTCTGGTGGAGTTGCTTTATTTTCATCAACTATTAAAAAAACTTTTCTGATCTTCATTTTTTGTCAGCATTTAAATCGGCTCAGTAAATAATTCCTTTTCTTCATGTTTTCCAGGAACGCTGGACCTCAACTTGCTGCGTCTGTTTGTTGGGGTTCTGACATAACTGGGGAATAGAACACGGTAAGTGACTATGTCAAACCCACTTCTCTTTTTACCCACACCCCGATAATGGTGATAGTTGAAAAGCAGAACACAACAAGTGTCCAGTCACGTTTTGAGCTTCCTCCCATCTAAGTCAATGGTAAAATCCCCAGAGGCTGATTTTCAGAGATGCCGAGCTCTCACAGCTCCCACTGAGTTGATTTTGAATTGCAGGTGCTCAACGCTTCTGCAACTGAGGCACATATTAACTTCAGTGGTGGAGAACTGGACCCTCACGCCCTTTCCAGACTTCCCAGAGTGACAAGTCCACCTGGAAACACTTTTGTCCGTGAAGAGCAGGCTCAGTAGAACAGGAAGAAAAAAAATATATCGAAATCCCTCAAAAACAAATGCTAGAGACATATATAAAATATAGCATCACTCAGAAACTGTCCTCCTGGCCAGTGCTGGAGTGGAAAACAAATTTATCATTTAGGACCATATTATAGTAGGAAATGAGCCTGAGACATAAGCCCTTGTCTCAGAGGCCTGATATGAGACAGGGCCTGCTGGTCATAGAATCTGGCAAGAACAGAGCTAATATTGCAGAAATACACATTCCTAAGAAGTGCTAAGCACAAAGTACTCACGCAAATACATTCCTGAAGAGTGGTACCATAACATCCCAAAATCAAAAACATCCCCCAGGAATAACAGGAAAACACTGACCCCTCCTAAAAGATAAGGTCAGGATGACAGCACGTAATAGAGATATTTTGATCGAACCAACATGTACAAGGTAATGGGTAATAACTAGCCACGTCAGGGGACAGTAACTAACTATGTCAGAGGGGCAGTACTAACTTGTTTGTATTGGTATATAAAGATGCATCTCTGAGGGAGTATCTTTGACCAGTCAAGGGGGGAATGGAAAGTCCCACCATTCACTGAGCTGCATCCATTGTCATGGGCATACATATCTTAGTATCCTCATAGAGTCTGCCAGGTGCTATTACCATGCTTTGTTCACAATAAGCCAGGCACCGTCGTACCTTAACGGATCTGGTGGTCATTGGGCAATTCGCCCGAGATCTGCTATGCCGACTGTCTGCACAGAGCTGGAGCAGCACACAGGGAGAACACACACACACACACAGCCAAACATCTAACCACACATATTAAGGTAAAAGTAGGTAGGGATGGGAAAGATTTATTACAGATCTAGTAAAAAATCCTGACCCCACAGGGTCCATCTACACAGCCAGCGGTGGTGAGCCTCCCAGCCTGGGTCGACAGACTCTGGTTAGCGGGGCTCACACTAGTGTTCTGAAAATAGCTGTGTAGACAGTGCTTTGAAGTTGCAGCTCGGGCTTGAACTCGGGCTCTGAAGCCTTGGGTGGGATGGACTTCAAATGGGTCTACAAATTCATGCAGTGGTTTTTACTGGTTTGAGAGATATTCCTGTTCTACCGATATTCTCCATTTTAAGTAAAGGGGATTTTGCTCAGACAAGCAGAATCTTTCAAAAGTGAAGCAACTTTTTAAGAGAGAACACTTGACCAAAAAGTGTATTATTCATTTTTTGTTGTTATTTTTCCCGTTTTAAAACTTCCATCATTTAGTCATGGAGCAGAGACCCGACCACCTGAATTAGAAACTACTCACACAAAATGAATAACTAGAATGAATAAACAACAGTACACAAAGAACCTGAAGCCCGAACAATTTGTTAGGGCTAGACAACCTCTAATTCACACACGTGAGAACTCCCAGGAATAGTCAATGATATCCGTGGGACTACTCAGATCTACCTATTCAATCCCCTGGCCATTGCAGGGGCCTCAGGAATGGGTGGCATCTTGGTGTCCCTTGTTCTGTCTGTGGCACACAACAGTTTAGACTCCAGATAACTAATACATGCACAGAAATCAGGGCAGGATCACAAACAATGAGTTTAAGAGGAGTTAAATTCATAAAGAATGTTATTCAGAATGAATCATTCTACCATCTCTAGATGGAACCATGATATTCATCTCACATCTGACCTAAACGAGGTCTTTACAATGTATATAGCAGCAACAGTATGCTAGGCTCTCTACAGATTTGAATCTAAGGTGAAAGTCCACTGTAGCAAACTAAACCACTAGGTCTGGGATATTTACTCATTTATTAAAGAAAGTTGAGACACACCACGCCATCCAGTTGGAGCCGTTCCAGTCTTCTTGCTCCGGCACTCTCAGTCTCTAATCAGAACCAGAGCGAGCGGAGCCTGACTGCACAATTCTGACTCAAATCCTTGGCATGTGCAAAATAAATAGAAAAAGTAGCACTTTTTTTTAAACAAATGTTTGATAGACACGATGCTTTCCTAGCAAAGGGGATTTCAGAAAGGTGCGTGTGAGAGAGAGAGAGTTCCCGTGTTGCCTAGGAAAGAGGAAACATTATGTATATTATACGGGAGAGCTGTAGACCTCAGCACACCTATTTCTTTTTATGAATTGTCTAACTATGTCTGAGGTAATGATTTGTCACAGTTTTCCATATGGGGAGCCAAGTTCAATTGTGATACGTGTGAAATACATGGGGTATGAGACCAGGAGTTAGACACCAAAGACCTAAGAACAAAAAGGAAAAAATAGTATTGGTACTTAGGTACTGAGAAGAAAACTCCTCCAGGCTTTGTACAACTGTAAAGTAGGCCTCCATCAAAAGAGAAACACTTCCCCACTTGAAAGACCTTCTGTTCCCCCCTCCTCGTTAACTCCATTTAGTTCGGCACTTTTGAGCTCTTAATTAAAGTGCATAATGAATAGCCTTTAAATTCACTACAGAAGATCTATAAACCAGTGGCACACAGAACACTCAAATACTGCTTGAATTTAGGAAGGACGTTCCCCAACAAACCAACTTCAAGATTGTCTGGCCCTTTGAGCTGTTTACATCAGTGCTGGGCTAGCCACAGAATGCAAAGGGAAGGGTCCAGAAAGGAAGTAGGTGACATGCAGGGGCTGAGATAAGTGCTATTTGTGCACATAATTCTCTGTAGGGTGACCAGACAGCAAGTGTGAAAAATCAGGACAGGGGGTGAGGAGTAATAGGAGCCTATATAAGAAAAGATCCCAAAATCGGGACTGTCCCTATAAAATCGGGACATCTGGTCACCCTAATTCTCTGTCTTCAAGGCATTGACTCCAGTGATCATTAATTCTTGAGAGGAACAAACAGAGGGAGTCCTGAATCTGAATTCTGAATCCCCCCAAAGTTCAGGGGTGTTGGGTTTGGACCACTGGACAACTAGGGGTCCAATATAAAATTCACATCAGGATCAGATTCAGAATCCTCACAAAGTTTGGGGGTGTGGCAGTCCCAGGTGTTGTCATAGATTCATAGATTCTAGGACTGGAAGGGACCTCGAGAGGTCATCGAGTCCAGTCCCCTGCCCGCATGGGAGGACCAAATACTGTCTAGACCATCCCTGATAGACATGTATCTAACCTACTCTTAAATATCTCCAGAGATAGAGATTCCACAACCTCCCTAGGCAATTTATTCCAGTGTTTAACCACCCTGACAGTTAGGAACTTTTTCCTAATGTCCAACCTAGACCTCCCTTGCTGCAGTTTAAGCCCATTGCTTCTTGTTCTATCCTTAGAGGCTAAGGTGAACAAGTTTTCTCCCTCCTGAGCCCATCTCTACTAACAAAGGTTTAGGAGGACCACATTTGGGTCAAACAAGTCAAAAACATGATGTTCTATGCTGTACCATCAGAAGGTGCATCCCAAGATGAGTGGGGGAAAGATGATTTGGAGCCACCTCTGTGCCCATCCTGTTCTGAGTAGCTGCAGGGGCTGGTTTGGCCTCTGGTGTAAAGCAGCACACCCTTGACTGACCACCCACCCCAATCCCAGGCTGCGTATGGGCTGCCGTGTAGCTCGTAGCCGCTAAAAAATCTCCATAGCAGGACGTGCACACTTGCCTCATGGGCTGACATTATGCCGCCCTATGCTAGCATGCATCTTCCACCAGGGCTTGTGAAGGGGCCTGCACAGGGCAGCCTATAGCCCCTCACTGCAGTATCTCTGCTAGGGGGATCTCCCTCAGCTGGAGAAGGGACTTTATAGGCCCTTCTGCACCACTTGAAGGTATAAGAGTAGTTGGCCCAAAGCTGTATATAAGATTCCAGGGTTGTCACTCTGTGTGCGTCACTCTGAAGCCTAGAATGTCTGTTGAGTCAGTGTGAAGTGACGGAAAGGGCTACAAGCATGGCTGAGAGATCTTTTGGTTTAGAATAGCACCAGGCTGAACCATCCCTGGGATTCACGGTCTGTTACCGTTCAGTTTAAGTACTCAACCATTTTGCCAAATTTTACCCATTTGGTGCAGTTAAGCATGTACCAGTTTCATGCTAGGAGTCCTAGACCACTGTAAGAACAGAAGTAATTCAACCAATCGCCACTCTTACTCTATAGCTAATTTGCATGCAACAATTTCATTGGTTGTATGAGGGAAACTGCACAGATGTTGGATGACATGGCCTAAGTTCCACTTCCAGATACTAGGAAGAGAGAATGGAAGAGAGAAATATTATATACTAATTTGGGATGGTCTTCATGCAGTATAGCCAACGCTAAATGTTCAGAAATTATTAGTTGCTCCCCCCTCCCATCATGAGATTTAAAAACAACTTTTTGATTTTTTTTTTATTTGTCTGCTGCTGTTGTAGCCTTTAGAGTTCACATTTTCAAGCTTTCTTCTACAAGCATGAGGGCTAAAAACCTCTTTTAAAAAAAGAAAGCTGAGATTCTCATCTGATCATGGGAATCCAGTAGCTGGGACTTTAAGAAAAGTAGCAACTATCACGAGACTCACAATGGAACCAGATCTAACTCATAGCTACATAACACAGATCTAACTCCTGAGAACTGCAGCCAACCCAGACTCACGCCAGTGAAACCTAAAGCATTATGCATTGTCACTATGGCATATATATATCTGCAACGTTGTTGTAAATGTGTTGGTCCCATGATCTGAGAGAGCCAAGGTAGGTGAAGTAATATCTTTTAGTGGACCAGCTTCTGTTGGCATATACATACATGTGCATGTGGACATGCACACACACAACAAACACCCCCCTCCCCAGTGTTCATTTGTCTAACAAGGTGGAAAATATAAGACCATGGAAATCTCCTTCTGGCTGAGGCTTTGCAGGCGCTACTAAGAAATTCAAGGCACTTTTTCTGGCTCCTGACTGGTTTCCACGAGCAGGGAAAAGTTCTGAGTAATCTTTATGGCTCTCTTTCACCCTGGCAGCCTTCGACCTTGGTGAAATAAAGACTGAGGTAGGTAATAGCAGTGGGGGAAGAGCAGTTAGTAACTCAGGCTGAATAGCTGGCTACCTCCTTCATTTCTCCCACTCTCCTGGCTCTCATTCCCCCGCCCCCACCATTCCCCAAAATGCAGAGTAGTTGTTTTGTGGTTGCCAAACCAAACCGCAAAGCCCCAGTTGACTGCCCTTCTAGAATCAACACACACACTATAATAACCCCAGCAAATCTGGAGTCTGCAGTGATTGGATATATCCTAAATATAGTACAGACTGTGGTGGAAAACCCTGGGGATTTGATTTTTTTCCAAGCGAGGAAATAAAGTTTTCATCGGTCTGAGATTCCATTTCTATTAAACCAAGGGAGTATCTTTCATTCAACGTTGCCAGTATAGTCTCAGGTGGGGCTAAGTGTTAAGAGTTCAGCAGAGACATGTGGATGAAAACTAAAAGACAAGACACAGCTTTGGTAGCAGGAGAGGGTTGCGGAGGGTTGGGAAGGGTCTGCCATGAATAATTCGGCCCGTTTTGATATTTATAATTTGCATTTCCATAGCATCTAGGAGCCCCTGTCATGGAGCAGGACCTGGCTATGCTAGATGCTGTACAAACACAGAACAAAAAGACCATCCTTGCCCCAAAGAGCTAACAATCTCATCGACTCAGACTTTAGATGGTCACGACAGTCCCTTCTGAACTTAGTGTGCCCTCCTGCACATCATAGGCCACAGAACCTCACCCACCCACTCCTGTAATAGACCCCTAACCTCTGGCGAAGTTACTGAAGTCCTCAAATCATGGTTTAAAGACGTCAAGTTACAGAGAACCTAAGACAAGAGACAAACGGATGGATATGAGCAGAACGAAGGGGGAATAGAAAGTCGTTCTTAAATTCAGTGGAGTTACACAAGTGGGCCTACGGCTCAATGGGGTGAGACATGGCAAGATGGAGAATGCCTAATGGTTGATGTTTGGAGAAGCAGCGTGGTCTAGTGCAGAGTTTCTCAACCCGTGGGTCGGGACCCAAAATTGGGTCACCAGAATGTTTCAAAAGGTCGCATGGCAGCTCCTGTGGCTCCTGTCCCATGGGGCTGGCTGGGCTCGCCCCCTGCTCCAGGCACTGCAACCACTGGGGTCCCAGCACCGCTCAGGTTTGGCCCAGCCATCATGACGAGAGTCCAGGTAGGCCAAATCTGAGTGAGTGGTAACCCCACGAACCAGCTCACAACTCCACTCACACAAACTTGGTCCAGTCAGGAGAGTGGGGCCAAACCTGAGCAGCGCTGCAACACCGGAGGTTGCAACTCCCAGAGCGCAGAGCCAAGCCCAGACAGCCTCACAGCACAAGGGTTGCAGGAGCTGCCACTGTAGGATGAGTGCCGGGCAGGACCCAACCTCCCCCTCCGGAGGGGCAAGATCTGACTAAAACCACGCTAGGGCCTCCACCTCCAGACTATTTACTGGGTTGCAACAGGCCATGAAAATTAACCAAAGGGTCCTGAGTCCCAAAAGCTTGAGCACCCCTGCGCTAGTGGACAGGACATTGGGCTGAGACTGGTGATTTGACTTTTATTCCCTGCTCCGTGACCTCCAGCAGGTCACGTCACCTGTCTAAGCCTCTACTTCCTCTTCTGTCTGTCTTGTCCATTTACCCGCTAAGCTCTCTGGGGCAAGGACTGTCTCTTACTGTGTGTTTCTACAATGCCCAGCAGAATGGGGCCCTGAAATTGGTTGGAACCTTTAGGTTCTATAAGTATACAAAGAAATAAAATAAATAATAATAATAAATAGAGACATCAACAGAACAGCAAAAAGTTAGGAGAAGAGATGTCCCCACTCAGTCTCTCTCATCAGTGGTGGTGTTTATGCTAAGAAGCAGAAAGGGCAGGTTTTTACTATTCTGTCCATCACTGGAAGGGGAGTATCACTGAACGGAAAGCAGTGTTGGATAAAGCAGAGATCAGCAATTGTCCGTCACTGGAATTGTGAAATCAGGGAAAACTTACAGTAGAGCTGTGCAATATTTTTTGGACAAATAGTTTATTCACTGAAGAATACACAGTTTCAGATTGACCAAAACTATTGGCAAATTCAGGTCAAATTCAGCAAACAGTTTTGGCCAGAGAGAAAAAAAAAATAAACATTTTGACTTTTCATTTGTAAATGTATCTATATTTGAAAAGGGTGAAAAACACCCTAAACACGCTAAAGAAAGAAAGGTTTCAGAGTAGCAGCCGTGTTAGTCTGTATCCGCAAAAAGAACAGGAGTACTTGTGGCACCTTAATCTCTAAGGTGCCACAAGTACTCCTGTTCTTTTTAAAGAAAGAAAGGAAGAAAAAACTCAAATAATTTTGGGTCAAATAAAATGTTTCTTTTGACTTGAAGCAAATTTTTTATGCAGCCCATCGTGTGTAATAAAGTTGAGAACCACTGACACCCTTGTGCTCAGGGCCAGCATAAGGTCTATGCTAAAACATAAGCCCTTAAGTTCAGCTATAGTGTTGTGTTACAGTGACACTGGGAAAAATAAGTCAGTTCTTATTTGATGAGAACGGTTTCACCAGGTCTAGGCACCTGTGAGCCAGCAAACACCCTGGCATACCCTAAGCCTGTTATACTGTGGCCACCCAGTAGAGTTAAATCCCAAGGCATGATCTTGCAGGCCTTTTCTCACATGTTAAGTTCTCCTTCATCTTTATTAGGAAGAGCCCATGCTGAACAGAGATGGATCACTTTGTAGCACTGAAGTGAGGTGCTTAATCCAAGTCAGGGTTGACCTCAGTAGAAAGAAGATGGGGCTTGAACTGAAACCCCAGCACTCATCACTCCCAAACTTTGGGAAGGTTAAGTCCTGCTGCAGCGTGGCTCTATCCCTACTGGACAGGAACATCAGAAGGTTCTAGTTATGCAGAGCTGTCATAGGAAAACCCTAGGCCAGATGAAAGTCACTTGGTGTCATTACTGCCGGGATCTCAGCCCAGGTTTCCCTGCTGCGGTGTGGAACTGATGTGGGGCTAATCCTAGTTTAAACCTAGAAAACACCACTGAGCCACAAGCCCACTTTGGGGCCACCCCATCCTAGGGGTCTAGGAGACCTCCAGATCTCCCAGCTATGCAGAGAGAGCGCGCCTGCTTCACTGCTCCTCATAATGGTACAACATGCATTCCTCTCCCCTGTGCAGCTGATCCAAATCCCATTGAAATCAACAGAAAAATGCCCACTAACTTCAATGGCCTTTGTATCAGGCCCCTCATGGCTTCCTCTAAGCACTTCCCTGCACTTCTGCTTAGCCAGCAAAGATAGTCCTTATGCTCAAGAAATTGGAGGGACTAACATGGATCCAGAGAGACAGCAGTAGGAGGTGGGGGAATCCACAAATACCTGCTCCTACAAGTAAATTTCATTAAGACAATTCATGTGAGTAAACCTCAAGCCCTCAGTGGCTTCTGTAGTCGCTCTGAATAGCTCGCCACTAATGTTGTGTAAGCATCTCACCATTTCCCGGGTGGAAGCCACACTTGTGAAGCAAAGCAGACGAGCCATACGGCCCCTTTTCCCTGTAGTTGGCTTCCGCTGTCAGCAAATTTTCATTTCTAGCGCTGGCTGGAGACCAGACCAAAAATAAAAGCAGGATGTATTCCCCTTGCTGCCGACAGCTTTGTCTGACGTTCCTGAACCTCACGGATGTAAATGCTGTACCCTTCCTCCACGCCCCCATGTTTAATTTCAATTTCATCCTAATGAGGTCTGGCTGGCTTGTGTGTTTGCAATTACTTGGATTTATTCCCACACTACGTCTAAGATGTAAAGGGGTGATGGAAATGTTTAAACGCACAGTAAAACTCATTGGTTTTGCATGTTGTTCGAGTTGTTTCCCCCGATCACTGAGATGAAGTTGATGCACTTTGGAACATCTTTCCCCCCATTGCCGTTTTGAATGTAAGCATTGTCCTTTGCTGAGAAGCTGCCTGGGAGTGGAGCATCTGTGAGTTTCCCCCGAACAGGAAATAAGTGCCTTACAATGAATCTGTTTGCAGAAGACTGGAGTAGCTGCAAGCTTTCCAGACCTAGTACTCCTATACCATTTCCTACAGTGACTCCTGCTGATAGAGGCTGGACAAAGCCTCAATGTGGGGATCCATAGAATTTAATGCACCTATATCACTCCTTATTGTGATTCCTGCTGGTAAAAACTTGGACGAGTTGCTCTGAAGCCCCACAGACAGCACTCCTGAGACATTCCCTGCAGCGCCTCCTGTTGGGAAAGGCTGGGAGTGGAATAGCTGCAAGCTCCCACACAGACAGTGCTTCGCCGTTCCTTATCTCGGCTCTTGTTTGCAGGATAAGTTATCCTAAAAGGGTTTGCACTAGTGTCTGCTTTTCTAACCTTTTCTCTGTCTCGTATTCTCTTAGGGTGAGTATGACACTTCCTTGGTGCTATTCTTAATTATCTGCATTCCAGTAACAGAGGGGCCCCAATCATAATTGGGCTCCATTGTTCTAGGAACAGTCTGAACAAATATAATCATAGAACCACAGGGCTAGAAGGGACCTCAAGGGTCATCTAGTCTAACTCCCTGCCAAGATGCAGGGATCTGTTGAGTCTAAAATACCTCACTCTAAATAGACAAGACAAAGGGCAGGAAGGGAAAGCATGTCTCCAGAGTTGAAAGCCACACTCCTAGCCACTAGACCACACTGCCCCACAAACATGCTGTAAACTCAGACATACGGGCACTGTGTAAAAACTCAGCCACATGTCATACCAGAACTTCCATTTCAGAGGCCATTGAAAGGGTTCTCACTCCCCCCGCCCCCACTTCTCTGGATAAAGCAAAGGATGAAAACCAAAGCCAATCTGGTAGCCACAAGGCAAAGCATATATTAAGTACCAATGACAATTGGTCCCCTTTCTGCTAGTTGGCTGGTTCTCCTAACCATAATATCATTTCTTCTCATATTTTCCATGGAACAGGATTGAGGTTCCAAAGCCCAAGCTTTCTTGGTCGTAAGTTAAAAGCCAGTGTCATGATCCCACTGAGTTTCTTGTGTAAGTAATGACCAGAGTAAACCCACTTGGAGCAAAGAAATCCCAGAGCTTTACAAAAACAACCAACTAAATAAAGATAGGGGCCTTTATTCTTCATGTATAAGCAAGTAAATTCACTCTCTGCTGCTAGTGTAACTCCATTGACTTGAATAGATACTCCCGATTTACACCAGACTAGATGAAAACAGAGTAAGACTGAGTGGAAAGTGAGGATGTGGACAAGATGGCAGAGCTACTGTTTCAATAAGCAGATGTGTGTATTTGTCACAGACTTTAGCTCTTACACTTTATCACAAAAGAGTAAAGCTTGCTTGTGCCAGAGACGGAGCCTTCTCAGGAGCTGGTCCCAGACCATCACAAACCTCACCATCTTGCACTCCAAGTACAAGGTGCATTTCTTTGCCCTTGTCGTCTCCTACATAAATACAGAACATGCAAATTAAAAAAAAGAAAACCCTACCAAAACACTCCACTGCACACACAGTTCTCTCTCTGAGGAGAGGGCGAGAGAAAGAACAAGCCACACATGAAAGATGTTAGTCACATTGTTTAATAGCATAACTGGAAGGTTCTCAGACACTAAAGAGATGAAGGCAGTATCAAGAACCTATAGAGAATAGCACAGAAACTCCTAGACTGAATTGTTTTGAGAACCTTCTTTCATAGAATATCAGGGTTAGAAGGGACTTCAGGAGGTCATCTAGGCCAACCTCCTGCTCAAAGCAGGACCAATCCCCAGACAGATTTTTGCCCCAGATCCCTAAATGGCCCCCTCAAGGATTGAACTCAACCCTGGGTTTAGCAGGCCAATGCTCAAACCACTGAGCTATCCCTTGTTTCCTTACATGGATCCACTAGATAGATCCCCACCACCACCGTCACTACACACACCCATCCCATCCCAGAACAGATTCCAGACTTTAACTTATGCGTAGACTGTCTCTGAAGCTCATTGCAGGACCCACGTCTACAGCAGAATTCTGATGGCATTGGGAACAAGAATTGTTAAATGACTACTAAATAAATCACAAAACAAACATGAAAGGGGATTTGCATTTAGTTCAGAGATGCATAGTGTGTGTGTTTGTATGTGAATGCATGCATGCGCCATAGACAAGCAGAGCTGAACACCACACAAACATTTTGATCACCCCTAGAACCAAGCCCGACACAAGTTTCTGCAAAGTTCAATAAATTTTCTACCCGTGCACATGATTCTAGTCAGGACCAGAAGTGCCAAGATACTCCAAGACAGATTGTGTTTTGGCCCAAATCTGAATCCAGCGCTCTCATTAGCTAGCTGGGTCTCCCGATATTTTCCTGCTAAATTTTGCAGACTCAACAGGTCTGGATAAATGACACACAGCATATGAAAAGTTTGTTCTTTAGCTGCACTGATTCCAAGTTCCAAACCCATCCGCATACCAGAGTCACCATACCAAATGCAACTCTTACTGACTGTGAGGAGTGCATTCATCCAAGGGCAGAATTCAACCCCTCCATATTAGTGCTGGAGCTGCGCAGCAGTGTGATAAATGCAGCATAGCAGAGCCTAGTTCAAAACCAGTCCTTACAAAGCAAACAGACCGTGGGACCCAGTCCAGTCTGTTAACTACCAGACCATACTTCCTCCCCGATTCCTTTGTAATACTCTAGTGTCTTTCAGTATTTTATGTTAGCACTGCTCAGATACATATCTAATTGTGCATCACGAGGTATTGTATGTTGGTGGTGATGTAGATTTGTGGTATTCACACTCCATTGTTTATTTCTATCACCTGGTCATTAATACACCCAGAAGCTCAATATTCACCATTTAAGTAGGACCCACAGAAAAAACAATCTTTCTTTCCTCTGGTGGTTCTGCAGCAACAGGGATAAGTCAAGTTATCAAGTCCAAAATTATAGCTAGCTATGTATTTTTTTCATTGATGAGGACAATGCACCACTAAGTCAGCCATAGTCATTTAAAAATTGGAAACACATGAGGCGAGGGAAATGCAATGCTAGCCACATGGACAAAATAAAAAAAAAATCCATTGTCTAAGAAAGTGCAATGAACAATGGAAAGTAGCAAAAATAAAACTGTGCTTGGAAGTGTACCTTTAAATAACAACATGATGCAACTTGAATGCAAATCAATTTCTCTTTTGTACTGCTGTTAAGCAAGGGATTGGGCAGCAGCTCTTCAACAGACACTGGTGCTTTTCCATAAAAAGTCAGTGTGATATAAAATATCTAAGCCCTTTGGAAAGAATTCCTCACCTGCTCCACCCTGAGTTTCGCAAAATAGTACAAGACAGATGCATTATTGTCATATGCAACACCGCCCAAGCCCAGGCATGTACCAAAGGCTGAGACTTCAGAACTGGAATATAAAAGTGGAAACAATTCCGAGATCCCACCTTTGAAATAGTCGCTTCTCTCAAGAAGTAGCATGCAAACTGCAGCAGGGTCCCTTTCTCCTTCCTATTCTCACTCCTTTTCACAAAAGATCGTCCAGCTGGTACTAAAAAAGAGTCTTAGGGAGCAGATCTTCAGTTGGGGTAAACTGTCATAGTTCCATTGCCCTCAACGGGCAATGACAATTTACAACCTGAAAGGAGCTGTGACAATTTACACCGGCTGAGGATCAGTCCCTTGATGGTCCAATTGCTATACTGGTTTTCCTGAGGGTACAGTCAGTCTTTGAAAGCCAGTCTCCTCCCCAGCCAATCTCTGTTCTACACCACCCCCTCAGTCTTTGCAAGCCAGCTTGTGGTTCTTAATCATTACTAAGCGCCTAGTTTGTGGCTTCCAAAGCCACCCAGCTATCTGACGCCATTTCTCTCACCAGTTATGATTTAATAAGAGCTTTCTACTGGCACTGGCATTTTAATAGCAAGCAGCAATTTTTTATATTTTCTTTGCTGGCTGGGGTTCCAGCTTCACTGTTCTGTGTATGCTCCATTCATCTGTGCCTCCATTCAGAGTGCTTCTAACACTGGTGAATGCGTTTCCAGGGATATGGGAAGAGAGAGGATGGAAGGCACATATTCAGCAGACAGTTTCGAAGTTTTGGAAGGGTAGCAATGCCACTGAGAAGTAAGTTACCTTCCATTCAGCGTTGCAGAGTTGCCTTGCTTAGCCCCTGAAGTTACCTTTTCCCAAATGACATAGTTAAATGAAAAAAAGGCACCTCTATGAGAATAACAGTGTGCACATGTGGGGAGGGGGAATATACTGGGAAAACTATATTGGTTTAAATTCATACCTAAGGTTAGACCAATAAAGCCTTTCCCATGTAGATAAAGTCTTAGGTACTTGGGCACTTAAGTCCCATTTTCACTTTTGAAAATTTTACCCACAGTCTCTTCTGCAGGAAGGGCGGCCAGCACGTCCCTGGGCCCACACCGCTTCCTGCAGCCCCCATCGGCCTGGAGTGGCGAACCGCGGCCAGTGGGAGCCACGATCGGCCGAACCTGCGGACGTGGCTGGTAAACAAACCGGCCCAGCCCGCCAGGGGCTTTCCCTGATCAAGCGGCGGACCGGCTTTGAGAACCACTGCACTAGAGGGCTAAAATAATCCCTTCCTGACCTCTGCCGGTGGCCAGATGAAGCCTGTAGCATAAGCTTTTAGGAATATAAGGCATAAACAGGAAGTGAGCCCCAGGGCTGCTGAGCCCTGCCCCCCACCATCACAAGCAACCCCATTATACAACTACACACACAAATTTGTCCAGCGCTCTCTTAACATTAATTAAATTGTTTGCCCCCACAGCTCTATTGGGAGGCTGTTCCAGAACCTTACCCCTCTGATGGTTAGAAACCTTCCAATTCCCAGCCTGAATTTGTTCATGGCCAGTTTATATGCATTTGTTCTTGTGCCAGCATTATCCTTATGCTTAAAAAATAAATAAATCACTCTTCACCCTCCCTGGTGTTTACTCCCTCATGTATTTATGGAGATGGATCACATCCTCTTTTAGCCTTCTTTTTACAAGACTAAACACGCCAAGCTCTTCCAGTCTCCTCTCATAAGACAGGCCCTCCATTCTACTGACCATCCTTGTCATTCTTCTCTGCACCTGTTCCAGTTTAAATTCATCATCTTTTTTTGAACATGGGTGACCAGAATTGTAAACAGTATTGCAAATGAGGTCTTACCAGTGCGTTGTAGAATGGCATTAATATTTCTCTAGCTCTACCAGAAATGCCCTGCCGGATACATCCTAGGATGTATTTGCCTTTTTCATTGCCACATCACTGCTGACTTATAGTTATCCTGTGATTGGTGTATACTGTACACCCAGGTCTCTCTTCTCCTCTGTTTGCTTCCAACTGATGAGCCCCTTGTAGTAGAAATTCTTATGATTAGACCCTAAGTGCAGGACTTTTCACTTTGTACTATTGAATTTCATCCAGTTTCTGTCTCTCCAATTTTCAAGGCCATCCCATTCTTCCTGTATAATATTCCCATTTTCTTCCATATTAACAATGCCTCCCCACTTTGTACCCTCAAGCAGTGTGAGCTACTTTCTGCTCCAGCAGGGCTCTATTGTTTGGTCTGAAGCGGGAAAGCTGACCCTGCTAATGCCTGTGCTATACCTGCTCTGATGATAAATAGAGGATTTTAATTCATTATTGATTAGGGAGAAGTGTTACCCTCTGTAGCATAACCATACATAGAGTATAGTTACTGTAAACATGGACACATCTCATTTTGTCCATGGGAGCTGTGTCTTTTTGAGTCTCAGTCTCACTGGTGTATAGAAAAAAATCGACTAAACTTCTCAACTCTTCCCGTTATATTTTTTTAAAAAGAATACATATGGCAATTTGTGTTACAGATTTTTCCTCCCCCAGAGACACCTACCTAAACCCCCACAATTGTTCAGCCCCCTCGGGTGCAGGGTTTGCATGGAATTAATAGCACTCAGTCGATTCTGAACATCAGTGAGAGCACTGTGGTCCAAGACTGTAAAAATGTGGGGCAAATGTTTCAAGCACATTAGACGCTAATGGTGAAATCCTGGCCCCACTGAAATCAAGGGGAGTTGTGCTATTGACTTCAACACAGCCAGGATTTTGCTTATGGGTGGGACTTTCAAAGCTCTCTCAAGGATGTGGATGCCCCATTCCAATTAGAAATTAATGGGATTTGGGAATCCAGATCCCATCATCTGCTTTGAAAATTCCACCCCTATATTGATGCCCATATTTACACATCTGTATTAAAGTGGCCTGATCTACAGAGCTGCACAACCCTTGCAGTGAAGTCAATGGGACCTCAGGAACTCAGCACCTCTGAAAATGAGACCACTTTTATTTAGAGGCCTAACCTTCAGCACCAAGAGCCTGATCCAACTCCCATTAAAGTCAATGGAAACACTCCCTTAGACTTCAGTGGAAGTTGGATCAGACACCAAGTTGGAAACCTTTGACCCAGGGGCCCAATCCTGCTCCCCTAGAAGACAACACTCCCTGTGATTTCAGTGGGTGCAACCTCAGTCTTCTGGGTTACAAACGGGATTATTCTAGGGGTTGATCCGGCCTGGTGCTGAGCGCCTCCAACGCCTGTGAAGTTCAACAGGACTTGAGGGTTAAGAGGCTTTGGCAACTCTCAGAATCAGGTCCTTTGTTTCTGGAGACACTAAACAACATTACTAGTAACGCACAGGCTTGGGAGGGAAGAGAGGGGCTGAATAATCCTCTGTATGTGGAACGCTCCTCTAATGCAAACAAATGTATATTTCCTTCCTTCCTGGCCTGTAATAGGAGGTGGCCAGCAAAGACTTTCCCAGAGAAAAGATCCTTTGTAGGGACAGTCTCATTTATCTCCTATTAGGGCTCCAGGACAATCACGGCACGATTTATAGTTGGCCATAATTGAACTTGGTGCCAGCATGCTCCTGAGACAGCTCCAGCGGGCCTGCACCGTGCATTGAAAGCCTGAGGCTGTCGCAGGGCTGGCACTGAAATACATACTGGCAAACCTCTTTGATCCAGTGTGTCGAATGCACACCTGGATTCCGCCTGTAGCGGCCTGTTACTTCTGCAGCTTGGTCAGATTCCCGGAAGCCTCATTTTATTGCGTTTGAATTGTTTTTTTCCCCTGCTTTGTGGAGCTTAGCCAATTTTCCAAGGGCTGCACTGAAGAAATAGAGCCGCTTGAATGAAAACAAATGAACTGAATAAATGGACTCGCCCCACACAACTCCCCCATTCCCCCACCCTTATTTGGAGCCCCAGCTTCTATTCCCCGAGTTACTTTAACTTCTCAGAGACTTTCACTTTGCAAACCAGACTAAATTGTTTGGTTGGGCAGCTCTCCAGCGCTTTTGCCAGCATGCAATTGCATGAACCTGCATAAGCCTCACTGAGTCCTGACACTCAGACTCACTGGCAGGCAGACATGCTGAACGATATGCTTTACTTGGGGTGGAGTGAGTGGCAAAGAGGGGGTTCAGTCACCTTAACTCCTCCGGTTCAGTCAGCTCTATCCCCACATGCCCACAGCCCCAAGCATCTGTTCCAGCAGGCACGTTGTGCCAGATCATGGGGATTCACTGCCCACTCTTTACCCCTCGGAACAGAGCATCCTAAGGAGCGGGGATGGGGACGGCCTTGGAGGTGCTAGAGAAGCTCTATACTACCCTAGAAGTCCCCACATGTCCCCCAGGATACTGAATTACAGCTTCATTGCTTCTTTGCACTACCTGAACAGAGTTAAGTAGCCAGGCTCTGGCACAAAGTCTGGGCCATAATTTACAAGCTGATTTTTTGTATTTCTCCCCCTCCCCCTTTCCTGTGACTGTCGCTGCTGTAAGTGAGACAGGAAAGGGAGATTCTGCCCTAGGTAGCTGAATACTACTATTGAGTCCTGCAGCAGCATCTTGTAGGATCATGCCCTCAGAGCCTGCTGTTTTCCTGCCTTGATCCATGATCTGGACAGCTCTAAGGGCTGGTCCACACTAAGCCCCCTGTTCCAACTAAGATACGCAACTTCAGCTACGTGAATAACGTAGCTGAAGTCGAAGTATCTTAGTTCGAACTTAAAGGTACTTACCGCGGGTCCACACGCAGCAGGCAGGCTCCCCCGTCGACTCCGCCTACTCCTCTCGCGGAGCAGGATTACCGGCGTCGACGGCGAGCACTTTCGGGATCGATTTATCGTGTCTAGACAAGACGCGATAAATCGATCCCAGAAGATCGATCGCTTGCCGCTGAACCAGCGGGTAAGTATAGACGTACTCTAAGATAAAGGGTAACGCTAGGTATTAGTGTGAGAGCTACAGCTGAGCAGATGGTAGCCTTTGAATGAATTTTTAGAATAAGATTGCCAAATCCTTTTTTTTGGCAAATCATTTTTGTTCCAGGCAGACACCCAGCTCTGATGGGAGGCAAGCGCTGTTGAAAACCCAGTGCCTGCAGATGGTGGCACGGGTGAAGCAGTAGGAGATGGCTCTCCTCACTGAACCAGTACAGAACCTGGGGCCACTTTACTACTGGATTTGTCATCGCTGAGTTTAGGCCTGACATTTTCCAGGATGTCTAGCAACTTTGAATGCCCAACTTGGGATGCTTTAAAGGAGCCACATTTTCATAGGCTAGGTGCTCAGCACTGTGTGTGGGGGAAAAAAATCAAGCCCCTTTAAGGTGTCTCAAGCTGGGCACACACAAATCTCTGGGCCCTTCAAAGATCTTGGCCAAGATATAAATCTAAGGCCCTGATCATTAAAAACCCTTTGACACTTTTCAAAATGTTTTTTAACTCCCTTGTCCTGGGTGAAATGCTACATGCGAGGAAGGATGTCTGATGGTTAGGGTGCTAGAATTGGCATTGGGAGGCAGGATTCAATTCCCTGCTTTGTGCAACCTCGGACAGATCACTTTAAGGCCCAGATCCTCAAAGCTATTTAGGTTCCTAATGGCCATTGAAATCAACAGGAGTTAGGCACTTAAATACGTTTGCTGATCTGGGCTTTAATCTCTCTGTGCCTCAGTTCCCCATCCATAAACTGGGGCTAATAGCACTGTCCAACCTCACAAGGGTATTGAGGTGCCCAGATACTACCGTGAGGGGAGGAGAATCATAATTTCCTGAGATAGACTTGAGGGATTATATTAGCAGTGGTTCAGAGTCCGGATAGAAGGGTATAATCAAGTCTGGTCCCACAGGTATCAGTCCTGGGTCCAGTTTTGTTCAATGTTTTCATAAATTTAGATAATGGGATAGAGAGTACACTTATAAAGTTTGTGGATGATACCAAGCTGGGAGGAATTGCAAGTGCTTTGGAGGATAGGATTAAAATTCAAAATGATCTGGACAAACTGGAGAAATGCTCTGAAGAAGCAAATAGGATGAAATTCAACAGGGACAAATGCACTTAGGAAGGATCAATCAGTTGCACACATACAAAATGGGAAATGACTACCTAGAAAAGAGTACTGCAGAAAGGGAGCTGGGGGTCATAGAAGATCACAAGCTAAATCTGAGTCAAGAGCATAACACTGTTGCCAAAAACAAACAAACAACCCCCCCCCCCCAAAAAAAAAATCCACCACAACCCCCCCAAAACACCTACATCATTCTGGGATGTATTAGGAGGAGTGCTATAAGCAAGACACGAGAAGTAACTCTTTAGTTGAGGCCATATCAGCACAGCGTAGTGCAGGAGTACTGCGTCTAGTTCTGGGTGCCACATTTCAGGAAAGATGTGGACCAATTGGAGAAAGTCCAGAGCAGAGCAACCAAAATGATTAAAGGTCTAGTAAACATGACCTATGAGGAAAGATTGAAAAAATTGGGTTTGTTTAGTCTTGAGAAGAGAAGACTCAGAGGGGACATGATAACGGTTTTCAAGTACATAAAAGGTTGTTACAAGGAGAAGGGAGAAACATTGTTTTTCTTAACCTCTGAGGCTAGAACAAGAAGCAATGGGCTTAAATTGCAGCAAGGGAAGTTTAGGTTGGACATTAGGAAAAACCTCTTGTCAGGGTAGTTAAGCACTGGAACATGTTGCCTAGAGAGGTTTTAGAATCTCTGTTTGAGAACAGGTTAGACCAGGAGTCTCAAACTCAAATGACGACGAGGGCCACATGAGAACTAGTACATTGGCCCGAGGGCCGCATTACTGACACCTCCCCCCCGTGCCGCCCTCGGCCCTGCCCCCACTCCACCCCTTCCATGAGGCCCCGCCCATTCCCTGCCCCCATTCCAACCCTTTCCCCAAAATCCCCACCCCAACTCCGCCCCCTCCCTGCCCCCAGGGGGTACAAGAGGGGTGTGGGGTGTGGCAGGGGCTCAGGGCAGGGAGTTGGGGTGTGGGGTGCAGGAGGGGTGAGGGGTGCAGCAGGGGGCTCAGGGCAGGGGGGGAGCTGTGCGGGGTGCAGCAGGGGGTTCAGGGCAGGGGGTCAGAGTGCAAGGTGCGGCATGGGGCTCAGGGCAGGCAGGCAGGCAGGGAGCCTGCCCTGCCCCCCTGCACATCAGGCCCGAGCCGCTCTAGGTAAACACGGAGGGGGGGGCCATGAGGAGCTCGCGGGCCGCGGAAAATAACCCTGCGAGCCGCATGCGGCCCCTGGGCCGCGTGTTTGAGACCCCTGGGTTAGACAAATACCTGTCAGGAATGATCTAGTTATTATTTAGTCCCGCCTTGAATGCAGGGTACTGGACTAGATCTACTGAGGTCCCTTCCAGCCCTACACTTCTATGATTCTACTTGCTGCAAATAGCTGTAGTTGTGACAGATAAGAAATGTCAATGAGAATGGCACAGCTTCTCCTATTGCATTAGTTCCAGAGAGCTTTGGGGGAGGGGGATGTGGCCAGGACCGGCTCTAGGCACCAGCAAAGCAAGCAGGTGCTTGGGGCGGCACATTTCCAGGGGCGGCATTCCGGCCATCCTTTTTACGTTACTGGCAATCCCTGTGGTGGGTGCCCCGGGTTCCCTCCAGCAGCCCCCAGCCCGCCCCGCTCCCAACCGCCCTCTGCCAGGTCGACCATGTCTCAAAATCGTTGGTCAGGACTCACATTAATTTCAATAGAAAGTACCACTGCAAAAAAATTAGATTTCACTGAATTATTAAAAGACTACGCAAGTATAAAAACCAGAAAAATTCAGTTCATATAAATTCTTTTAATTTATGAGAAACTGGGCGCACCGGAAGACATTAACATTTTTCATTACAGTGTATAGTTGAACCCAAATTTTTTGTAATTGTGATTTTGTTAAAATTAAATGGGAACACTAGTAGGAAATTGTTTTATTTCACTAACTACAAATTCTCTGTTTTCATTTTTTTTTTAAATCATGGTCAGTGAGGAGGGTAAGAGGACGAGGAGGAATTTGAAGGAGATGGGGAAAGTGCTAGATACAAAGGAACTGGGAGATTCTTCCAAGTATAAGAGTGAGCATGAACAAGGGTGTAAAATGATGGTGGGAACAATAAGGAGAGGCTGTATCTGGGTGACGGGGGGCAATGTTATTTTCTGGTGTAAATCAGTGTCGCTGCATGCATCAGATTAAGAGGTGCCCAGAGAGCAAGAGACACTGATGCATGAAGTGAAAGATATAGTTGGGGTGCAGTTATGGAGAGACTTGAACGCAAGACCCATGAGCAAGATACAAACTCAATATGCAGCAGTGAGGAGTGAAAGGAGATATTTCTAAACATTGAAAGCATTTCTTCCTGAACATTTTCATTCCACAGGTTTCAGACAGGACCTTGGTGTGTGGCTTCAGAGCTCAGGAAAATTTTCATTTTCAAATTCTTTTTTTAATTCTTTCATGTTCTCTCCCTCCTCTGCCCCCCTCGTCCCCCACTTTCTTTTTGCCAATGAAAAAGAGGAGAGGGCATGAGGGGGAACAGGGAGAATGGAAGGGGAAAAATGCCATTTTTGCCAAAATTGGAAAATTTTCAAAGAGACAAAGATTGTGAATGTTTAATTTTTTGGGAGGGAAAAAAGGCCAAAAATGTCTCACTAGTTTTTCATCAGCTCTAAATATTTCCATTTCCAGAATTAAGGGCTGCCTTAACATTGCACATGCAGGGCACCTCCTTTACTTGGCTCTGAGAACTTCCCATGTGGTGGGTCTCAGAATGGGCAGGAGATGTGTCACTGTGGGGCTGCTGCTTCTCCTCCCACACAGCTGGGAAGTGGGTGGGGCCCACAGACTGGCAAGCAAAGCCGCACCAGAGCAGAGTGGGAAGGAATCAGATATTGACAGAGCAGCAGATTATCTTCCTCCTGGAGCAAAGGAGGAACCGGGGAAGGAAATACAGCTCTGAGTGTTATAACCACTTTCCTGGCCTGCTCCCGGGATGCTGCAGCTACGTGCTGCTCTTCACTCAGAACACACTGTAATGTCTGTTCTACCCCTTCCCTTTTACAGTCTGTTGGGTTATACACGTATATGAGAATTCTGTGGTATCTTGTAGGAGAGGAAAGGGCAGGATGAATTATGAATAAAGCTATTCACTGAAGCCCATGTTAGGCATTCTTTTCAACTTAAAGGGCAGCCAGACTCTCCAGTGCTGACCACACAGCTGGGGCTCTGCCAAAAGAGCTGAGGAGAAGGGAAAAAAGTAACTCTTGGATGACGTGTATTTGGCCAGTCATCGTATATGCCATTGTCAGAGTCCACAGTCTCTAGGAGCGGTGCATTAGATGGCTATATGCATCCCGGTGGTAGACTTAAGTGATAATGACAAACTTTTCCCCAATTGACGAATAGATAGCCTTCGCTGTTCAATGTTTCTGCCTCGGTGCTTATACTATCTCTACCACTGTAGCATCTGAGCACCTATCTTAATGGTCTCAGAGGTGGAAAATAAATAGTGAATCTTAGCATGCGAACAGGACAACAGAAAGTGATCCCCAACCATTTCTGATTGGAGCTCTTCTCTTTTCCTCCTTTGTAAATTTGCTTTTCTCCAAGGCACTAGGAGCTTCTTTATGAATAAAATGAAAATTATCCTATTTTTAATTGACTTCCTCCAAAGGAACAGCCCTATGCAATAGCCATATTCTAGCCTAGTTACTATGGGTGAGGTGAGGTCTTACAGTAGTACTTAAATGAGACATCAGTGATAGGACTTGGGCTGACCCTCTGCTCCGGGTGAATTTCACCAGTGTGTGATCGGATTTGCACAGCTTTTCCTAAAGTATAGTTAGATATAATCACACACATACTGCAGACAACAGCATCAAAATAAGTGATTAGATTGCCCTGTACTTCCAGCAGCACTCATATCCACTTACTGCACAGTATGTTTTCACAAAGCAAGAGCTACATATGTCTTGTAAGCAAAGGATCCACAAATGGTGCTCAGGGACTTTGGTAAAAGCAGTCCAATACTACAGGGATGTGGGCCGTATTACAAACCTCGACGGATAACGCCAGAGTTTTTAAAAAGCTCAGGGCCACGGTGCTCAGGTCCTGGGGATTTATTTGGTGCCTATACAGACGCTGAGCGATTTTGAGGATCTGGGCCTATTTGGCAGTGCTAAACCCTTGTGAAAGTTCCAACCATAGGATGCAATTTTTCAAAAGCCACTTTGACCCAGATTTTTAGAGCTGGTTAGGCAGGGCTGCACTCAACATCACAATGCATGCCTGATTTAGGAGCCGAACTCTTGTTTTCAGGAGTGGCTAGCCATTGCCACACTGACCACAGCAACATGGCAGCAGATTTAAAAACTGGGCTTTAGTGACTTACGAACACTAGTCCTACTGAAAGTCAGTGTGACAAAGTGATGTAGGCACTTTTGAGCCTCTCACCTATACGGTCTATCCCCAGTTCACTTGTGGCCATGCTGCATAGGGCAATGGAACCCAAAACGTCTTACGCAGGCAAAAATCCCACAGACTTCAGTGAGAGACTTACTGGAATAACGAGCTCAGGATGGAGGCCTGAGAGAGGCATAGATGACCCCTTACTCCTTTAATGCTACGTCCTCCTTTTTAACAGCAAGAAGCTGGGGGCAGTGATTTAACATTTGTAAGGGCTGACAGCAGCCTGTAGCTCTGGAAGATTCAAGGACTTGAACTGCGTGAGTGGGATTTCTCGTGACACAGGCTTCTGGAGGAGGGTTCACGAGGCCAGGACACATTAACCTGCGGGGAAATAAACCCGCAAGAAAGAGGAGTTTGGGAGGTGAGGGAGCCGGGAGTCCCCGCCCTGAATTCCGCAGGCTGACTCCCTCCCAGCACCAGAGGGCTGCTCAATGACATTGAGCATCCAGAGCAGAAGCAAAAGGTCATTTTGTCACCAGGCCCACTGAGCTGGTGCCGGTTTCTGTGCTCCAGGGCAGTCAGCTTTAATTAGCACAGCCCCCATTCCCACAAGCCTCTGATTAGATGGTTCATGACCCAGAACACCCAGCCAGCTCTAACCAAGAACTAATTCCACTGCAAAAGGCAGGCCCTTTTCATGCATTTATACAAGACCCCGGGCTAACATTACCAACCTAACATTATTGGCCCTGAAAAGAGGAAGTGGAGTGGGTAGGTGAAGTGAAGTCTCTCTCAGCAGAAGTCCAGCTAAATTAGAGCCAGAAGAGCTGACCCGGGCACTGTTTGCCTGCTAGCTCGGAGCCCGCCTGACAAATAGCTGCAACGCGCAGGGACACTCAGCTGGAGAAACGTGACAGAGCAACCTTCGGACTCCGCTCTCCCAGCTTCTAAAGTGGCAGCTGTATCTGGAATCAGGTGATATTTTAGGCTACTGGAAAGGAACAGGCGGTTTTTAGCCAGCTGGAGCTTTCAGGATGGAGTCAGGCAGAGGCACTTTGAACCAACTGAAACAGGTGTGACTTTAGGGAATGAGCCTCCGCTAGGTTAAAAGGGAGGTAAGAGTTCTGGGCTCTCTTCCCTGCTTTGCATTGATTTGCTGTGTGAACTGAGGAAAGTCACATGCCCTGCCCTTGCCTCAGTTTACTGGTCTGTTAAATGGGGCTAATAATAGCTGATGCGGCAACTCATGGTGTCGGACGCCATCACGTGGTCGAGGGACATATACATAGAACACATCACCGGACATCGGCAATACCATGGAGGGATAAGCTGGCGTGCGGATGAGAAGCGTAGTTGGGAAAGTAACTCAAATACTTTCCAGATGGACTGTTTTTTCTCTAAATGGACAACCTATCTGAAATTCTCAATTACTGAGGGACAATCTTCACTCATTGATATATTTTGCTTTCCGCCACCAACTCTCTGTATAACTTTTTTATGAGTAATGTACCCAAATACATGGATGCTAGATATCTAAACTGTATTCTTAAATTCATTCACCTAAATTTGGGTTATTGCTGATTATGCAGTATATGTATCTTATGACTTTAAAAACAAACTTTGTATTTGTGGATAATCTAAGCACGATACCCAGATGTACAGACAATCTTTTCCCAACCTATGTATTATATACTTTTTTTAACATTAGCTTTAATCAAAAATTTAAATCTGTTCCAAACATCCAAAGCCAGTGATTGGGAGCCTTAATCAGGGATTTGGAAAGTGATTTGAGATCCTTGGATGAGATCTGCAAGACCCAGAAAGAGTTATTAGCATTATTATTGCAGTTAATGAATCAAATTCAACACTGGTACAAAGCCAGATGCCACTCTGCTGAAGTCATTGGAGTGGTACCACTTTACAATCTAGCCTTATTTGCTTAATCTAGATGATGAATTTGTCAGATATGCGTGCATCCATTTAATACTGGAGGAAAGAACCAGTGAAATTCAAGTGACATTCCCAAGAAGATAGCCTCTGCTTACTTAACTGGTACTGTTTAAAGCATCTTTCCTGTCGTTAAAAGATAAAAAAAAGCAAGGCAGCAGATGAGTAAGAGTGATTTGTTAGCTATGGTGTTTATCAGTTGCCCTGGTAATAAACCATGCCATATCAGGGAGAGAGAATAAGATGGAAAAGACTTAAATTGGAGAGAGACTGTTCCTGGATCTGCTGAGCATATAATTTCAATGTCAACTTCCTTAAATATTTGTGTTGAACATGCAGTTAGTTTGCTATGCGGATAAAGAAGTTTCATTATCCATCTGTCCATAAGCAGTTTCCTTCCTGGTGCAGTTAGGGCTGTTCGTAGGGTTGCCAACTTTCTACTCGCACAAAACCGAACACCCTTTCCCTGTGTGACAGGTTCAGTCACAGAGACCCCCTTGGGACTGTCACCTGATGTGCTGAGACTACCTCTGAGCCTGTTTTCCCTCTGCCAGCTTGGGACTTCAGAACTCTGCCTTGTTGAGCCAGACACACCAGTCTGCTCCAACACAGATCCAGGGTCTGAACCATATGCCTCAAAGCTGCAGACTTAACTAAAAACAGCTTAAGAAATGCTCCTGTCTCTAGCACCCAGACACCCAGCTCCCAATGGGATCCAAACCCCAATATGAATCCACTCCATCCAGTGCTGACCAGGGTCCCTTTTAGGTGTTCTGGTCAAAAACTGGACACCTGGCAACCCTAGCTGTTTGCCTTATGATGTAAGGGGAGTGGAGGATTATAGAGGACCTATTGTGTGAAGTGGATTAAGTCCACATGAGTTCTTCTGAGCCATCTTTATGGAAGCTGGAGAGACAAGGTCTGGCCCATCAGAGCTGCCTTCTCAGAAGGAATAATGTGGGTAACAAGTCCTTGAATACAGCTGCGGGGGATGGGAAGGGGGAATGCTTGTTTTCCAGCCTTAGGCACCATAAATATTTCCATTCTCACTTATTCCTCACAAACGGTAGGATTTCATGCCCAGCACTACAGGAGAAGCAGCTGAAATAGGCAGTTGGAGAACGTACCTCTTGATGCTCCCTCCTAGCTCCCAATGCCTCCTTTCCTCACCAGGCGGCTTTTCACCACTTTATGGATTTAGTCCATCCCGTCTCCTTCTCTGGGCCCTGTGAGAGTTCAGTCTCTATCTTTGGCATCTGTGCCGAGACTGCCAACAGATAGTTCTTACTGGACGGGCTAACTTGCTGAGACCCAGCACATAAGCCAAACAATCAGGCTGACCTGACAGTCACAACATATCTGGACCAGCTTTGAACTGGAAGCCCTAAGGAGAAAAATCGCCATGATCCTATCTGTTTACACTACGTACTTGCATGGCTCCCGTTACCACAGCACCTGAGCACTTCACAATATCTGTGAAATTTCTCCTCACGGTTTTGTGGGTGGTGAACCAAGGTACAGAGAGACTAAGGGCATGTCTACACTTACCGGGGGATTGATGCATGATCGATGCATCAGCGGTTGATTTAGCGGGTCTAGTGAAGACCTGCTAAATCAACCGCCGTTCACTCTCCTGTCGACTCCTGTACGCCACAGGATCGAGAAGAGTAAGCGAAGTTGACGAGGAAGCATCTCCCGTTGACATTGCATAGTGTGGCCCCCGCGGTAAGTAGATCTAAGCTACGTCGACTTGAGTTACGCTATTCACGTAACTCAAATTGCATAGCTTAGATCGACTTTTCCCAGTAGTGTATACAAGGCCTTAGTGACTTGCCTAAAGTCACACAGGAAGTCTCTAAGTGCGAACAGAATTGAACCCAGGTCTTCTGGGTCTCAAGCTAGTGCCCTAACTGTGGGGCCACCCTTAAACATAATAATGGCCACGGTGGGTCAGACCAATGGTCCATGTAAGCCCAGTATCCTGTCCTCTGACAGCAGCCAGATGCTTCTGAGGAAATGAACAGAACAGGGCAATTATCAAATGATCCCTCTCCTGCTGTCTAGTACCTACATCTGGCAGTCAGAGGCTTAGGGGCACCCGGAGCATGGGGTTGCATCCTTGACCAATATCCATTGCTGGACCTATCCACCGTGAACTTCATTCTTTTTTTAACCCGGTTAGGCTTTTGGTCTTTACCACAGGCCTTGCTCTCTTTAAGCACCTGAGTAGGGCCACTGAAATCAATGAGACTACTCACAGGCTGAAAGTTCAGCCTATGCTTAAGTACCTTGCTGGCTCAAGACCACTATCTGTTGTATTTTCTACAGTTCTTGTACCGCACTCACTGTGGTGCCTGCAGCAATGTTTGTGCTCTCACATCCCCAGTATCAAACTCGAACGAGCCGTTCCCTCACTCACAGCTTGGGCAGCCACATTGTGAAAAACCACATAAGGGCAAGGCCAGTCCCCCCCCCCCCCCGTATCATTTTAGCCATTTTGATCCAATTACAAAACATCTGCAGGGGACAGAAACCAGAAAGGGAGATGATTTTCTTGCAAGGCATTATCATGCTGTGCCTCTGATCGACAAGCAAGCAACACACAATAAGCTGAAGTAATTCACTGTGAGCTGTCAGTCTGAAATGCACATATTTTTTTAATCTATATAAAGCACATGTGTTTGCCAGGCTGTTTCTCACTGCTTGCGAGCCCACATCTCTTACCGAGTCAAAAGCAAAGTCAATACCGGCTCCTGCAGATTTGTCCAAATAGTCAGCTCTGAGCTACATTTTTTGATTTAACTGGGAATCTAGATAGCCAGTTCTCCCTCTCTTCCTCTGCTTCTGCACCCCTAATTCACTGAGTGAGGCAGACCCTTAAAACAGCCCAGGTCTCTCCTCAGCCTGACCAAGGGATAGAAATCGGGGTGGGGTGCAAAAGTCTTCAACCCATCCTAGAAGCTGGAATAGGACAGTCAGACAGACATTCTGGGATCTCTGCAGAACTTGGAGGTAAGAGGTTTCCATGATTCTCACGGTCCTTTTCGGGGGTGGGAGGGTCTTACCATGAAACTAGGAATTTATTTTGGAACCCCAAAAGATAAAGTTTGATATTCTGTCTCCGGGATTACACCTGAGACCAGGGCCCTTTATTAAAGCACCTCTCACCCTGGTGGAAAACATGCAGTTGTCAATTTTGCTCCTATGTCACAGACATTTTCATCTTTCCTCTTCTCTCTGGGTGAAATTTTTAGCCCTTGTGCAGAGGGCCAGCACAAGACCCATGCACCACTTAGCTACCACCCTCATCTCTCTGGTGAGCAAGGGTCACAGGAAGAAATGGGGAAAAGGGAATTAGGGGGGAAGCACCAAGCAAGGCTCAGATCCCACCTTCAGTGAAACACACACACACACACACACACACACACACACACACACTAGAGAGGAGCCAAAAAGCCACAAACACTCTGGCCAGATTGTTGATTGAAGCCAGCTTTACTCAGATAGCAACTGGGTGGCTGTAACATCCTCACAAGCATCTTTCTTAAAAAGGATATAAAGCTAATCTTTTTGGAAAGAAACAATTAATAGGATAAACCTGTTCTCACTGGTAAATTTGTCTTTATGTGGACATTTATGTATAGTATAGAACAGTATATATAATACATAATATCAGGTGTACATGCACACAGTTTTATGGGCCTGATTCTGTATTGTCCTGCATGTTGGGTAGTCGGTTGTACAAAATGAGTGTGAAGTGGATATAAAATGTTTCATGTTTCACACCCACTTTGCACTACTGTAACATGGAGAACCAGGCCCTTATACTTCTAATAGTAGAATTTTCCCTTATAGGGCAGAAATAAGCCAGCTATACTCATGTGGGATACGAAAAAAATGCCTCAACTCCTTATATACAGTAACCATTATGACATCATCTTGGACGGGTTTCTAAGTGCCAGAGCTGCTGCTTGTTATAGAATCCATACTGAAGCAAATCCTTGATTGATATCACATGTAAGAATTAACTTCAAAGGCCTGCAATATCCATAGCTCCAAAGCACAGAATAGCTTCAGTAATCTGCAAAGTTGCATAACCAGACACCCAGCATCCAGAGGGCTGCCAAAGTCTCCAGCCACCAAACTACAGAGAGGTGTGATAGTGGTATGTGCTTTGCTGAACCTGAGACACAGGTCGATTAAAACAAAAAAAAATTACTAGGTCTGTATTTACAATCACAGCACTAGGCCCATCCAGTCAGATGCTCTCATACAGAGAGACTGGTGTTTAGTGCCAGGAACTAGACTTCGCACTTCTACTTCTCTCCTGCTGCCAGGGGCGGCTCTATGGTTTTTGCCGCCCCACACACAGCAGTCAGGCGGCTTCCGGCGGCACACCTACAGGCGGTCCGTTGGTCACGCAGATTCGGTGGCATGCCTGCGGGAGGGCCGCCGGTCCCGCACCTTCAGCGTTCCCGCCACCGAATTGCTGCTGAAGCCGCGGGACCAGCGGACCTCCCACAGGCATGCCGCCGAAGGCAGCCTGACCGCCGCCCTCACAGCGACTGGCGTGCCGCCCCCTGCAGCTTGCTGCCCCAGGCATGCGCTTGCTGCGCTGGTGCCTGGAGCCGGCCCTGCCTGCTGCAACATAGCCTGTGTCCACTACAGTCTCCCCTCTTCTTCCTCTAAGCACCATAGTCCCCTGTGGTCAGACCCTCATGGAGGGCAAGCGTCTTAACAAGTACAAACCCCTACTAGAATGCTGCATATTGAACTTTAATCAATCCAGTCATCACAGTTGCATATGCTATGTTCCTCTGGGCACTCTGTTCCCCTTAAGCGCGTTTCTTAACGAATAATTTAGCTCTGCAGAGTCAGGAAAGAACTTTTCTAAAATTAGGGTCAGATTGTGATGCCTTTATTCAGGGTGAGTAGCACTTTACACCGAGCTGTCTCCATTGAAGTCAATAGGACTAAACTATGTTAAAACCTTGCCCATAAATTTTGACTACTCTGGTTTATCTCCAAGAAGCAGCTTCAACCAAAGGCATATGAGCTCCAGAGTGGCTTTGGGGGTGCACCAGTAGCTCACAGTAACATGGAGCCCTCATTGTAGATGGATATTAAGATTCTCAGGGTCCTGAGACACCTTGAGTTTTTAAGGACACTTTAATTGGGCAGGGAATCACTAGACAAATATAGAGACTGTTTTCCCAACTATTTTCACCCTGTTCTTTCTTGGTTCCCCCCCCCCCCCATGGGGAGAAGAAAACTAGCTAGAATACAGCAAGATTTGCATGTCTGCATGTACAGATAACCACCAATTTATGACCATGGATCTGAACAGCACAAAACTGTGGGACAGTTTGGGTTTAGGTCTGGATCTGAACTGGGCAGCTCAGGTCCATAGCTGGTACTAGCCAATAAAGTTATAGGAAACAATTGTGATGGACTCAGAAGAAGAGGACCTGATGCGGAGCTTTGTTATTAACTTTGTAACTAATCGGGGTGGATTTGCAGTAGTTTGCAGAATCCAGAGCAAGTTTAGACCCCCATGAGCTGAAACTCATCTGAAATTTGATGTCACCTGTTTCAGTCTGAAACCAGGTGAAGCTTAGCCTTTCACTTTGAAGTGAAATGGGCTCATTTCAACCCCAGATTCAGAGAGTGTAAATGAACCCACGTGAACCCAGATTAAAAAAGCAAGGCGTGAAAGCGCTGAGATAGGCACTGCCCTGTGAACAAACCTTGTTGCGTCATAATTTTGTGCTATTAATACACCTTTGCAGATGCATACTAACTATATTTGTGTGTGTGTGTCATTTGCCTGCTCTCTCCATCCACTTTGTTGCTGTCACAAAGACTGTACAGTTCAACTTTGCGTAGAGAATTGCAAGAATTGTGCTTTCTTCCTGTTCTCTAAACGCTGACTTGTTTACACAGCTCACTGCAGCGCCACCTTGTGTTTTATTATTTCATTAGTGAAAAAAAGTTGCATTGAGAATGCAAACACTTGCTTTTGCTACATCTCCTATAGGAAGACCATTACACCACACACATACACACCTGCAATATTGAGGCACAGCACAAGTAACTGCCTTAACTCCCTGTTCTTTGACTCTCAATAGTCAAATTCTGCTGCTGACCACACTGGGCTGCTCAGGGTGTAAACTGGGGACAATATTTGGCCTAATATTTTTAGTAAGGGGTTAAAGCACCTTTAAAACAGGATGTGGAGCTCAAAGCTCTACAAACATCATGGCTTCAGCAGGGCATTGTAGTCACAGTGTAGGATGGAAACGTGGAGTCCCTGGGCCAAACAGGCAGATTGATCGCCATATTAGCAGAGAGAGCAGACTAAATGCATCATTTTTACAATCCCCCTTACTTCAGTGGAGTTACACCTGGTATGACATTCAGTTCATTATTTCTAGGTTTAATCATCTCCCTCCCCCGCCCCATGGTAAGACTCCCTTGGACTTCAACGGAGCCAGGAATTCACCCACAGTCTGCAAGTACTAGAGGTTTGCCATTTACAGGAACCAACATGCAAACGAGCGCTACATGGAGAACCAGCTGCAGTCAGTGATAGAACAGCACCTCCTCCCTGCAGAGGGAGAATTATTGTCTGCACCTGCTGAAATCTGTGTCACTGAACATTCACTGAAGTGGAAGCTCATTCCCAAGTGATAACTTACAGGAGCCAGGACTAGAAATGTTAATGCCTACTTTGAAGTGCCCCCCTGCACTCCAACCCAGTTCTTAAAGATACAGTGTAGACAGGTCACTCACCACCCAGTGCATCCCTTCATGGCCAAGCATGGTGTAGCAGCCTCTTCAACTCCACCACCCTCTGTCAACAGCTCCTAAGGTGGCTTGTTCCTTCTTACAACTCAGCCCTCTGGCCAGGTCAATTATAGTCCCCTCCTTTCCAGGGTAATAAAGAGTCGAATAAAGCAACAATGTAATGACCTTATCCCAGGCCTTCAGCCCCACCTTGGACTCATTAGTCCTTGTCCTCCACTTACATCAGGGTTTTTTACATCCCCTTGGGGTGAGCAGGGAAACGCAGGCCCTCCCGGTTGTGACCCAGGGACCCTGTATTAAGCAGCCACAGTCTGCTTCCTCAACTCTGCTCTTTCCCTAGGCTACTTCCTAGCTCCATCAACCTCCAGGCCTCTTTCACAGAGTGACCCCTTCCAGTTCTCTCTGCCTGGAGGGTCCAGCTCTATCGGCTGGTTCGTGCCTGAGGCAGAGTCCTCTCAGGCACCCTGGCAACATGTAGCTCCCTACAGGCTGGCCTCCTGCAGCAATTGCCCAGAATCTCCTTTCCCTGGGAGGGCTTCTGCTTAAGAGCCTTGTTTCTGGAGGCACACCTTCCTCCAGCTGAGCTATGGTAGCCTTTTATCAGGTCCAGTTTGTTAGTCAATTAGCTGCCAATCAGCCACCTAGGCAGTTCATTACTTCCCGGGCTGAATTGGGTAGGGCCAACGTTAGACTAGGTGGGGTCCAGAGCAGAAACTAAGGAGTAGTGTCCCCCCCCATCCCCGAAGCCCAAGGCCCCACCCCCCCGGAACATTCCTCCACACATTCTGGGGGCCACCCCCACCCCAGTTTGAAAACCTCTGCTGCAGTATGATTTATTTCCATGTTTAGAGATTCAATTACTGCAATACTCGCATGACATTTACTCACAGTGACTCTGTAGCGATAACTTAACTTAGCTTTGCAGAGCCCCCTGTGACACGGGGACTGGAGCAACTGCCCTGCTTGCTACCCCCTGACACCCGCCCTGGAGACAGGCTCATTCTCCTTAAGTAAACCCATCACAAGTAGAGCAGGCCCTGACTCCCCTGAAAGGGGCCAGCCACCCCGTGAAATGTAGGTTGAGATTTTCAAGGCAGGCTATGGGATTTCGGCACGCCGCTCCCATTCATTCCAATGGGTGTGCTGTGTCTAAGGGTAGGATTTCCCAGAGGGCACGCCTACCCATCCTGCGGCAGTGAGCCTCCCAGGCCAGGTCGACAGGCTGGGGCTTGTGCTACCATGCTAAAACTTGCTGGGTAGACATTGCCGCTCAGGTTGGGGCTTGGGCTCTGAAGCTTGGTGAAGGGGTGAGCTACCAGCCCAAGCTCCAGCCTGAGCCGCAACTTCAAAGTGCTGTCTACACAGCTATTTTTATTTCTGTTGACCCATGCTGGGACACAGGCTGTGTAGACATACCCCCTAGGGAGTACATGTCCCAAGGGCTTTCAATGGCACTTGTGCTTCTAAGTCACTTAGGCAATGTAACAGGGTGCTGGCTAGGAGACCCAAGCCAGGCCCCTGTTAGCCCAGCTCCGCTTAAAAGGGGGATTAGTTAGGACTGGCCAGGGAGGCCACGCCCTAATCACCTGAGGGGATGCACCTGTGGGACTGAGTGGCCAGCCTGCTATATAAAGCTGGCTGGGAGGAAACAAGGGGGGGGGATGGGAAAGGAAAGAGCCTGGAGTGCTAGATCCTTGCTGGCAGGAGAAACTAGCAGTCTCCCAGAGTGTTGGTCTGTAAGATATGTAAATAGTAGATGGTGGGGATAGGTATGAATGATAAAAGAGCACTGGTGCATGTACTTTAGAGTGGTCTCCGATTGAGTTTGTGGAGGGGGCCGGGAGCAGGCAATCTGAAAATCCCACCAGAAAATCCTCTACTCAGCTTTGAAAAAATCACAACCATGGGTTTCACTTTTCACTTCAAATCCCCCAAATTGTGTGTTTGCTTTTTGGTGGGGGGAGCGGGGGAAAGGAGGAAGATTTTTGGAAGCTATTTTTAAAACCACTAAAATACTAAACATTCTGTTCCTACTTATTAGAACTCAGAACCGTGTTCCAAGCCAGTCCATGTTAACCGGTGTGAATAGCACAGCATTTGATTTTTGTGTTGTTTATATTGCTGTAGGACCTAGAGGCTCCAGCAGAAATCAGGGCTCTGTTGTACTGAAGAAATTAGGTTTTTTTTACCCATGAAAGCTTATGCCCAAATAAATCTGTTAGTCTTTAAGGTGCCACTGGACTCCTTGTTGTTTTTGTAGATACAGACTAACACAGCTACCCTCTGATACTAAACACAGAGACAGTTCATGCCCCAAACAAAATACCGTTTAAATAGACAAGACAGACAAAGGGGGAAAGGAGAAAGAGAGGCCCAGAGGCCCATATCTACCAAGGTATTTAGGCACTGAACTCCGATTGATTCCAATGGAAGTTATGAGCCAAAATCCCTCTGAGGATCTGGGCCAAAGTGACTTGCTCAGGGTTATACATAACAGGTCCGTGGTACAATCTAAAATACAAGCCAACTCCGAGTCCTTGTCTAGTTCCCTATCCATTGGACCTCAGTTGTATTTGGTTATGGTAAACTTCAAGCAGTCTCTTTAAGAAGTATAAGACAATTAATTCTTACAGCTCCCCACCAACCCTGTTTTGTTCTGCTTTCTCACTCCTCGCCTCTCAGGGCTTATTCAAAATCCTCTGCCTTTCCCAGCTGGAATTGGCCCTGGTATCTGACGTTGCACATTTTTTAAAATTAAATCTTCCATCTTGGGATTTTATATCCAAAATTGGCCTGTTTGGGTAAGAGATTAATGTTTTCTTTCATTGATGTTCACTTTCTACTGGGACTCACTTCAGCCTTTTATTAACTCAGCCCAGAGTGGTAAAAAATATTAATAATAGCAAGTGACAGGAGAAATCATGCAAGTCTTTTATTTATACTCATGCCTAGACCTCATTATTTAGTAATGACTCTTTTGAAAAAAACATTCAGAGAAAAGTTTGAAACTAAACAAACTGTCCAGTAGCATAAATACCCTCTATTAGGCTCCTTTTAAAGTGCTTCAGATGATCCTCAATTTTGATTCTGAGATAAAATAACACAGCTGGTCCCATTTTCAACTTCTCCCAGTGCAAGTTATAGAGCAATATTTAATCTGTGGTGCTTCAAAACTGGTGCTGTTTCCATTGGGATCCAAGCCCAGCATCACTGGCTTGGACACTGCCCCCAACTGGAGGCTTGCTCAGACACCGCAGCATGAATAGAACAGTGTTGCTGATTAGGAAGTGCAGAAGAAAATTCCAACTCATCATAATAATGCTGAGAGATGCTAGGGTATTCGACCTCTGTGAAGGAGGTGGTGCTTTCTAAAGCACTCCACTACAGAACCAATGATGGTCTCCCACCCAGCAAAGGGGATGGGCCACAAAGACACACGTCATCTAAAGATGTGGGTGAGCTGGAAAACATAGGGACAAGAATGGGGTGAGAAGGGGACACTGTGCAGCGAACCCTGGACAACACCCATTGCTCTGACATGGTGTCAAGCGAGGGAGTTAGCGGAAAAAGCTGGTCAGAAAAGTGAGCTTTTCTCACCTGTGAAAAATGGAGATTTTGGAAGAAAACAATTGTCCCAAGTCAGTAAAAAAGTTTCTCACAAAATGAAATTCTGAACAAGATATACAGATAGATATAGATATATATGGAAAAAGAATGTTTTGATGGTTTTAAAACTTCTTTCCATTTTTTTTGGGGGGGGGAAATCATTGGAATTGATAAAAATTTACAAAATAATATCTTTTAATCAAAATGGCATTTTCCAATGGAAAACTGTTTCCATGAACATTTTCCTACCAGCTCTATTAGTGGATTACAAAGCCAGAAGGGACCACTGTGACTATCTAGTCTGCCCTCCTGTATAACACAGGTCATAGAACTCCGCAAACTCATTCCTAGAGCTTATCTAGGATACAGCTCAGAGGACTTGGGGATGCTAGAATGCTAGCACCGAAAACTGAAAGTCCCTATCATAGGTGACGGCAGTGCAAGTTTTCCCCTTACTCTTCTCCTAGAGAAACTGTGATTGATTGGGTCGTCATTCACCTATTTAAGCATTCGACCACCAACAGAATCACCATTTATACCGATGATGGATTGTTGGTTTGTTTGCAATCTCAGTAGAGATTTATTCATTTCATGTATTCTCCTTTTCACTGTTCATGGACTGTCCATTAGTGGTTTATGATTTTCTCAAATTCAGTTGTTCTTTGAAAGTATTGAGGGGAAAAACGGTCTGTAAATGATCCTCTTCCAGTAGATGGTTGGGCAGTTTGGTTCAGGTACATGATAGATCAGAAATTTGACCTGTGCTGGTTAGTTTTGACTGGACACGGTTTTAAGCTTTTAATTTTGGTCACGGAAAAATGTTTTTTATGAAAACATTTTGGCCAGTGCCAATTAATAGTTTCTGCTAAGGAAAGGCCAAACAGGAATGGCTGGCCAGGGGTGTTCAGGTCAGGTCAGTAATGAGGTACATTTGCAAATGTGTGGTTACCCAACACCGGATTGCCTGGAGCAGTACAGGACAGACTTGAAGTACTTTAGCATGGCTATATAGAGTAGAATGGCTTGTACAGCAGTGGTCTAAACTATGGCTGGTGATCACTGGTTCAAACCAGTACTATCATGCCTTAATTTTCCTTGGCATGGAAATCTTCCAGTAGAATATCCCAGTTGCTTTTACCATGACCTTCAGCAGAGAAACTATACACTAGAGTGGCATGAAGTTTGGAAGTTTCAGTTCACAAGAGGTAGGGGTGAGATTATGAAAATCCCATTCCAGTTTTGACTCCCATGGGTTCACAACCCTTTAGCTTTGTACCACAGGGCACGTCTTCACTACCCGCCGGATTGGCGGGTAGCAATCGGTCTATTGGGGATCGACTTATCGTGTCTAGTGAAGACGCGATAAAATCAATCCCTGATCGCTCTGCCGTCAACTCCGGAAATCCACCGCAGCAAGCGGCGGCAGCGGAGTCGACGGCGGCACGGCAGCGGTCGACTTGCCGCCGTCCTCACAGCCAGGTAAGTCGACCTAAAATACGCAACTTCAGCTACGCTATTCACGTAGCTGAAGTTGTGTATCTTAGGTCGACCCCCCGCTGTAGTGTAGACCCAGCCTCAGACTGAAAACAAATAAACCTCCTTTGAAACTGCTAAGTTTCTTGCTAAAACCATAAACTGGTCCAGGAATTCAGCCTTAGGTCTTCTCAAAACTTGTCCCCAGGTTCTCTTGCAACTCAAGGGTATGTTCCATTGAGACTCACAGTGCACTTTGGAGTGAACCCAACACAAGTTTGGGATTTGAAATGGAATCTGACATGAATTGTGTTTCATTACAAAGATCCCTAAAAGGCAGAAATCGGTAACAGAAATAGGCAGGAAGAGATAAGGTAACATGTTTGTAAAGTGCTTTATGCAGCTTCCTCTAGTGGCTGGGACACACCGAGGATAAGAACCTACTATTTCTACTGGCCACAAGTGGTGCTTCTTTAGCTCAAACAGTAGAAGCTCATGCTTCTAGTTGTGAAAGTCCTGGGTTCATATCCAATTGACAATCCACGGGAGAGCAATGGTTATAATATAACTCCACTTTCTGTGATAAGGATCCGTGTGTGTATAACGCAAATCAAATCTGTGTGCTTCAAGTGTAAAACAACAGTGAGTGACTAACCTATTTGCTAGTCACTCCTGGACTCCTCCTTGGGTCCCTTTCGTAACCTAAAAGCATGTGGAAAGGAACACACCTTGATTTGAAACGAAAGCAGTACAGAAGAGGGGAAGCTACTTATTTCAGAATAAAGTAACAACATTAATTTTAAATATTTCCATACTAGTAGTTTTTATTTTTATATTCATTTTTTAAGTTGAAAATAACATATATATTTTTAAAAGTTGCAGTAAGGCACTCAGTGGGGGTTGAAGGATGGTGTAAAAATGCATACATTATTGGGCAAATAGCCCTGGTCTCAGTTCTCAGACCTGGCAGCACACTTGGCCTGACTTCTAAGCCTAGTCAATTAAAACTGTATAATTCACACCCTTTGGTTGCTTATTGCTCAGCTGGTGTTTATTTCAATCTGAATTCATACAGAGTCCATATAATGGGGGAGGGTTAGCGAAAGGAAAAATGGCTGTGGGGATATAATGCTCCTGAATGGTGTCAGATGAATGCCCCCGAAGACTGAAACCCTTTGTTTATCCACAGAACAGGAACAGCATGGGCACTGAGCGTTAGCAATGGAAACTTCCTCATGCTGCTCCCTCCTACTGTTCTTCTGGCTTCTGAGGGACCACCTCTAGGATGAAGAGAGGCGTTCAGTCTCCATGGTCCTTTCTCTCATTCACTCCGCTGCTCAGGCTGCCAACAAAGGTCCGGGGTGGTGGGTTTTTGATACTCTTTCACTCCGAAATGGACTGAGGTAACAGGCCCATTCCACACAGGCCACTGAACCACCCCCAGTGTGGGTTGAATCTGAATCAGCACGGAAAAACTCTGCATATCCCATTACCAATCCCCTGAGCAACCGAGGCCCCAGAAATAGATTTCATGTTATTGAATAAAACGATTGTAAAAATATGTGAATGCTACAAGATAAAGATAGAAGTTGGGGTAACATAAGGAAAGAAATTTAATACATGCAGGATAGCTACAGATTTACTGGCGGCTGATTTGAACCACTATTCTTACTGGGCTTTCTGTGATGTCTCCTATGTCAGGTGGATCTGCTGAATAGGTGCCACTCACAAAAGAGTCCTGCTAAATAATCTGAATTAAAGCTGCTGTTATGTTTTGGGTAGGGATGGACTCCAGCTGTATAACTCTGATCTGGATTCTGATATTCAACACTCCACAGTTTGGGAACTTTAACCGGCTGGTTCTAGTGAGAAGGATTAGCTGAGAAGTTTGGATCCTTAAAAAATGAAGGGTGTTTGGATCTGGGGCTTTGCTTTGGATCCATGTCTATTTTTTAATTCATGGCTTGTATAAACTGGGTATTTCTGTGGCACTCTCGTGGTCTCGGGATGATTTGGGGTTTGATCGAGCCATTCACTCAGCAAAAGACTCTGAAGGCCAGATTCTCAGCTGATCTACATCAGTGTAGCGCCACTGAAGTCACCGGGGAGTGTCCAGGGTGTCTTTATGCCTTGGTGATACCCAACTGCTGGAATGGCCCCACCCGCCCATGAGATGTAGGTGAGCCATAGCTCCAGGATCAGGATCAGGATCAGGCTATGAGCTATTTTTGCGCCCTGCCTTCTGAGCTATACCAAGTGTTCCCCAATCTCAGCCCAGGATCTTGGCCACAATATCCAAGTGGGGGCATCTGGTCTCATCCCTCAAAATTAATAGTGAGGAATCCAGGAGACGCTCCAGGGCAGATTGGCAGTCACAGCAGAGCAGCGAGAGGCATTTTAAGGAGCTCGTGTGCCGCTTAGGTTAGTTAGAATGCCCCACTTAAATGGTGGACCCAGGTCACCGGGGAATATGCTCTTCAGAAGGGAATGAACTTTGCCATTCCATTGCCATATCCTAGGTGTGTCACCACCACTTCAGCACAGCTCTATATATGTGCACGACTACTAGCCGCCTCAGTGCAGTGCAAGAGGGAGAGGAGCGGGGGGCGGGGGGGCTGCGGATGTCCCTTCATGCTGTTATAACTATTCCTTCTTCCCCTTTAGCAGGAAGAGTGGAATGAATTATTCCCTATAGCAAAGGAACTTCACTTCCTCATGCTATTTACTTTGGGGGCTGAACACTGGGACATTTTAACTATCCTGCTAAGAATTCCTAAAGCAGCAGCCGCTAATGGCTCTGCCAGACACACGTTCGTAAAAACAGGGTTGGGGCTAGTTAATGGAAACTCCAGCCCTCCTGTCCCTGTTATTTGCTACATATATTAAAAGTATCATTTCATTTGTGTTAAGCATAAAAACACTCTGTCCCTCCACTCACATTTCATTTAATGCCAGATCTCCAGTAGTATTTGTGGGCCAATAAATTAAGCATTGAGCAAGCCATGTTTACATTATCTGCTAAGGAAACATGTGTGTGAAAAACCAATAAGAAAATAAGGAGTCAGGTGTTCTGAAATAGAATTATATTTTCCCTTTGATCAACTGTATGAATGAAGCTTCAGCTTTGGACTTCATTCCACTAAACGCAGCTATATGATCATATCTTTGTGGTTGTTAGGGCTGAATGAACTAGTTTGGATAGAATAACACCTGAGCTGAACCTTCACCTAAGATGCAAGCCAATTTTTTTTTTTTTAAAGAGCAGATAACATTTTTCTCTGCACCATTTTACCTTTTCACGCACTTCTGCCAGGCTCGTCCCAGAAATGCTGAAATACCATGGGCCCCATTCACCACTCTATAATACTGGTTTTATGCTCACTTTTGTTAGACCGATGTGCAGCTGACGCAACAGAATGCAGAATTAGGCTACACGAAAAAGGCTGCCCTTGCATTTCTGGCTTGGAACCTTCACAAGAAACCTTCTTCCAATAAGATCTCTCCCCCAGTTTTGCAGATGCAAGAAGTTTGCTGAGTATAGATTGGGCATCTGAAATTTGGGGGACTTGTCTTATGCACACTGGATCACCGAACCATTTAAAACCTGCTAATTAATAGATATCCATTGATTATTGGAATATACTGTACATTTGCTCTCCTGCACTAAGAAGTTAATCTGTGGTTACTTCTGATGTCTAAACAAGCATTCACACAAGATCCCCAAACTTTAAGGGATATATATATATATAGAGAGAGAGAGAGAGATACCTATCTCATAGAACTGGAAGGGACCCTGAAAGAGCATCAAGTCCAGCCCCCTGCCTTCACTAGCAGGACCAAATACTGATTTTTGCCCCAGATCCCTAAATAGCCCCCTCAAGGATTGAACTCACAACCCTGGGTTTAGCAGGCCAATGCTCAAACCACTAAGCTATCCCTCCCCCCTTTACATGGGTAAAAGAACTGGAAGTGCTAAGTGTACAAACCGCAAGTATGAAATTGGGTTCAAATCATTTAGATACGTTTCCTATTAGAACAGGACCAAAAGTGGAACCTGGAATCCAACCCCCTTTTTGGTTTTGAAGGCGAGTTCAGATTCATATCCCTTGATCCAAACTTGCTCTTACAAACTTTGGTTCTGAGTCTTATCCAGAACTCAAGAGAGCCAAGCTCTGCCCCTCCCCCTTCCACTTTGACTGCGGCTGAAACCTCACAAGAACGCCTTAGCTAATGAGATCTCTGCCACTCAGTCCAAAATCTAGCACGTCCAACTCCTGAAATGTCACTGTGTCATAGAAGCCTGAACCTTAAACCTGGTTCAACCACAAACCCAAACCCCAGGTGTTAAGCACAGACCTTAGCCGATGTCTAGTTCAGACTTTTGAATGCTCATCCAAACCAAACCTCTGAACTTTTGTGCTGTTCACCCATTGCTAATTACAAACCCGCAAGGGGTATGTAGCACCTCCACTTGGAGCGTAACAACTTTTCTGTCCAGAAGGATACCTCTCATAATTCAACGGGGGGAAGGGGGGGGAAATAGTGAAACCCATGCAATATCCAGGTACCCTGATGAGACTTTCATAAACAAATAGCAGCGGCTATTGATGAGTCTACAAACTCTGCTGGATTGGATCTGTATAAAGCAAACCTTTTGACAGTTGTACTAACAATCCCAAATCAGCAGAACACAGCCGGGTGAATTTAGTTAAGCTTCCTCGATTGCTTGTCCTGGCTGGAGTCCACGAAGGAGCCACTGTGGAACAGCTGAGTGGTTTGTGCCCACGTCCTGGACGATATTACTTGGCAGATGAGGAGGCAAAGCGGCAGCTGTTAACATATTTGCAGCTCGCTGGAAAGCATCAGATCTGATGCAAACTGTCCCCTCCGAGCCAGTAAAAACTTCAGGCTAAGCATGTGACGGTCTGCCTCATCTCTGCACCAGCTTCCTCACCCCGGCCAGCAAACAGAGACGCTTCTGATTTCAAAATCAAGGCGAGGGAGTGCCCAGCTCGCTGGGGTGTTACAGAAGTGTCCCATCTGCGCTCGGGACTGCATCAAGGTTATATAATGAAGTGAGGGGGAGATGAACACTGACAATGGCGCTCTTGAAACCGCCGTGAGAGGGCAGGCAAATGGGATGGAAAAGTGGCATAAGCCTTTCCACAGTCAGGATGTGAATAGTGTTTTCTTAAGTCATTCCCTGGCCTTATTAATCATCCGATTGCCTGGAGCACAAGGGCAGACCTCTCTCCTTCGCTGCATTGCATGTCCTGCCACTCACTCTCTTTTCTAAAGTCCTATTCTCCCCATAGAGGATATGGGTAACTTCTCCTGAAGTCTATGGTAGTCACTCAGACTCCTCAGGGCGGGAATACAGATCCTGGATTCTAATGCTTTGTTAATGGCTGGTGAACCACAGCGTTTTCCAGGGTGAGGAGGGGAAGGGCTATCAACTTTACACTGCAAAATTCTTTCTTTGCTAGCTGTCGCCCACCTTTGACTGAACTATTGTGCAGATCACATGGACCATAGCACATGTGTCTCCACCATCCCTCTTTTCCCAAGATAACCGATGGCCCAGTAGGGTCTGACTTTAATTTCTATAGCATCCTTCATGATTGTAAAGCACTTTACGCACACTCACAAATCATGTCACTGACCACTGAAATGCAGCCACCTCTGGGCTGGAAGGCAACAGCTGTTGAACAGCTCAAGAGAGAATTTAAGAAACTAAATTTACAAATTGTTACTAGTCTTTTCCTCTGTAAAATGCCTAGCACATAGTTGGAACTTTACCAATAATACATATTAATAAATAAAATAAAAATTATAAATAATAATAATAAATTAATGTAATCAATTATTATTATTATTGATAGAAAGAATAGGACTCTTTACCTAATTGCAATGACAGTGAACACACATGGATTCAGAATGTGGTTACCCACATCTGGAATTTGCCATTATTTCTGGGCTAACACCTGAAAAATGCCATGAGAATTTTTATAGGCCCTATGGTCAGAAAGTTGGTTTTACACCTGCCACACAAAAGGTGGCTTGATTTAGTAGGTCTTATTCTCAAGTGCCCAAGCCCTGATCCTGACCAGTGTCTGCCTTTTACAAGGGAGAAAATAAAAATAATTTAAGGAGATCTGGTTCGTTTCCCTGCTCTGCCACTTACTTCCAATGTGACCTTGGGCAAGTCACTTAGGCCCAGATTTTTAAAGTTATGTAGGCATTGCTGCACTCAGTGTCTCAGTGCCCAACTGATTTAGAAGCCTAAATCTCATTTTCAAAAGGGTTTTAAGCACTTTGGAGTCTAAATTCCATTGGTTCCCAATTGATAAAAAGTACTCTCTTTCCCCCATCCTTTGTCTGTCTTGCCTATTTGGACTGTAAGCTCTTTGGGGCCTGGGCTTTCTCTCACTGTGTGTTTGTACAACGCCTAGCACAATGAGGCCTTGTTCTTGGATGGTGCTTGTAGGCGCTGCTGTAATAGAAATAACGAGAGGGTTGTGTTCAGTGATCACGATGCGCTGAGCTATTCACTTTGCTCCCATTGGCTGGAGACCGGTAGACATGTTACCAGCTCCTACAGTAAATGGTCATTGTTGCAGGGGACCAGTATTGCCCTCATTCCTTCCAAGGTGGAGGAAAGCACGACAGGACTCGCCAAACTCAGAATCTCAGGGAGAAAACAACGAGAAGCATTTTCTACATGGTGATTTCTGTGAGAACGCACAAGGGCCATGCATAAAACTATCCCAGAATGAGAGCAATCGGGCTTGTCACGGAAGGGACTGGCTTTGGCTGGCCCACTGGAAAGTATTTACACTGTACGGAAACACAAACACAGCCACATGCTTTATCAAAGGAAAATCTGAAAAAGAGGAGACTGTTTCAATTCCCCTTTATTTTTGTTGCATTCCTTCAAATTAACTGGGGTGATAAATTATCTATATTTAGCAATTATGTCTCTTTAATTAAGACTCCCACGGGCAGTCAGCAAACAACACCCAATATGGTAACCTATGGGATGCCGAGGATGCTGGGAAAGGCACTAGGCAAAGGTTCCACTAGATTTTGAAGTTTTTTTGTTCAATGATAGTGACTTTTAAATCTGTAATAGAA
>NW_020664589.1:2360966-2522766 GCF_002925995.2 Terrapene triunguis
TGTCTGTAAGCGAGGACTGGCCTGCCTCCCAAGGTCTGTGAGAGTGAAGGATCATTTTCCAGGATAGGTTGGTAGATCGTGGATAATGCGCTGTCACTGTGTCTTATAAACCTCCAATTAAATTAAAATCTCAAGCCCCCCATCTCCTGGGGCCTGTTCCTTTGTAAGCCCAGAGTATCCTGTCTCTGAAATGCAACTTGGGTCACTTGCAGGCATCACTGTTTCTCTCGTTTGAAAGATGTACCACGTCCAAAGGAGCAGAGCAGCAGTTGCTGATGGGTGGCCACACAGAAAAAGAGAGCCAGCCCTCAACTTGGTTTAAGAGCTGAAAAAGTTGATTTTTTCCATTGGTCCCCTCCCCCCCCATCTTTGTACCTGTCTGCTAAAGATCAACCCAAGCAGAGACATTTAACCTGATCTTAACCCGGGTCACACTCGCAAATGAGCCCAGCCTGTTGGATTGAGGTTGGGTGCACAGTTGTGTTGAAAATCTGTCTGGAAAAGACCCAGTTGTAATCAGCGAGGTTAAGGGTTAGTATTTACCATAAGTAAAATTACCAACATCAGAATGTAAATAAAATTACCTTCCAGCTTGGTCCAGTTCTATGACTCTGAGTCTGCAACCCGGCCTTACCAAAGCAGCCTTTCCCCAGAGCACCTGTGCAAGGAGGAGGGGAGGTGCAGTTGGTGTATACACCTTGTTCACCAATGATAAGGTAGTACTCCTGCATTCTGTTAGAGCATTGAGCCAAAGGGCAGGTCTGAATACCACCAGACTTTGGCCCAGGTCAGTTCCATCTCTGGGTTTTGGAGTTCCTGCGTCCTGCTGGGACTGGAAGTGAAAGTGATAAAATACATCGGTGGAGGCCCATCTGCTGTGATTTTAGGCATCATTGGAAACAGGAGGTATTGTTTTATTATTAATTCTTTGTATTATTGTAGTGCCCAGGAGCCCTAGTTATGGGTCCTTGTGTGAGGTTGTGAAGGGGTTCACTTATCACATGGCCAGGCAGCGCTCGCCCTGCATAGTGCCCCCTGCCGACGGTCACTCCGTCTCTTGTGGGGGTCTCCCTTCTCGTAACTCGGCCCTCTGGCCAAGTCACAATTCAGTCGTTTCCTTCTGGGGTAACAGAAAGTCTGACATAAAACAGTCTAATGTCCTCACACCAGAGCTTTGGCCCCAAGTCCAGGCTCATGCCAGTTTGCCAGTGGCTGGTCGGGGAACCCAGGTCCTTCCACTACACCAGGTTCCAGCCCAGGGACCCTATACCAGCAACCAAGGTCTGTGCAGCCCCACTCTTTGCTGATGCTTCCCTGGATCTCTTTCTCCCCAGCAACTTCTCTAGGTTGACCTTTCTTTCAGGGCTAGGATCCCAAAGCTTATCCTCCCTTGGGCTTTCTCCTCACCACCACTCGGTTCCCAGGGAGTTACTGCGGCCTCTCTCTCTGCAGCCCCCTTCTGCTACAAACTTCTTCTCTTTATACTAACCAGCCTTCGCCTGCCCTGCTGGGCTTTATGATCAGTTAAGCCTGGCTCTTCCTCCAGGTGCAGCCAGGAAACATAACCGGCCTCCCAGGCCTTCATTAACTCCATCACATAGATGCTATCCAGAAACAGAACAAAACCATGATCCCTAGCCCAAAGAGCTTGCAATCCAAGTATACAACAGGAAACAACAGATGGAGACAGCCCAACGGAGGAGGAGTACAAGGAGCCAATTTAGGTCAGCATGACAGGCAGTGGTCTTAGCACACCAGCAGCCAAACCATTGCCAGATTTTAAATCGACATCTTAGCAAACTAGAGTTTTGGAGGAGGACAGTGAGTTAGTTTTGCAGATTTTTACAGCGAACCTCTCCCAAGCACACTGATACTTTCAGCTGTTTCTGCAGTTTCCTGTGCTTTTGAAAGCATGACTAAGCACCTGAACTATCACACTGAACCTTAGAGCTTTCTGAAGTTCACCCATCTCTGGGTGATACTGAGCACATGTTCTTTGGACACTGGGGTACACCTCTGGTGAGCAAGCATCTCTAGGTCATCTCAATCCACATGGGCCTGGCCTCAGCTGACAAACACAAAGGAAACAAATGCCTCCTAAGGAAGTTGATGTGGGAGATTCAGTGAATCAGCAACCATAAGGAGGGACAGCTGCAGGGAGCAGTTAGCAGGTGGGCAGGGGGAGACTGGGACAGAGTGGGAGGGTGTAGCATATGCCACAAGGCAAAGTGGTGAGGCAGCAGCAGATGCATCAGAGGAAGAGACTGGGGGTGAAGAAAGAAGCCCAGGTGTTGTCAGGCCAGTGGGTGGGTTGAGCAGTGAGCACAGACATTACTCACTACTGCTGGGTGAAGCCCAAGAGGACCAGAGAAGCTCAGGTGTTCAGATGTTTATCTGAATCTCTGGGGTCTACACAACTGGCCTGCAGACCCCACGTGAGCAAGCTTCTTTGTAACGTGTCTCTTAACTCCTCCATCTGACTCGGACTGACCATAACACTAGCACAGCCTCTCCCAGCACTGCAGCTTCTGGTCCTGGTTGGAAGCAGGAAGGACCGATGCAGTGGTGGGAGAACTGAAAATGATCCCAAACAATCCCTGTATCAGCCAAAAGCAGTGGAATTACTGCCCAGTCCTGGTCCCTCTGGATCGGATGGGAAACTTCCTAAACTAACTCTGCAATCAACGTCTCCACTGTAGTCACTTGCTGTGGGGCCAATTAGTTTAACCCTTTCCAAGCCTCTTCTTTGTCTGTTCAAGCATCCCCACTGCAGCAAAGTATGAAATCCCTTCCTGTGCTGTACATCCTCCCTTACACTACCCGTAACTGCAGAATCCTCCTGATGGAAAGAAACCAGTGGGGTGAAAATGTCCCCCTAAGCAAACTTGGTATCTCTCATAGGCAGGAGGTCCAACCTCCAGCACTTCCCAGGGCTTTGGCGCTGTGCTCTGACTCCGCTCCAGCTCCAGGCAAAACCCTGCAGCTCCACTGCTCTGGAGCTGCTCTGCGCTCCAGTTCCGGGCTCCACTCTAAAGCCCTGCTTCAACCCCCAGCCTTGTGGATCCTAGAAGATTTCCCAGTGGACAGCATGGGCAAACCCAGATATCTGGATGACAGTGAAAAACCACAGCCTAAAAACAATTGGTTTCATCTGTCTATGTTCACTTCCTCTGTGCCCTTTAACATTTCAGATGCTAACAACTTCAGACTTGTTTTCCTGGGCCAAAGTTACCACCCACCCGTGATAATGAGGGAGAAATTGAGCTTATTGCTTTAAATATGGGTAAAAACATACAATAAAGGTGGGGATTTTCAAATGAGCCACCACACCCAACATAGAACCAGCTTCTTTCCATCCTTTTGCTATATATTTAGTTCTAAATATGATCCATTTCTGGCCGCTGTCACAAAGAGGATACTAGACTAAGATAGACCACTCTGATCAAATCTGGGAATGCCTGTGTTGCATTAACAAAATGGACAATGTCTGGACCTTGAGATCAGGTGTTTGCACAACTGATTTAAAAACTAGACCTAAGGTTTATAAAACACTGGGCTTAAAAGAATAATAATTATAACAACAATCATAGAGCAAAAAGTTATATATCTACATGAGAGACTGGGCGCCATCTCGGAGTACAACCACAGTGTGGACCTGAAAGTACCCTGCTCTCAGCTTCCTCCTGATTCTCCCACTAACTTATGCATAGCCTGGGGTACTTAAAGTAACACCCCCCTACTTGGGGTCTACTTTATTAAGTCTTCATACAATAAAATTTCCTTTGGCGACTTCACGCTTAAACACATGGCTCTTGGGGCTTACAGTTCCCATTTGTAGGACATTCAGTTCCTTCTCCTTGGTTAAGGGAGACCACCATTCTCCTGGCTGGGCAACAGGCTTTTCCCCTGCCATGTTCCTTCCCAGACTGTCTGCTCCTTCTCTTGGTCCTTGCTTTGCCAGAGGCTCCTGTTTTTATCTCCACCCCAGAAGGCCTGATTTTAGCCACATGACCTGCTTGTCAGGTGACTTTGTTTTCCTCCATCTGGGGAGGCAAGCTAAGTATGTCACAGGTGGGGTTGAACCTATCACCCCTTATAAGGCCAGCCCCCCTGTCTTTCTGCTTTTCTCTATGTATATCTATTACAGCCACAAAACTGTTAAAAGAATGTTAAGGTTGCAAGTCGAACACTCTAAAGTTAGGAAACGCCAGTAGTAGCATTGCTTGTGAAACCTTCTTTCACTCTCTCCCCCCTTCCTCGGAGTGTGTGCATCATGGTATGATCTTTACTTACACGATCATGTGTACATGAATGAGGATTTTCGCAGGGAGATGTCTGACACCAGCACGATGGTTCTGCCAAATTTCAAGCCCCTACTCCAACACACGGAGGCACCAGAGCTTCTCAACTAAATGACAGTAAAAGTTATTTAAACACAGACAAAGCAATGTATTTTTCCCTAATCTCGACCTCAGAAACAGGTGAACTATTTTTGCTGACACTTAAAAAAATTAAAATAAAACACAGATAAAAGGCAGATATCTGGCATGGAAGATTTCAGCCCAAATGGTTAAAGATGTCAAAGTAATAAGCAACTGAAAACAGGGTCAGGAAAACCAAACAGTGCTACCAGCTTTGCTTATAATAATGAATAAATACAATTAATAAATAATAGTTATTTTTTCAGCATTCATTATTATTATACTTTGTATTCATTGATCTTTTTATATTTCAGTGGCATTAGAAATATCCTAGCTACTGTAAAAAAAACACACAGGAAGACACAGTCCCTGCCTTGAGACGCTTACAGCCTAAACGAACAAGGAAAATAAAAGATGCAGGAATGAGGTATACAAGTACATGGTGTGAAGCGAGGGTTGGCACTGTTGTGATAATTGGGCCTATAGATTAACCCCAATTCTGACTTCAACTTCAAAAAGTGAGTAGAAGTCCATAAGGTATCACAGTAAGCTATAATCACAAATGTTGATGAGAAGAGGTACAAGAGGGAGACAGAAAGACTAAATTAGTCCAAATAAAAAGGCCTCCTATCATCACTCAAGGACTGTGTTAAGATCATGCGTGGTAAATAAGAAAAAGTGTGGAACCAGAAACCAATGATCCAAAATTGGTGTGTTGGAAATTAGGCCTCATTGGTGGGGAAAATAATGACGGGATGGCCTTCTCTTTGTGCGTCCTTAAAGAAAGAGACTTTGGGGAGAAAAATTTGCTACTAGAGTGAACTTCACTATCATGACTGCTGCTACCACCACCACCTCCTGGGGTACCGTTATCCTGATCCTAACAGATGTCTTAACAAGACCAGGCGAGGGAGGGACCCAGATGATCTCACCACTTCTACTGGCTCCAGGTGAATCCCAAACACCATCTGGCATGAAACGGCATCAGACTTTAACAGCAGCAGCAAAAGCAACAGCTCCAAGCCTATCTCAACTAACTTCTCTTTCCCTCAGGACAGTTATCTTTGTTGCCATCTAAGAGACTGTCAAACAAGGGGGGGTTTCTTCTAATAACTCTCTCTAGGAAAGGAAACACGGGAAGTTGTTAAAATGGAAGCTTTATTTAATGCTTTACATTTCAAATGCTTTAACTGTTTTCCTATTTTCCTTTCTCTTTCATACAAGGTTAAAAGGAATTTTAATGGTGCATTTGCCATGGTACTAAGCAGGCTGAGGTCTCTGTACACTAAACCCTGAACCTAGTTTAACACCATTTAGTGTTGGACAGTTTCAGGGTCACGGTAACACCGTTGACTCTTTGGGCACCTACATTCCATCTAAATTTAGTACAACGCTTTCGGCATTCCAACATGGGGCTCAAAGAGCTAATACATAGCCAGATGGCACCTCGGTAAACAAGCAATTGTTTTCAAAGTTAGTAAAACAAAAGCTTGTTTTATAAATACTTAAATGGGTTTAGCTTTTACAGATAAGCATGCAAAACAAACTGTTAATGGCTTTGCTTTTTTTTAAAAAGAGAGATGGGTAACAATTGTTTTAAAGGTTTTTTTTTAATCTTTTAACAAATGCTTTGTTTCATTATTTCTCTTTTGAGTTTTGTTAGTTTTAGTGACTAGTAATAATTTTGAAGGCTTAATGAAAAGGTATTTTTAAGAAAAAGCAAAAGGGATTAAAATGAAGTGTCTGACATTGTTGAAAGTTAAGATGCTAAAAGAGTCTTTTACTGAAACAAAACTCTCAGGTACCCTCTTCTTAACAAAATGCTAACTTCAGTCAGGAGTGTTAACCGTGAATTAAACCTCAATGTGTTCTTTGTCATTGTTTTGTTTTTTAAATGTTTTTTCCTTGTTGCTTTTGCAATGTGTTCCCCCCCCCCCCTCCGGCCAGTTTTATTTTGGTGTGATTGCTTGTTGTTGTTCTGTGTATGTGAGACAGAGCAGTTCTAGTGTTGCTGGCTAGGTCCCCATGATGGGCTAAGGTGCCATGATGGCCATGCTGTCCTCGCAAATGGTGGTGGAAAAGGTCTGTCATAAAAATGTGAAGGCATTTTTAGTGCATCACCTTTGGGTGTTGCAAAAGGCTCATGAATGCAGAATATGTTCTAAAAGAATGTCGTATTGTTGCTTCTTTGTAGATGGGTAGATTTGGGGGGTTGTTGTTTTTTTCCCCTCCAAGTAAGCAAGCTTAACCACTAATGCGTAATATTTCAATAGTTTATGTAAATGCACCGCTTTAACTGGGTAAATAGCAAAAGAGAGAGCATGTTTTTTTTCTAGCTTTACCCATTCTGGATGTTCAGCCTAAGAAGTGGTAACAGCTAGTTTGTTCTTAAACATCTTATAAACATATAACAGCAGCAGGAGTTTTAAGTTTTGTTTTAGCTACAAATTTGAGTGAGTTGTAAATTCTTAAGCTTTGTTAAAATCTGAAAGATTTAACTGTAATCCTTGTAATATTTGATCAAGTAAGATTTGTAAATCCCACTTTTGGGATAAGAAATTTGCAAACCTTAAACTATAACAAACTACTTTTCCCTCCCCTGTACCTATCCTCCAAATGCTTAAACTAAAATAAAGGTTTTCTTTGTAATTGTGCTTTTATGAACAAATGCCTGATCCTAGGTAGAATCAGTTCACAAAAGAGAGGGATATTCTAACAATTCGACCTACAAATGTACACTAATTGTGAGTTGAACTGTAAAAAGTGAGTATAAGTTCATAAGCTGTCACAATAACCTATAACAACAAATGTTGATAGGAAAAGATGCACAAGGGAGACAGAAAAAAGCGTAATACGTTCAAACAAAAAGGCCTGATGATATAACACAAGGACTCTGTTAAGTCAATGGTTGGTAAACAAGAACAGAGTGAAAACAGAAACCTGTGAACCAAGACTGGGGTGTCAGAAACTAGGCCTAATTGGTGGGGAAAATAATGAGGAGATGGGCTATTCCACCCACCACTCCTTTTGTGTGTCCTTAAAGAAAGAGACTTTGGGGAGACAAGTTGGCTACTGGAGCAAGCTTTACCATCATGGTTGCCACCATCACCACCTTGTGGGGTCCTAGGCCTTCATCATCCTGATCTTGAGAGAGGTCCTGACCAGGCCAGACAGAGGGACCCAGATGACATCACCACCTCCACCGACTCCACGTGAATCCCAACCATCACCTGCATGAAACAGGATTGGACTTGAACAGTTGGGGATTGGTCCTGCTTTGAGCAGGGAGTTGGACTAGATGACCGCCTGAGGTCCCTTCCAACCCTGATATTCTATGATTCTATGACAACAGTAGTTCCCGCCTATCTCAACAAACTTCTTCTCTCTTCCCCAAGAGGACAATTACCATCTTTGATGCCATCTCAGACTGTCAAACTAGGGGTATTTTTTCCTTCTTAAAACACTCTCCAGCAAAAGGAAAGGGAAGAAGGGATGTTGTTAAAATGGAAGCCTTATTTAATGCTTTACATTTCAAAGGCTTGAACTGTTTCTCCTTCTTTTCTGTATCTTTCATAAAAGGTTAAAAGAATTTTAATGGCGTGTTTGCCATGGTACTATGCAGGCTGAGATTTCTGGATACCAAACTCCAGACCTCATTTAGTGTTGGATAGTGTCAGGGTCATGGTCACACCACTGACTCTTTGGGCCCCTATCTTTCATCTAAACTAGTACAACAGCAAGTGTCTTGCCAACCCTACGATTTTGATATTATAATCAGCATGTATTTATTTTATTTTATTAGAACCACAGTGGACTGAGTCTGAATATTGTCTCTAACGTAGGGGAATTTAAATACATATGAGGTGAGACAATGCAGCCCAGTGAGACAACTGCCAAATGTCAACCAAAGGGAAAACCATCCGGTCACGTGAAAGGGGAATGATCCTGCGGGGAGGGATGGTAATAGATTCACAGATTGGTATTACAGCTTGGCTTGCTGGCCCCGGTGCCTCAACTTACTTGGGAAAATGTTCTTTCCTGTTCTCACTGACATACCTGCAATTGAAATCAATGATTCGGAAGGAGAGAGAGGGGGAAGAGAGAGAGAGCCTGTAAAGAGAGAGACAGAAGATGGGAACTAACAGAAATAAAATCCAAGAAGTCATATGAGGCTTTAGTATGTACTGATGCTACTTTAAGAGCCAGTGAAATAGCTGGCATGTGAATGAAGCCATCTAGTGGTATTCGCTGGGTGTGAAAAGGACATTGTAATGCTACAAATTATAGGGATAGATCCTCGGCTGTTGTAAATCAGCATATCTCCATTGACTTCAGCACAGCTATACCAATGCCCCAGCTGAGGACCCTAGCCCACATATTTGAAGACCCAATTTTGTCACTTGTGCTGTTAATAGCAAGTTAGATGATTAACAGAAGATTTTTAAAACTCTAAAGGCCCAATTATCAGGGCCCATCAGGTATGGGTGTAAGGGAGAGCAATGGGGTGCATAAGCGGCTTTCTATTATACCAACTCCTTATCTCACCTTGTGAAAGGGGACTTCCCAGCTGAGCAACAGAAGAGGGATATTGCCCACAGAAGAGCCAAGAATTTGCATTTCAGTTATGTCTGTTTGTTGCATTTTACTCATCCTGGACTAGAAAACAGACTCAGAAGTTTCACCTTTGTTTCTGGTCAGTTTCACTTTCTGGTTCCCACATATTAGGGTGACGCTGCCCTGTTTGGATTGTAGCAACACTGCAGGGGAATGTTTATGCACATATTGCATCTAAACAGCATGAGCCTGACTCGCCCTTGCTTTGCAGCGTGTGCAGTCATTTACACTCGTGCAAAATGTTACCACGTCATAGGGTGACCAGACGTCCCGATTTTATAGGGACAGTCCCGATTTTGGAGTCTTTTTCTTATATAGGCTCCTATTACACCCCATCCGCATCCCGATTTTTCACACTTGCTGTCTGGTCACCCTACCAAGTCAGAATGTGTTTTATGCCCAGTTTACACTCATTTTGTGCCATTGCAAATAACTATGCTTGTGCTGGCCCTTGGCATGGTGGTAAATGTCACCCTGTGAGCTTCTGGGAGTGAATGGTGCTTAAAGCAATACTGCACTATTTCTATGGCTGCCAAGCAGATTTCATGCTCCTTCCGCAGCTCCTGAGGTCCTCTTGTTTGTGCAAAGCTCTACCCTGGCACGTTAACATGGAGGGCTGTTGACAGCTATGTTGTGTGGATGGGTGCTAATGTATAGCACCATTTCCCCAGAATTTCTGTGATTTTGTCCAGTCCATGCCATGCAGTGGAGAGGATTATTCAGGACCAGAGATGGTCAACAGAAAGAGAGAATTATTGGAAAAGGTTGATTTGCACGTTGCTGCAGTAGTACATTTAGACTCTAATGGAAAGACCAGAAGAGATGAGCGTTGTGCCAGTCACCTCCTACATGTCTGGTCAACTCTTGGAAAGAGCGTCCCCTCCTAGGAGTAAAGCAATACAGAAATCCCTTTCTACTTTTGCCTTGGGGCAAATGAAGCTCTCTGGAACCACTAGCCTGGGCACACAACTTACAACACCTAATTTCTCTCGAAGCTTCTTGCTGTGAATTTAAAGGAAGAGCACATCAACATAGGATAAAGCAGACTCAATCCGGGGCTAATGAAATCTTATGCACAAGATACAGTTGGTTTGCATTTTGTTGCATTGTTGAAATTTCTCCCTAGTCTAAGAGAAATTAGTATCTGGAGTGCTGCATTTAACAGACTCACAGAAACAGATTATTGCTTTTCTTGATTACTGGGCAAAAAAATTCAAAATCACTAAAGTGACTTGGGAGCCTAATTCCCATTGACTTTCAATGTGATTTAGGACTTAAGTCACTTCGATGCACTTGAAATTTTGTATCCATTGATCTCAACGCTTGCTGACCTTAGCTGGGCCAGATCTCCAAACCAATAGAGCTCCATGGAAGTCGATGGAGCTGGGCCAGTTTAGAGTAACTGAGCATCTGACCCAGTTGTTTTGTGTCTCCATTTTATGAGCCTCACAGCTACATTTTTTATAGGGTGGCCTCTTTTTTTTTTCCCCCGTGTGGGAACAGTTTGCACCTGCCAAAACTACACTCATATTTTTGCACTCACAGTTCAATTGTGCATGCCGTTCTAAGTAGTTTGCGTCTAGCTATCGGATTCCAAGCACAAATGGGATAGGTAAATACATAAGAAGAGTATTCAGCTTGGAGCCCACAATTCATTTTGGACTGGCAGTTCTGTCAGGGTGCTTCTACCAGGGGTCCAAGTCTTCCCTCTTGCTTTGACTTTACTGGGAACTGTTCCCAATGTTCAGCCCTTTGCAGAGGGCCAGCAGAAGACTTTTGAGTCACTTAAGTCCAACTTCAACCCTATTTTGGGGACATAAATGGGAGTTAAGAGTTGTCCAGACCTGGTGCTGGCCCTCTGCACAGAGATGAATTTCATCTCTCCCCCAGAATGGTAACTAGCATTGCTTGGCCTCAACTGTGAGAAAGCTCACAAGGTTAGAGTTACAATACCCAACACTCACCAGGAACATTGTAAGGAAGCTCTTCTTGCTACAGAAATCCGGCCTTGATTGTCAGCGCTATGAAGCAACTCACACTGCATTCACAGCTGACTTTGGGAGGTGACTGATAAAAAGTGAGCTCAGAGTGCTGAATCGGAGCTGGATTTAGTGGGGATGGCTGGGAGGAAGGTAACATCTCCTGTTAGTACCCATGCCATCGAATGGATGGTGAAGAAGGGTCAGATAGAGTGACATAATTAGAGAAGAACATGCAGAGACAAAGCATGGAAGACTGCTAGCACAAGTGTCTGTGCAAATATCCAAGCAAATGGGGGGGCGGAAAATTGATCTCCAAGACTGGGTTATTCTAATTTGAAACTGACTGGCAGTTCATCTACTACTGAAACATCTCACTGCCTAAGGAAAAGGCCCACTTCACCTGCTGGAGTGATTAATCTATTGTGTGTAGGCCAGGAGCGGCAGAAGCACCCTAAATGTGTGTGTGTGGGGGGGGAGCAGAGGTACCTAAACTGTGGCCCCACCCCCCATGCCACAGCACTCCCGTTGTCCCACCCCCCACACCACCCCTTCCCCCAACTCGCTGCCCTCATGCCCTCCATTCCCCCCGAACCTCTGCCCCCACACCGCCCCTTCCCCCAACTCGCCGCCCTCATGCCCTCCATTCCCCCCTGAACCTCTGCCCCCACACCACCCCTTCTCCCTGAGCCCTCACCCTCGTGCCCGCCATTTCCCCCGAGGTCCCAACCTCGTGCCACCCACGGCCCCCTGCATTCCGGCACCCCTGGTGTAGGCTGAGTAGACAAGATCCAAATGGGCTGTGGAGAGATAGTCTTTAAAGGAAAAATCCAGTTGTTTTTACTGCTGCTTTCGGTGACTACAGCCATATTCACTTAGTGCCAGATCCTGTCACTCTAATTCATGTGGAAAAGTACTATATGCCCAGTTCCACAAAGGGACTTAGGTGCCTAAACCTCCGTTTTAGCTTCCACTGTGATCCACAACTTTCCACCTAACCCTGTAGATCCTGTGATGAAATTTCAACTGTGACAGTTCTCCAGCTACCTACATTTCTGCCTCTGGGAATGCACGCTGCTGCCTCACTCTAGGTGTCCAGGTGCCGATCTCTCACCTAAGTCACAGTGCACACCATGTACTGGGGAGAAATAGGCGCTCCTTCACCTCTCTGCAAATCCTAGGTCCCTTTGTGGATCCATGCCTTGCTCCTCAAGTGGTCCCAATAAAACCAGCAGGACTACTGATTGGATGAGATCCCACTCAACGTGAGCAGAGTGGCAGAATGGGCCGAGAATATGACTTGAGCTACATGCCTAGACATGGGAGCAAAAAGGAGCAAGTATCCCCAGTCCTTGGACCCCAGCACAGGCTGTGCAGACTTTGGGCTAGATCAGGGGCGGGCAAACTTTTTGGACTGAGGGCTGCATCAGGTTTCGTAAATTGTATGGAGGGCCGGTTAGGGGAGGGGGTCGGGGCTCAGCCCCCACCTCCTATCTCCCTCCCCCCGCCCAGGACTCCTGCACCATTGAACCCCTCCTGTTCCCTGACAGCCCCTCTGGGATCCCTGCCCCATCCACACACACACGCTCCCTGTCCCCTGACTGCCCCCGGACCCCTGCCGCCCCATCCAACCCCTCCTATCATTCCTGATGCCCCCCCCCGGGACCCATACCCCATCCAACCACCCCTTCTCCCTGTCCCCCGACTGCCCCCTGCCACCCCATCTAACCCCCCCATCCTTCCTGACTGCCCCCATACCCGGCTGTTTCCCCCCCAACCCCTATCCACACCCCTGTCCCCTGACCACCACCCCGAACTCCCCTGCCCTCTATCCAACCCCCCCTGCTCCCTGCCCCCTTACCGCGCTGCCTGGAGCACCGGTGGCTGGCGGCGCTACAGCCGCACCGCCCGGCTGGAGAGTGCTACGCCGCCACCGCCACCAGGCAGCACAAAGCACAGGGTCAGGCCGGGCTCTGCAGCCGCGCTGCTCCAGGATCTCACAGCCCCGCCACCCAGAGCGTTGCGCCGGCAGCGGAGCGAGCGACCTGAGGCTGCGGGGGAGGAGGGACAGCAGGGGAGGGGCCGGGGGCTAGTTTGCCCACCCCTGGGCTAGATTGTGACTTGGACTACGCTTCCACTACCTACTGTCCACAGCAGGTGGCTGGGAAGTAGGCACAGAGGGACAGGCAATGGGTGGGCCTCGACCCTGGCCCCGCAAGATACTGGCCAGTGCAGCTGAGCTAGTGTAAGAAATGCTGCATATTGCTGCTGGTAGAGGCCAGAAGTTGCTTATAACTTCCCTCCTTCCTCCTGAAAAAAGGAAAAGAAGGGAGGAACTCGTATCTGAGAGGGAGGATTCTGAGGCTGAAACTCCTGGAATGGTGCAGCCTACAGACCGCCCACTGCTGAGGGCTGCCCCAGCATCACAGTCTATCCCAGACGTTACCACTTAGCACTGGTTGGTAAAGTTAGCATTGAAAACTATTTTTGATTTTAGGGGGGGAAAAGTTTGATGTAAATTTTCTAAGCTCTTGAACATTTTTTCTTCCAGCCCTATTACAAAGAGCCTTCAGAAATGTTGGGGATGTTTCAGAATCTACAGGAACAGGGCAGAAATGTAATCCTGGGAAAGGGGAGCTGCTATTTTCATTCCAATTCCAATGGGAAGAGCTGATCAATCACCTACATCAAGTCAAGAGGGTCTGACCTGCAGTCAGAGACACAGGAAGCAGCAACCTCAGAGAAAGAGAACAGTGGGAGTTTTCTGTTGCATCCCAGGTTAGTGGGAGCTCCTTTAACCAAAGCAGGACCTCCTGACTCCTGTGAGGTGCTGAACACACTCAGATCCCATCTGGGGTGCCAGAATGGAGAGGGTAAATGAACACATGTGGGCATATTCCATGTAGCAGAACCAACCATGAGCAGCAGTGCTGCCTGCACTTGTAATTAGCCAAACTCTAGTGTAGCAGCTCGTGGCCAATTAAATCCCATCCTGCAAAGGATCAGCACTTTCACATCTGCTCCCCTTCATTGTATGTGAGTTAAGCGTTTGCAAAAAGCTTTGACATGGCTCAGCTTCCCCCAGTAGTATCCTCAGACCACTAAAAGGCAGGAAAAGAAGAGAAACACTCAGTTTATGGCACTGGCTGGGGGACCTTCGAACAAATGGGACAGATCAGTAACAAATCACCAGAATCTGGCTGCACATTCCCACCTACTGTTTTATGTAATGTGGAAGGAATGAAACAAGAGTGTCCAGAAAGGAACAGTGTATGAAAACAGATCTCCAGAGAGGGGGAAATGTTCTTAACGCTGCCTTTGATGAGCAGTAGACACAGCACATTACATTACAGCACCACAGTAGCAGATGCTATAGAATCATTGTGACGGGTTGGATCACAGAAACCCCCTTGGGAGCTGCCACCCGATGTGCCAAGACTACCCCTGCTTCTGTTTTCCCTGCCAGCTCAGGACTCCAGCACCCCGTCTTGCTGAATTAGACACTCCAGTCCACTTCAACACAGACCCAGGGTCTGAATCACTTGTCCCAAAACTGCAAGTTTACCCAAAAACAGCTCACAGGAGTGTGCTTGTCTTTAGCACTCAGATGCCCAACTCCCAATGGGGTCTAAACCCAGATAAATCCGTTTTACCCTGCATAAAGCTTATGCAGGGCAAACTCATAAGTTGTTCGCCCTCTATAACACTGATAGAGAGATATGCACAGCTGTTTGCTCCCCCAGGTATTAATACATACTCTGAGTAAATTACTAAATAAAAAGTGATTTTATTAAATACAGACAGTAGGATTTAAGTGGTTCCAAGTAGTAACAGACAGAACAAAGTAAGTCACAAGCAAAATAAAATAAAATGCGCAAATCTATGCCTAATCAAACTAAATACAGATAATCTCACCCTCATAGATGCTTCAGTAAGTTTTTCTCAGACTGGACACCTTCCAGGCCTGGGCACAATTCTTTCCCCTGGTACGGCTTTTGTTCCAGCTTAGGTGTTAGCTAGGGGATTCTTCATGATGGCTTCTCTCCCCTCTCTGTTCTCTTCCACCCCTTTATATATCTTTTGCATAAGGCGGGAATCCTTTGTCCCTCTGGGTTTCCACCCCCCTCACTGGAAAAGCACCAGGTTAAAGATGGATTCCAGTTCAGGTGACATGATCACATGTCACTGCAAGACTTCATTACTCACTTGCCAGCACACATATATACAGGAAGACTCAAAGGTAAATACAGCCATCTGCAGACAATGGGAGTCATCAAGATTCCAAACCATCCTTAATGGCCCACACTCTACATAATTACAACAGGCCCTCAGAGTTATGTTTTATATTTCTAGTTTTAGATACAAGAGTGGTACATTTATACAAATTAGATGATCATACTCAGTAGATTATGCACTTTGTAATGATACCTTACAAGAGACCTTTTGCATGAAGCATATCCCAGTTACATTATATCACTTATTACCGTATTTTCTCTAAATCTATCCCAGTTACATTATATTGACTTATTATTATATTTTTATAAAACCATGTAGACTGCACAACGTCACAATCATAATTTAGAGAGGGAAAGGACCTATTAGATCATCTTGTCTATCCCCCTGCAAGGCTGGAGTTGCCAGCATTTGAATAGGAACCTCTCCTGGAGAAACGAAGTCCAGGGAACATGTGTTTCCTTCCCTCAGCACAGCACAGCCACTGTTTTGTTTCCTAGACGTCCTTCTGCAATTCTAGTTGCACTGCCCAGAACACATGCAGGCTGAGTGGTCTGAGCACAGGTATTTCATACTCCTAATTCCAGCTTTGATACTAAAGGCTGCTCTGTCATGGTTTTTAAACCCTGGATTTTAGGATGAAAAACCAGAGCTCTTAATGTTTTAGAAGTAGTAGCAGAATCATAAGCTTCTATGTGTTGGCTAGCTGCTAAAGGGTGACAGCTGTACTGTGTTTTTGTGGGTAACACAAACACCTAATTTGAGATGCCTCTTTCTGAAAGACTGTGACTCAGTGCAAGAGAGTTGGTTTTGTTATACTGGAAACCTGGCTTCTCCTCCCACTTGTGCTTGAAATGACCTTCTGTAAGAACTCATTCATTTTACCTCTAATATGTGAAAGATCATTACTGGCCGAGTATAAAGCCTGGGCTCATAATAAAGGTTGTGAAGGCTGGAGAAATATTATCAGTAGAAGAGCTGATACTAGAACTTATCGATTCTGTGCTTGTAATTCGGTGAACTTTTTCCTAGGCTACAGGGCATGAAGCAGCCTTTCTAGCTCTTGGTCTCAGAATCAGAACTGGAAGGGATCTCAAGAGGTCATCTAGTCCACTCCCCTGCACTCAAGGCAGGACTAAGTATTATCTAGACCATCCCTGACAGGTGTTTGTCCAACCTGCTCTTAAAAATCCCCATTGACGGAGATTCAACAACCTCCCTGGGCAATTTATTCCAGTGCTTAACCACCCTAACAGTTAGGAATTTTTTCCTAATGTCCAACCTAACCTCCCTTGCTGCAATTTAAGTCCATTGCTTCTTGTTCTAGCCTCAGAGGTTAAGAAAAACAAATTTTCTTCCTCCTCCTTGTAACAACCTTTTATATACTTGAAAACTGTTATGTCCCCTCTCAATCATAGATTCTAGGACTGCAAGGGACCTCGAGAGGTCATCAAGTCCAGTCCCCTGTCCTCATGGCGGGACCAAATACTGTCTAGACCATCCCTGATAGACATTCATCTAACCTACTCTTAAATATCGCCAGAGATGGAGATTCCACAACCTCCCTAGGCAATTTATTCCAGTGTTTAACCACCCTGACAGTTAGGAACTAATCTCTTTTCCAGACTAAACAAACCCAATTGTTTCAATTTTCCTTCATAGGTCATGTTTTCTAAACCTTTAATCATTTTTGTCGCTCTTCTTTGGACTCTCTCCAATTTGTCCTCATTCCTCCTGAAATGTGGCGCCCAGAACTGGACACAATACTCCAGTTGAGGCCTAATCAGCGTGGAGTAGAGCAGAAGAATTACTTCTCATGTCTTGCTTACACCACTCCTGCTAATACATGCCAGAAGGATGTTGCCTTTTTTTTTTTTTTTTTGCACCAGCGTTACACTGCTGAATCATATTTAGCTTGTGGTCCACTATGACCCCCAGCTCTTTTTCCACAGTACTCCTTCCTAGGCAGTCATTTCCCATTTTGTATGTGGGCAACTAATTGTTCCTTCCTAAATGGAGTCCTTTGCATTTGTCCTTATTGAATTTCATCCTATTTACTCCAGACCATTTCTCCAGTTTGTCCAGATCATTTTGAATTTTAATCCTGCACTCCAAAGCACGTGCAACCCCTCCCAGCTTGGTATCGTCTGCAAACTTTATAAGTATACTCTGTATGCCATTATCTAAATCACTGATGAAGATATTGAACAGAACCGGACCCAGAACTGATCCCTGTGGGACCCCACTCATTATGTCCTTCCAGCATGACTTTGAACCACTGATTACTCTCTGGGAATGGCTTTCCAACCAGTTTTGCACTGGTAGCTCCATCTAGATTGCATTTCTCTAGTTTGTTTATGAGAAGGTCATGCAAGACAGTATCAAAAGCTTTACTAAAGTCAAGATATACCACGTCTACTGATTCCCCGCATCCACAAGGCTTGTTTCCCTGTCAAAGAAAGCTATCATGGTTTGACATGATTTGTTTTTGACAAATCCATGCTGTTATTTATCACCTTATTATCTTCTAGATGTTTGCAAATTGATTGCTTAATTATTTGCTCCATTATCTTTCCAGGTACAGAAGTTAAGCTGACTGGTCTAATTCTCTGGGTTGTCCTTATTTCCCTTTTTACAGACTGGCACTATATTTGCCCTTTTCCAGTCTTCTGGAATCTCTCCCGTCTTCCATGACTTTTCAAATATAAGCACTAATGGCTCAGATATCTCCTCAGTCAGCTCCTTGAGTATTCTAGGATGCATTTCATCAGGCCCTGGGGACTTGAAGACATCTAATTTGTCCAAGTAATTTTTAACTTGTTCTTTCCCTATTTTAGCTTCTTCTGATCCTACCTCATTTTCAGTAGTCTTCACTACGTTAGATGTCCAATCACCACCAACCTTCTTGGTGGAAACCGAAACAAAGAAGTCATTAAGCACCTCTGCCATTTCCACATTGTGTGTTATTATCCCCCCCATTGAGTAACGGGCCTACTCTGCCCTTGGTCTTCCTCTTGCTTCTAATAAAAACAATGAGGAGTCCGGTGGCACCTTAAAGACTAACAGATTTATTTGGGCATAAGCTTTCATGGGTAAAAAACCCACTTCTTCAGATGCATGGAGTCTTGCTTCTAATGTATTTGTAGAATGTTTTCTTGTTACCCTTTATGTCTCTAGCTAGTTTGATCTCGTTTTCTGCCTTGGCCTTTCTAATTTTGTCCCTGCATACTTGTGTTATGTACAACTCTTTTTGTATGACTTTTTGTATGACTTTTTTGATTTTTAGATCATTGAAGATCTCCTGGTTTAGCCAGGGTGGTCTCTTGCCATACTTCCTATCTTTCCTATGCAGTGGGATAGTTTGCTCTTGTGCCCTTAATAATGTCTCTTTGAAAAACTGCTAAATGTCTTCTATTGTTTTTCCCCCTTAGGCTTGCTTCCCACGGGATCTTACCTATCAACTCCCTGAGTTTGCTAAAGTCTGTCTTCTCGAAATCCATTGTCTTTATTTTGCTGTTCTCCCTCCTACCATTCCTTAAAATCATGAACGCTATCATTTCATGATCACTTTCACCCAAGCTGACTTCCACTTTCAAATTCTCAGCCAGTTCCTCCCTATTTATCAAAATCAAATCTAGAACAGCCTCTCCCCTAGTACCTTTCTCCACCTTCTGAAATAAAAAATGGTCTTCAATACATTCTAAGAACTTATTGGATAATCTGTGCCCTGCTGTGTTATTTTCCCAACAGATGTCTGGGTAGTTGACGACCCCCATCAGCTGTGCTTTGGATGATTTTGTTAGTTGTTTACAAAAAAGCCCCATCCACCTCTTCTTCCTGGTTATGTGGTCTGTAGTAGACCCCTACTATGACATCACCCTTGTTTTTTACCCCTTTTATCCTTACCCAGAGACTTTCAACAAGTCTGTCTCCTATTTCCATCTCAACCTCAGTCCAAGTGTATATATTTTTAATATATAAAGCAACACCTCCTCCCTTTTTTCCCTGCCTGTCCTTCCTGACAAAGCTATACCCTTCTATACCAATATTCCAGGCATGCATATTATTCTACCAGGTCTCTGTGATGCCAACTATGTCATAGTTGTGTTTATTTACTAACATTTCCCGTTCTTCCTGCTTATTCCCCATACTTCTTGCATTAGTATACAGACATCTAAGGGTATGTCTACACTACGAGAGTAGTTCGATTTTAGTTAAATCGAATATGTGCAATCGATATTAGAAAGTCGAACGTGTGTGTCTACACTAAGGACAGTAATTCGACTTTGTCAGTCCACACTACCAGGGAAAGCGTCGACATTGGAAGCAGTGCACTGTGGGCAGCTATCCCACAGTTCCCGCAGTCCCCGCTGCCCAGTGGAATTCTGGGTCGAGCCCCCAATGGCTTCTGGGTAAAAAATTGTGGCGAGGGTGCTTTTGGGTAACTGTCGTCATCCGTCAGTCACTACCGCCCTGCCTCCCTCCCTGAAAGCGCCGGCGGGAAATCAGTTCGCGCACTTTTTGATCAGTGACAGCGCGGACGCCACAGCACTGCGATCATGGATCCCGCTGCGACCATCGCTGCAGTTGTGGCCGTTCTCAACGCCTCGCACCTTATCATACACCTTTCCCACAGGCAGATGCAGAGAAATCAGGCGAGGAGGCTACGGCACCGCCGTGAGGGCCTGAAGTCGGAGAGTAGCACAGAGCTGTCAGAAACCACGAGCCCCAGCGCCCAGGACATCACGGTGGCAATGGGGCATGTGGATTTTGTTGAACGGCGATTCTGGGCCCGGGAAACAAGCACGGACTGGTGGGACCGCATAGTGCTTCAGGTCTGGGATGAATCCCAGTGGCTGCGAAACTTTCGCATGCGGAAGGGGACTTTCCTGGAACTTTGTGACTTGCTGTCCCCTGCCCTGAAGCGCAAGGACACCCGCATGCGAGCAGCCCTGACTGTCCAGAAGCGAGTGGCCATAGCCCTCTGGAAGCTTGCAACGCCGGACAGCTACCGGTCAGTCGCGAACCACTTTGGCGTGGGCAAATCTACCGTGGGGGTTGTTGTCATGCAAGTAGCCAAGGCAATCGTCAAGGTACTGCTGTCAAAGGTAGTGACTCTGGGAAACGCGCAGGTCATCATAGATGGCTTTGCCGCGATGGGATTCCCAAACTGCGGTGGGGCTATAGATGGGACTCACATCCCTATCCTGGGACCGGGCCACCAGGCCAGCCAGTACATCAATAGAAAGGGCTACTTTTCAATGGTGCTGCAAGCACTGGTGGACCATCGGGGACGGTTTACAAACATCTACGTCGGATGGCCGGGCAAGGTTCATGACGCTCGCGTGTTCAGGAACTCTGGTCTGTTTAGACGGCTGCAGGAAGGTATTTACTTCCCGGACCACAAGATAACTGTTGGGGATGTGGAGATGCCTACAGTGATCCTCGGGGACCCAGCCTACCCGCTAATGCCCTGGCTCATGAAGCCCTATACTGGCGCCCTGGACACAGAAAAAGAACTCTTCAACTACCGGCTGAGCAAGTGCAGAATGGTGGTGGAGTGTGCTTTTGGCCGTCTCAAAGGGAGATGGAGAAGCTTACTCACTCGCTGTGATCTCAGCGAAACCAATATCCCCATCGTTATTGCAGCTTGCTGTGTGCTCCACAATCTGTGTGAGAGCAAGGGGGAGACCTTTATGGCGGGGTGGGAGGTTGAGGCAAATAGCCTGGCTGCTGATTATGCCCAGCCAGACAGCCGGGCGATTAGAAGAGCCCAGCGGGACGCGCTGTGCATCCGGGAGGCTTTGAAAGCTAGGTTCCTGAGTGAGCAGGGCAACCAGTGACTATTAAGTTTGTTTACAGAGAAGCTGAACCTGCCCCCGTTTCTTTACCCAGTTGCCGTCGACTATCCTCTCCACTTACATACCCCCTTCACCCCCTTCCCAAAAAATAAAATCTGTTCTGTTTTGTTCATGGACACCGTTGTCTTTATTACTGTTTTCGCGGGAATGTTTTAAACCTGGGACGCAGACTGTGGCGGGGGGCGGGTTTAGGGTTGTGATGCAAATGATGCTTCTAAACTCCAGGAATGACAGGCTCCGCGGTGGTGGACTGGTAGTTTCAACGGAGCCTGCCAGCCCTCCTGGCCGGGACTGCGTGTATGTGTCGGCTATGTGACTGTCTTGCAGGGGGAGGAGGGTTACAGATCCCCTGCTGCGCGGCTCTGTGATCCAGGGTAAGGACCGCTGCATAAGATCTGTAACTGCCCTCCCCCGCCACCAAGTCACAGAGCAACACCACCGCCCCCACCACACAAAACATGAAAACCACCTCCCAGACTAACCAGGATAACTAGTCACTGCACTGTATATGTGCCCTGCTGCTGCACCTGCCCCCTGCTAAAGGTGACTGTCCTGTCCAATGACCAAGGCCCTTCCCCCCCCTTCAGACAGACTCCCCTCCAAAAGAAGAGGATGGAAACAGAAATGAACAGAAACGTATTCTTTATTAACAACCGCACATGGAACGGGGGGGTGAAACTTGGACGGGGTCTTGTGTGAGGCGGGTAGGAAAAGACTTTTCAAATTTTGGGGAATGAGAGCCTTCTAGTGGTAGAGCAGTCCGCAGGGGTGGAGTGAAATTTTTCCCGGCCCCTTCCACCCCTCCGTGTTTGGACTTTGGGTGAGGGGTGTATGGGACTTGGTGGCGGGGCAGGGCAGTTACAGAGAGACTGCAGCGGGGCTCTCTCCTCCTGCCTCCGGTCCTGCAGAACATCCACAAGGCGGCGGAGCGTGTCCGTTTGCTCCCTCATTAGTCCAAGCAGCGTTTGAGTAGCCTGCCTGTCCTCCTGTCGCCACCTCTCCTCCCGTTCCATGTTTGCCCGGTGCATTTGGGACAAGTTCTCCCTCCACTGTGTCTGCTGGGCTGCCTGTGCTCGGGAGCATTCCATTAGTTCAGCAAACATGTCTTCCCGTGTCCTCTTCTTCCTCCTCCTAATGTGCGCTAGCCTCTGGGCAGATGTGGCTGTGGGAATTGGAAAAAGGGAGTGAATTCCTGAGACAGAGCAATGTATCTGTGAACAGAGAACATAGTCTTTCTCTGTGAACAAGACCATGCAGAGCACCTATCACACGCGCACTGAGGACAAGGTCGAATTTTCGGCCCTCGCCTACAGTGCCTGCGGTCTTGCTGTGGCGAGCTGAGGAGCAGGGCAGGACACCGGACTTTGTCTAGATGGCAAACATGGTAAGCCGTAGACTTGTGGCCGCTTAAAACTTTAAGAGTGGCACTGGCCTCCTTTCACATAGAAAGCAATGCGAGTCTCTGCTGGCAGCAATCCTGCAAGCATGAACTCTGCCCCTGTCCCAGCCCCTCGCGGCTGTAAACCGCGTGGCTGTAAACCGGCGGTTGCAGTTCTGTAAAGGGACGGGCAAGCAGTCCCAATACTAACTTTCCCCTACCTAATTCACAGCAGGGAGTCATGCCTGACATCACCCTCCTGAAGGTCTCCGAGAGCCAGAAGGAGAAGATGCTCCGGGACAGCCTGCAGAAACCGGGGCCATTTGCTGCACTGCTGTGCAAGGCCATGATCCCGGAGTACCTGCTGGCGTTGTGGCAGGGAAACGTGTCCTACCACGGGGGGCCTAATAAGCTCTCCCTGCCCAGGAACCTGCTGATGAGGCTTGAAAAACACCTGCAGGAGGTGTATGAGGAGTTCTCCCCGGAGGATGTCGCCTCGATCCCCGGTTACATTGACCAGTTCTTGGCTTAGGTGCCCTTGGAGGGACAAATGACTGCAGGGTTTTGGGCACTATAATCATGAAGCGGACATTGTGAGATTTTTTGAAAATGGTTCGGACTATATATTGAGGCGCCCAAAGACGGAGTAATCATGATACACTTTGCACTGATTCCCCTTTTGTTTGACTTTCCTGTTTACATGTTTTGAAGCACTTTACCCACTGTTAATATTTTCAATCTTCCTGTTTTGTTGCAAATAAATGTTTACATGTTTTAAAGCACTTTAGCTACTGTTAATATTTTAAATATGCCAGTTATGTTGTAAATAAATGTTTGGATATTTAAAACACTTACTGCTTGATCCTTCCCCTGAATCTGTGTCTGGGGTAACGGCTGGGGAGGGTTGGTAGGGGATCTCTGTCAGGGTGATGAAGAGCTCCTGGCTGTCGGGCAAATCAGCGTTGTAAGCGCTGTCTACTGCCTCGTCCTCCTCATCTCCTTCCTCCTCTTCCCCGTCCGCTGAGGAACCGGCCGCGGACAATATCCCATCCTCAGAGTCCACGGTCAGGGGTGGGGTAGTGGTGGCGGCCGCACCTAGGATGGAATGCAGTGCCTCGTAGAAACGGGATGTGTGGGGCTGGGATCCAGAGCGTCCGTTTGCCTCTTTGGTCTTCTGGTAGCCTTGTCTCAGCTCCTTGATTTTCACGCGGCACTGCGTTGCATCCCGGCTGTAGCCTCTCTCTGCCATGGCTTTAGAGATCTTCTCATAGGTCTTTGCATTCCGTCTTTTGGAGCGCAGCTCGGAAAGCACGGACTCATCTCCCCACACAGCGATGAGATCCAAGACTTCCCGATCCGTCCATGCTGGGGCCCTCTTTCTATTGGATTGCACGGCCATCTCTGCTGGAGAGCTCTGCATCGTTGCCACTGCTGCCACTGCTGCTGAGCTCGCCACGGTGTCCAAACAGAAACTGCGCTTCAAACTGCCCAGACAGGAAAAGGAATTCAAATTTTCCCGGGGTGTGGCTGGTCAGAGCATCCGAGCTCGGACTGCTGTCCAGAGCGTCAACAGAGTGGTGCACTGTGGGATAGCTCCCGGAGCTATTAGCGTCGATTTCCATCCACACCTAGCCTAATTCGATATGGCCATTTCGAATTTAGCGCTACTCCTCTCGTTGGGGAGGATTACAGAAATCGATTTAAAGAGGGCTCTATGTCGAACTAAATGGCTTCCTGGTGTGGACGGGTGCAGGGTTAATTCGATATAACGGCGCTAAATTCGACATAAAAGCCTAGTGTAGACCAGGCCTAAGATACTGATTTGATTTCCCCCCACCCCAGTTCTGTCTTGTCTCTCCTTTATCCCTGCTATAACAGCCCATGCTCCCCCCAAATTCCAAACCTTCTCCCAGGTCTCCATGTTCTTGACTTACCTGTGGGCTTTGGTCACCTGCCCCCTTCAAACCTATTTAAAGCCCTAATTTAAAGGATCAAAGAGAACACTACCTGCATGCTGAACTCCTTCATCCGTACTCCCAGAGCCCTGTAGTCACTTCTGATCTGCTGAGGGTCAGACCTTGCAGTATCATTAGTGCCCACATGGATGAGTAGCAGGGGATAGGAGTCAGAGGGCCGGATGATCCTCGACAATCCCGCCGTAACGTCTCGGATTCGGGCCCCTGGCAGGCAGCATACCTCCTGGGATGCCATGTCAGGGCGACAGATGGGTGCCTCCATCCCCCTCAGAAGAGTCACCAATCACCACTACCCTACGTTTCCTCCTGGGAATCATCATGAGACTGCCTTCATCCAGGCCCCAGCTCCTGCTACTTGTGAGACATTTATGCAAATTGCAGTTCCTTCCTGTTGCCCAATCCCTCTTTCCCCTTGCTGCCATCCCACCAATCCAGACCTCAGCTGAGGAGCCATTTAACTGTTCTGGGCTCTTTGGAGAGTTGGGCTACAGAGGCAATGCAGTCTAGTGGCTTGGTCAAGACAGGCCGTTGGGAGGCCTGGCTTTTATTCCTGGCCCTACCACTGACCCACTTGAGACTTGCAAGCACCCAGCACAAGTGGGCAATGATTTATGGCTGGTGCTTCTTGGCACAGCTAGAATACCAATAATGAATCATAAATGTCAGGCTGGACTCTCTGATTATAAACAAATAAAACTTATTATAAATCTTAGTACAAATCTCAACCACAAAATGAAGAACAGGCCAGTCTTCCTCGGCTCTTGCGTAAGTAATAACGAGGATGAGCTGTTAGAATTTTGTACACTGAAAATCTGGGTTGTAATAATTTATTGCTAAACCACTAAACAGACACACAATCCTATTGCACTTGCTTTTTCGGGTCCTCGGTTGGTTTCAGTCTCTGGCACCTGCCGGAGCACAATCTTCCAGATTCCAGAATGTTGCAAGAATAAAAAACAGCAGGGAAAAAACTTAATGGGTTTGAAAAACATGTACTGCAAATAGCAGTATCGGCAAGCCAGGGTGCTCAAAAATGATGATATTGAGTTAAAAAATAATAGAACGGAGGGTGCTTATTAGTAACCTTTCAGTCACTGAGCCTTTAGGGTGCATTCAGAGAACATATTCCATTTTGCCCCACAGCCAGGAGAGTGAAGTCCACTCACAGCACCTCCTGCTTGCCATCCTGAGAATTAGTTCTGCCAGCTTGCGCTCCACCTCCAGTGGCATCTTCCCCCCCCAATCCTGTCTCGGTCTGCAGCCTTGCTCATTTCCAGATCTGCAGCCTCTTCGTGGCTTGGCCTGCCACCCAGGTAACTAAAGTCCTCCCCTTCCAGGGAATTCACAGTCTTTCCAGACCTGCCGGCTGGTTCCTCCAGCACCCTTGCCACTCCCAAGTGGTTGGTAGGGGAACCCAGGCTTGCCCTGTACAGTGGTTTCCAGCCCAGGAACTCTCTAACAAGCAGCCACAGTCCCTGTACAGGCCTACCTCTTGCTGCTGTTTCCTTGGGTTTCCCCCGCTCTGGATTTGCCAGCCTCCAACTCCCTCCACTCAAGGAGTGGCTGCAGCCCACATCCCTGCACCCTTTCTCAACATCCCCCCTTTGCTCTCAGCTCCTGGGCTTTATAGGCCCTGCCTATTCCTGCCCACCTGAGCCTCATATAATCAAATCCCTGCTCCCTGGCTCCTCCTTCAGGTGCAACCTGGGAAGTTAATTGGCCTACCTGGTCACCTTAACCCTTCTAATCCTGTTTGTGGTGGACACCCCATCACAGAGAACTAGAAACGTTCATTGTGATTGAAATGAAAGCTGAGATTCTCATTTACTGCCTCCAGGAGCTGGGGATCTAAGAACACCACCAACTATTATGAAACTCGCAATAAAATCACAAGTGTTGGCAACACTGAAACATCCATATACACTAGCAACTTGCGATAAGCATAATCCTGACTTGAAATTTCCATTTTCAATAGAAATATGAGTGCGAGACTCTCCATTTCATCCCTAGCTAAACCTTTTGTACTGAATGTAAAGGCAGGGCTGGCGTTAGCAATTTTTGCCAGGTGTGTGATCCAGGAGCTGGCCCCCAGCCTCCAGGCAGATCTGCCACTCTAGTCCCCCGATTTAGGGGTAGCTGCATGGATTTTTGCAGGCCAGTTTTGCATAGACAGGCAACCAGAACGAGCTTTCTCTGTAGCAGTTCACAGTTGTGATGCTGTTAAATTATCACCTCTTCAACGTGCACCTTACAAAAGAGAAAATAAATCAGACGGAAATCATTGATGGGATAAAGTATTCCCCATTTCCAGCCAGGCCACTGAAAGCATGTACCTGCTACTTTTCCAGTGTCATTTCTCTTCAGAAAAGTGACTCAAGTGGACAGAGAGAGACTAATGGATTCATAGATGGAAAAAGTGCAGCAAGAAATATTCCTCATATTCCTTGAAAAAGTACATGTCTGCAGAATTCTGGGCAAGGCTAACATCATTTGTACTGGATGTTCTATGCTTTATACATCTGTATCAACATTATCCCCACAACATTCTTTCCTTTACTATGTGAAGGCCCCATGATGGTGTTGCCAAGAATCCAGTTGTAGGCCAGACATAAGCTACTCACTGTTTGTCCCACAAAAGGCTTTTCTACCTGTCTTTCTCCCTAGGTCTGCTGCCACACCTGCACTCATTGATGATATGAGTATGGACTGGCAGATTGCTAGGATCAGAGACTTGGTCTACTATTACTCATTGCCAAACCATAAAAACAGACATGCATCCCTCTTGCACTTATTTTTTGAGTCCACCTTTACTTACCGTGAGTAGTATGTTACTCCTTGAGTCATTCATTTCAATACATGTGTGCATACTTAAAAGAAGCACTGAGACAGGACTTGCAAGAACTACATCATTTCTCACATTAAATCAGCTAGATAGAGGACTGCGGACCCGTTTTCCCTCAGATGTACAGGACTGGCCCTGGGAAGAAAGAGGCCATCACATTCTAGGGAAGATGCTCCCTATAGATTTATTTCAAACTCTCTATGCTATCTCATCCCCAGCACATTCTAGGGCTCAACGCCTAAGAGTCTGGTACTGAACACATGATGGGAGGAGGTAGAAGATATAGCCAGAGAGTGATGGGGCCCAAGTTAAGCTTAAAGCCAAATTAGAATACATTGAAAAAATGACCATTTCTGAGAACACCATAGGTGTTCCCCTCCTCTCTAGAAATTCCAAGCTCCCTGACTTAGAGGCAAAACTCAGTGGAAGGTTCATCGGCTCACACCAGAACTCAGTTTGGTCCTTAGTGAAATTTTCTACTGCATATACTTTTAGCATGCAATTTCCAGATTTTGTTTCTCCCTACCTCCTTTGGTTCCAATTGTTGTCAACTCTCATGATTTTATTTGTTTTTCCGAAAGCTCCAACTCTCGGAGTCATGCGATTTTGTGAGAAGCTCTGCTTTCTTGCTTGCTTTCACTAAGCTTCTATCTTCCATGGTTGCAGGGGAAAGATTGAAAATGTGACCCCCTCCCCCCAGAAAAGGCTCAAAAACCAGAAGGCAAATAACCTCCCACCCCCAAAAATATGGTTTAAAAAATATCATGATTTGTAAGCCAACCTCATTATTTTTGAATGCTTGGTGCAGGCAATACTGACCCAGCATAGCCACGTCCCACATATACAAGCACCTCAGCAAGGGGTTTTGCCATGCCAAGATTTATGTTGATACGTTGCAGCTGTTTATGAGTTATATGCATAGCGGAAAGTGTGTGGCAATCGTCTTTTTGTTTTTTTTCCACTTATAACTTGAAAATGGCTTAAGGGATTTTCCTCCAACTTCCCCCAAAACAAAACATAAAATGACAATGGAAAAAAAACAAACAAAAAAGACAGAAACGGAGATATGAAAATTTCAGACTGAATAAAAGTTGTGAATGAAAACAGTGTTTATGACGAAAACCTTTCTGCATCTTGAACTATGGTGTTTGCTACCAAGTAAACAGTGTAATTCTCTGTAAAACTGGCTGTGCATAAAATTCAAAGCTGTGCATTCACAGTTCAGCAACATTGTGGCTGGAGGATCTTACTTAGTTTGGGTTGTACACCAACCAAACACCAAAACTCTAGGCAAAGCTCCACTGAAATGAACATGTTTTGTGTTGTTTGCTTGCACCCAAACTAGTAAGTCCTTGGGATTCTTCCAAAATTCAGCTCAGGTTCTTCTAAAACTCAGACTAAGGTCACTGTAAAGTTAGCTCAGTTTTGCCTCCGTCTCTCCATTCGCTTGAAGTATTTTGTTTCCAGCAGCTGAGGATCTGGCCTTAATGCTCTATTGAATGCCCGGTTTAGACTTGCAAAGGTCTAAGAGCTGATATGCAGATATTAGGGACTTAACTTTTCATGACTGAGTTTGCAATGCTGGCTTCTCCGTTTAGCATGTTCAGCAATAAGTGAAAGGTTGGGGAGGGAGGGTGTGAAATACAGATTTAATGTTGAATATCCTTTCCAATTTTCTGAGACAGATTAGAGAAGATTTATCTCCACTTCAGAAAGAACTACAGCAAAAGTGGCTACTGTCTACAAGTCCCCTCTCAGCAGGGAGAATCATCTGGTAAAACTGAGCTCCACAGATCCCTACAGATCCCTCTTTGCAGAGACTGTGGTGTGTTCATCATTTGGGTGTATCTGGTGTTTGGTTTTTTTTATTAAAGGGTGAGTCCCATCAGAGGTTTGGAATCATCCAGCACTTAAATAAAGCAGCTTGGCTTTGGAGACTAACAGGCAGAAAGCCCACAAAGTGTTTATAGCAAAAGGTTTTGGCCATGTGTTTATCTGAAGGGTCCCACTTCAGATCTAATCAATCATGTTCTGTATAAATCATAACTTGAGCTGTATTTAAAGGCTGGAGATTGCTCTTACGTAGCACTGGCCAAAAAATAAAAATTCCATTTTGCAAAAAACTTTTGAGGTTTTGAACCTCACATCGGAACAAAACGAAGACAATTCCAATTTTTTCATGAAAAAAATACATATCTAAGAGAGCGGACACTAGCACCCTGCCCTGAATAGCTAGTGGTTAGGGCACTCACTTAGGATATAGGAAACACAGGTTCACATCCTCGCTGTGCCTGATTTGGAGCAGGAACATTAATCTGGATCACCCACATGTCAGTGAGTGCCCTAACAACAGAGGCAGGTCTCTCTGTTTCTCACACACCCAAGAAATTCCATCCTAGACCTGAGAAATTGACATTTTCCAAACAAACAAAAAAAGTTCTGTCAAAAAATTCCCAGCCAGCACTACTCCTAACACAGGCCACATATGGTCCCTGCACCTGTGTAGATTGACAAGACTGAACAATTCCCTGAGGATAAGAAAGCAGAGAGAAAATGTTCTTGACTAAACAGATCAGTAGTAGAAATGTGTGAATCACTCCCTTGGTTCTGGTTTCCAAAGCATTCTGGGACCTTTGTCTTTCATTACAAAAGGTCACAGAAGAGTTGAACACCGCAGTTTCATAAATGGCTTAAGTTTTGTGTAAACGCAAAATCTTGTGCTCATTTGAGTGCAAAGGTCTGCAATTGCTTGATTATAAATAGTAATGCTAGTGTTTTTAAATCCATTGGTAACCTTTCCCCTGTTGAGCAAGGGGAGCTGTTGCCCTGTTTGTGCATTCTGGCTGAGGGAGACTGAGGAAGTTAATGTGGCTCTGGTCTTTCCTCTTGGATAGACCCTGACAGGTGCAGATGGGCAGGTGCTTCTCATCAGCAGTAGGGTCTTGTAGCCTTAGTCTTGTCAGTCTCTTTATCACTATATATTGTGAAATACTATGGTCACCTCAGTATTCAATGGGGCACCCACTCCTATGTCTGCTCCACATCTAGCATGGCCAGCGCTCTTCTTCCTGATGTCTGAAGGAATTAAAGACCTGGATAAGAAGCATCTGGTTCTAACCCAATCCTGGAACGATGGGAAATGAACCTGATAGGCAGAGAGAGGCAAGCAGTCTGGGGAGGTGGCAGGGGGAATGGCCTCACTCTCAGTGGAAAGAATCCGCCTTCTGATGGTCAAAAATGTGCAGTCTTGGGGTTCTTCTAGACTCAACGCAGCTCATGGATGCCAAGACAGCCATAGTAGCTAGAAAGGCTGCTTTATCTCCAGCCAGCCAAGTGATTGTGCCCTGACCTCCCAATATGCAGACCTTGACAGAGTGATGATCACTCCAAGGCTCCATGGCTGCTCTGCTCTGGACTCTTCCTACAAATGTGAGTTGATCCCTCCACCAACGCTGACTATTGAGATCATGTCACATCAAAACACCAGACTCTTCACTTGGTGCATATCCAGTACCGGGTACATTTTACATCCCTGGTCCTTATGTTTAAAGCCATAAATGGGTGCAGGTCTTGCTATCTGTACAACCTCCTCTTTTGGTTAACCCCTCCATCACATCTTCATTTGACCCTTTGGAAACTCAACCCAACCCTTCTCTGCGGTGCTAATCAAATCGCTACTAGCAAACAGAATCTTACCTAAGTTACAGCATTTGGGCCAGCATGCAAAACTCATTTCTTTTGTCTGGGAGCCGAGGATGACAGAATGGCCCTATCTGAGAGATTGAGGATGGTTCTGATTGCTAGAGCTCTGCAATCTGCGGATATCCACTTTATATCCGTGGCCCATGTTTGCGGATCATGGATCAGATGCGGATATAAATTTTGTATCCGCACAGGGTTCTATGGATTCCTCCCCATGCGGTTTAACCTGTAAATTCTCTTTTCACACAGTTAACTCGCCATGGAAAGGCTTGTCTCATCATTTGAGTTGACACAGCACCCAGCACAATGGGGCCCCAATTCGATCCTGTGTGTGTTACCATAATATAAATGACTGATGGTAATAGTCGGAGGGAAGGGGCGAGAGTCCTGATTCTCTCTCTACAGAATTATTGTTATCTTCAGTTTTATACAACTGGCCCCCAGATTCTGAGGTGATGACTGCCCTAGTACTACACCTGAATCCCATAGTAGTAGCAAAGCTTATACATTACACTAAGCACATACTTCCTCCAGTAACGTGCTTGGATATACCTAGGATTTCATTCATAAATCTGCACTCTGGACAAACAGTATTATGACACTTCTCTCTAATTAGAAGAAAGTGTCTTATATGTACGAGCCTCAGCACAGAAGTAAAACCCTTGAGGTTTCATTCTGCATTGCCTTGAACCCAGTCATTTACTTCTATGCAAAAGGGAGTGCAAAGTCTGGAACACGAACACATCAAAACAGACAGGTCTAAATGTCGGGTGTCAGGCTCTAAGACTTCGTAGGACATAATGAGATAACTCAAATACCAGGGACACAAATTTCCCTGTGAAAAAATGGCTATAAGTGGTTGAGGCAAATATAAAATAAAAGTCACTGTCACCGTCCCCAGTGTCTGGAAAAGGTGCTATACTAAGCCATGGCCTGCCAGGCTCAGGCACGCAACAGAGCTAGTGAAACACATCTGCTGTATTTGCCAGCTTGCTCAGAGAGCTCAACTGAAATGCAGCCCCTTTCTCTGAGTAACCAGAGAAGATGAAAACAAAATGGCTGTTTCTAAACTGGGCTGATCCTCTTAATCACAAACTTAGTCAAACAAAGGCTCAAGCAGAAAAAAAAAAGTGATATCTACCATGTGACATGTCCCAAACGTGAGATGCAGCATGACCGGCAACCTAGCAAAGTTGTCAGCAATGCATGCCGAGGAGGGAGGCTTGCAGAAACCTTCTATGAATAGGTTGCAAGCACAAAGAAAATTTGAACTAACCACTGTCATTTTCATAGATTTGCAATCTGGCCAGAAGGAACCACTGTAATCATCTAGTGTGACCCTCCTGTATAACACAGGCCATAGAACTTCCCTCAAAATAAATCCTAGACCAGATCTTTTGGCAAAACATCCAATCTTGATTTAAAAATTGCTGGATGGAGATGGACGGAGAATCTACCACTGGACTCATTCAGCGGTTTGAGTTCTTTTTTGATTCAAAGTAGTAAATATATCAGTAATTAGGAAACTGCAAATGGAAGTGGAGAGAGACAAAGAGAGCGAAAGAAGAGCACAGAGTTCAGACTGACAAATGCAGACTGACAGAGATGGATGTGTGCAGACTGTCTAGTTATTAATGTGCGTGATTCCACTTCACCTGAACTTTTCTAGTAAGCAGATCCCAGCAACCCTCTGCTGCAGATAACATTCCTCCACCACTGCACTGAGCAGTCGGAGCTGTTCATAACATAAACAATGAGACTCCTCAGACCTAGCTAAGCTGTGATTAATATCTCAGGGAATGGCTTTAGCAGAAGGATGATGTAAGATGCATTTTCCTCCCCCACCTCCCACCCCATTTCTCGGTGCAATCTCACTATGATTGATGTAGCACTTAAAAACCCTGTAGCTGAAGAACAATACGATCAAGATAACAGACTTTAGCCTCCAGTATAACTGTGGCCATGTGATGAGATCATCCTACCTGACGTAACTTTCTCCCATTTTAGGATGGGAGTTTCTGATGTGAACTGATGTTTTCAATTTCCTGGCCATCTAATGGAGGATTATCAGATCAAGAGGAAGTTTATTGTGGGAAGGGGAGTGGCTAGGACCTAACAAGGGAAAATCCATTCTGCTATTGAGTTGAGATCCTCCCTGAGCACTTCATTCCTTTTCTGACTCCTGACAAGTAGTCCTGGACAAATATAGTGTTTTGGGCCCTTGTGGATTCATATATATATAATTTTCCCATGTGAACAAAGTGCTTCCCTAATCTTTGTTCCATGTTCATTTCACCTCGGATCTCCATTTTTCCCATTGCACACTCAACCTGGATTGGGCCATCTGTCCTGTGTTATGTCACATCCTGTCATCAAATCCCCTCTTGGTTTTGTATATTTATATGTCCCCTGTGTCACAGAAATAAAAATCTGTTTTGTGCCTGTGTGCATTGCTCTTTTTTTCTGGCTGAAAACTCCCAAGACAGAACAGTCATACCTGGTAGAGGTGAACTGGTGAGATTAAAGTAAAGTGAAATAAAATAAAGAAAGAAAAAGAAATAGTCTCCCAACCCTCAAATGAAAATCTTTGGGATTGATTCAGCAAGATGCTGAGCTGCCTTGTCTACTACTGACTTTGAAGTTTGCCCTCAGTTAAGTCATTGGGGTGCTTAGAAACTCACAGGATTGGGTTCCTACATTAAAGAAACTTTGGATCAGCACTACAGATGTGCACACATGTTCAGGTCAGATAAGGCCCCTTAACTTGCACTCCTTTTCCCCAACCTTTTGAGGTTGTTCTGTCACTAATAAGTACCCCCAGCAAACTTCATTCCTTTATTATAAACCAGCTATGGAGGATGGGGGGTATTTCATCTGGTTGCTGCCTGTCTGCAGATCTTATGAGTCCTGGAGTTTTCCAGGAGATAGAGGGCTGGATAGCACTACTACTCAGCATTTTATAGGGAAGAGAAAATCCAACCCCTTTCACCCTAATGAATGTTATGGGGAACCTTTGCATGCAAATTTCCTCTCCAGAAGCCCTCTCCTATGATGTTTTAAACAGAAGGGGAAGATCTGAGGACTTATCATAAAAACACCCCCACACTAACAAAAAAGCTTGCAGAAATTGTGACATATTCCAACTTTTGCAAAAACATAAAACCATTCTATTGGTTTGCTTCAAATTCTGGAGGAAAACTAAAGGCATTTTTTTGTGCCTTAAGGGGAAAACACCCTTTAATCCCTAGAGGAAACATGTGAGTTTTTTCTTTCTAGTTCCCTTCAATCCTAGAGTAGAATCAGAAGCGAAATAGATCTGTACTTTTTCACATTGGTGAGTAAAATGTCAGCGTTTTGCTGCAGAGACATAAATTAGGGGACGATCCTGTCAGGTGCTGAACGCATTGATCCATCAAATAATTTACACTTATGAGTAACTTGACTCACATGAACAGTCCCATTGGCTGAGGCTTTGATCCTTCAAATACTAATGCACATGTATAACTTAACGCATGAGTTGTCCCTCTGAATTCAATGGTAGGATGCAAAGGCAAAATAGGATGAGTTTTAATGAGGAATTTGAAGGAGATAAATGAGGATGGTGGGTGTGAAGAAGGGACCGTTTGTTCCAGTCATAGGCCATCATTAAGGACAGAATGTAGGCATGTCCTTAAAATTATGCACATGCTCACAGTTAATCCTGTGTTTAAGTGCGGAATGAGGATGTTTTCCTAAGTGTGCACCATAGGAAGACCCTGAAAAGAGATATGGAAGGAGTGAGGAAGGAGGGGACAAAAGGGAAAAGGTGCGAAATAGCTCAGGGGTAAGGTGGGGAGGGACAGGAGAGGAGAGATGAGATGCAGGTAGAAGCAGAGCTGGGCAGAGCATTAAAATGAAAGGGAAGAAGTCTGAACTTCCTGCAAATAGGTAATGCTCTAAGCAGCACATGACCTGGGCCTGGTGGTTGATTCAGACATGTAATTAACAATCTCCCTGTATTCTCTTTGTTATTCCAAAGAGGGCAATACTACCTAATCACTGTCTTCCTGATAGTATTTTGAGGTACAATTCACCCCTATGTTCACACAACATTTATGGCCATGAAAGGGGGACTTAAGTGGGGCATCAGCCTGGCACTTGTCCTCTGCACACGGGTGAATTTCAGTTTCACATTGGGAGAATAAAATTTATGGGCAGCTGAACTGGATGCTTTTACATATTCTCTCCTCTTTAGCCACCATTTCTCTCTGAAAACACAGACACAGTTTGCTATATCGTATATTCCCTGAATCTTGCCCAGCCTTCTGGGACCCAACTACTGTCTCAGCCAATGAATAAAGAGACATTCACTCAAACAGTAAAGCCATCATGATACCTTGACTACAAAGCACCACTAGGAGCTGAAATCTGGTGCATGTCACAAACTCTTTGATGGGAGTGGACTGATACCACAACAAACAACCCAAATATTTATAGTCTATCCAAATAAGAGACAAGGAAAGAGGCCAGCTGGTCCCAGTTGAGTCTGGTAGAAGATCCACAATGGTGAGAGAGCTTCAGAAACAATGTAGCCCTTGGGCAGATAGAGCTTTAGATACGCAGAGGTTTAATGCTGTTGTCACTTTTGGTTTTCAGTAGAAAATACCCACACTCCATTCTGGGGATACCATAATCAGAAAGTGGGTTTCAATTTTGCAAATGGTCCCTGTTTCTGTAACAGGCTGAAGCAAAACCTTGATCTAAACCACCCTGAACTTTGTGGGAGCAAGAGATGAGGACGTAGTTTAACATCTGAAGCCCATCTTCACTATTTAGTGAAAATGTTGGGGAGTGCCAAATACCACCCATCACGTTTCCTCAGTTCCTGCTCCAACCCCCTGGCAGAACAAACCCTTCCAGTACTGGGTCACATGTTTGTAGCCTTTACTGGGTGCATCTCTTGGAGTCCTCTGGAATGACCCATACCCTTCCACAGAAACAGACTGTGCTGCTCTGTAAAGGTTATTCCAAGTGGAAACAATGCTAAAGGAAACACATTCCTTTGGAAAAGAAACAAGCAAAATTTTCCAAGCTGCATATAGCATTAACTGGAATATTCTTTTTGTCTTTGGCACCAAAGCCAGAATTTTGTGACTCTCTCAGCCAACTCTTCAGTGCGCTTGGGAAACTCAAGATTTTCAGTGCCATGGATTCACTTTTAGAGCTCCTTTGATCTCATCCACATCATGATGGGAAAGGCTTTTTCCCTTAGACCCAGGTAAAGCAGCCCCCATCATTCTTGAGTTCAACTCTTTCTTATGATCCCCAGAAATCCCTGTGAACCCTGTCTCTCTGATTAGCTCTTCAGAAGGGCATCTGCACCTCCTTGGGCATCTCTCCAGAGCAGTCCCTCCCATGTTGGAGAAGATACTATGCCACGTTCCAAGACACAAGCACAATGCTTTAATTTTCCCAGTTGGTTATTATTAATAAAGAGATGCTGGGAGTAAATGTAAATGATCCAACATATCAGAGAGACCACGCTGTTAGTTTTCCATCCTCCTCTGTAGAAGAAGAAGAAAACAGGCTCTTTGTTTCTCACATGCTCTACAAATATCTTCCAATTTTCAGAGGGGGGAGGGGAGCAAAAGCAGCATTGAAAAGAAAACTGAAGGCAAAATATAGTCCTTGTTGGGTCATTTGTATCTTCAAGGCCATGAAGTCTTCAGCTGCATATGGCATTTGAAGGATGCCACGTGAAAGGGGCCCAGCAATGGCTTTCATCATGGTCATGCCAAATCCCAAAGGGATGTTGCCTCCTTGTAGATCAAGCACCACAATGGCTTTGTCAAAGGTTAAATAAAGACACAGGTTGATTTAACTAGAATCATGCAGCCCATGTAATCAGAATACAGAAATATCATGTCTTTGGAACCAGACACTTGAGCATTCTGTTTTATTAGCATTGTCTTTGTTAAATTGGTACATCACAGGCCTTGGGGTGGATTTAAACCATCTGTTGTAGGGTTTCCAACTCTCTAGGATTGTCCTGTAGTCTCCAGGAATTAAAGATTATGTCATGTGATGAAACCTCCAGGAATACGTCCAACCAAACTTGGTAACCCTAGTATTATGGGTGTCAGACAATTCATCACTCAGCTCAGTATTATCTTGTTACCATCATTCCCATGGTACATTTATCTATATTCTTATTTTGACACCTATCACTAGCATCAGCAGGACATCCCCATGCCTCAGAATTGTGTAGGCTGGTATTCAAAATATCCATTAGATCCTGCAGGCTACAAATTATGTTTGGATGCACCTCAGCTGTTCCCTGAATGTGGTCCACTCATTGCTGATCTCGGCTGTAAGAATAGAGAGCGAATTATATGTTGTGTTCTTCCTTTCCTGTTTCTGCACTGGGCTGGACTGTGCAAATATTAACATTGGCTTTCCCATCTTCCAACTTGCCAAGCTTGGAGAGGTGGATGTTCATCTGGGAAGAGACTTCAGGTATGAATAATGCAGCAGCATTTCAATGGGCATGGATGGAAACACAACTTTTCTAGAGTTATATCCAGCACTGGCAGCAATTCCTGCTCCCACTCGACTTCTGGACTCAGCTTAAGCAGCACCAACTCTTTATCACTACCCGGCATTCAGGGACTGACACTAGGTCAATGGAAAGACTTCTGTTGACCACAGTGGACTTTGAATCAGGCACTTGCTTCTGCTAAGTCTGGAAGTCAGAGCAAAAGCATGAAAAGTCAGAACATCACAGTTCTATTCTGCCACTGGTTTGCTGTATGACCTTGGGCAGGTCATGTAACCCCTGTGATTCTCCAGAATTGGTATAGACAAACTTACCTACATCATAGGGGTGTTGTAAGGCTTATTTATAGTGTATTAAGCATTTGGAGAGCCAAAGGAAAGGTCTTTTTTCTGATGGCTGCAAAACTTGGCAAGGAATCTTGAAGGAAACCTTCTTTCAAGAATATTACAGTTTCTGGTCATACTAATGTAGACAACAATTCCAGCCAGCAGTGACACAAACCAACAAATATGACTGGGGCTGGATGGATTACCTTGCTCATGAACTCCCTTCCTCTTCCATCTTGGCTGCATGCCTCAGTCCAGTAATCCAAAACCTTTGGCTCATCAGGTTCCTGAGTAACGTCTTCATCTTTCAATGTTGTAGAAAGCAAGAAGAGGAAGTTCATACAGCTCTGAGGAATTTCCATTCTGTTTCCATCCATTGGCAAATGCCTCTGTTTGTTAGGGGAACATGTCATGAAGAGTGGTTCCTCCTTGGTTCCATCATCACCTCTTACTCCAGTGGAGCCCTGACACCATGGTGTGAAGAGATGTCTGTGGTCTCCCTTAGGGCAGGGGTGAACCTTTCATCATTACTGGTTCCTTGTTTCCCATTTTCCTTCGTCCTCCTCCAGCTTTGGTTGTGAATTTAGAAATGAAGGATAATCCCGACATTAGGGCACTTGCCTGGGGCTTAGAAGACCCTGGTTTAATTCCCTGCTCTGACACAGATTGCGTGTGACCTTGGGGAAGTTTCTTAAGCATCTTTGAGGGTCTGCACTAGGTGCCTAACTCTCATGGGAATTAATAAATACCTTTGAAGATCTGGGCCTTAGTCTCTCTGTGCATCAGTTCCCTAACTGCAAAATCATTACAATAGTTCTTCCCTACCCCACAGGGGTGCTGTGAGGATAAATATATTAAAAATTATGAGGTGCTCAGATACTACAGTAATAGAAGCCATATAAGTATCTAAAGTAGATTTTTGGCTCAAAACCAGACCAAAAAAAAAATCAGTTTCATCCCAGTTTGGCGTAGAAATTTGGACTTGTTAGAATCTCAAATCTGAGTGAAACATGGATATGAGAAGCATGATGTGAAACCAAGATGTCTTTTCCTTTCTGTCCACTGCACCTTAACATTTCTGAGCATGCTCTTTTGGCCAAATCGATTGACTACACTGAAGCCAGTCGAATTATATATAGGATTGATTTTCCCCTCTCTTTGCAGAGTTCAGCAGCCATTTTGTTCTCAGAGTTCCTTAGGGCGAGGAGATAAAAACACTGTGCTCTTCCAGGGAAGCCACTTTTGCTCTTTCTGTATTATGGATCTTTTTCTCGTTGCTGGTTTTTTTTCACATTAAAGTCTGCCCAGATTGACAGTACACATTTTGCTTGTTGGGTACGGAAATGCATGTCAAAAAAGCAAGCCCATGGAAGTCTTCAGTAATGAAACCTTGCAAGCCAAAACTGCCGAGCTTCACAAAGACCTCATTGTATCACTAATCCCATCAATCTGAAAATAATAATAAAATTTACCAGATTTTAATATTTTTTTTTTTGGCTCCTGCCTATCTTTAAAAACAAAACACAGTTTATAAAAAGGAGATTTGGCAAACGTGTTGCCCATAACAAAATCTAATCACTTTGGGTAATTTTGAGTAGTATATTAAGAGCCATGTTGTTTTCTTTTTAATCTTCATGCTCCTAATGATAATGAGGATGTTTATAGCCCTGGAGCTTAATGTCTCTTAACTTGTTCCTTTGCAGGCAGCTTATTCTTCTTCCTCTGTCCTGGAACTGAATGGCAATTGCACAATTGTCAATATTAAAGAAAAAGCCACATGTGATTTGAGTTTTGTTTAAACTCTGCCAGTTCTGATTTCCTAAGTTTCATTAGGTGTTGCCATTCTCTTATTCAAACCCTGCAGGGGAATGAATTTGGTAATTTGAAACAGATTCTCCTCTCAGACGTCTTCATGCTTTTTAACTTTGTTCTCGCTTTCAAATTCAACTAGTACAAACCCCCCGGGGAGATGGCTTCCAGTGTTATTTATCTGGAATAATTACACACTTCTAAATGGCTCTGGGCTGGCATTAAGTGCAAAGCAAGATGTTTTCTTCTCAACATATGTTTGTCCATAAACTGTATGAACTGCTTCCCACAGATCTGTTTGCCGACTTTAAATTTCTAATGGACCACAGAGTCAAAATACTTGACGTATGGATCTCAACAACCTAGAATGTTATCAATAAGAGAGTGATGGACCCCAGAGGACCAGAATACTGGATAATGCAGGATTATCCACCACAAGAAAACAGATACGATTTTTTAAAGCTTCCTGATGAGCAAGAAATCTAGATGCTCACCTTAGGAATTGGAAATATAGCACGAATTGAAGAACACAGGGAAATAAAGAATTCAAACAATGGAAAGGGCTAAGCATTCAAGCTCTGCAGAAATCTAAACAAACCCTTTAAAATTTGTATTTAGTTTGTATTTGGGCATGATTTTCATGGGATTTTTTTTTCCAGATTGAGCCATTTTTGGAGCCGAACAACATGAAATCTTGTCTTTCCGCTTTATCTCCACCATTCATGAAGTGAAATACAATGTAAAGACCAGATCTTGGGCAATTTTGTCACAATGAACAGCTCCTTGAAGCATTAGAAAAGCCCTTTGCAGGAAAGGGAGGAGAAGCATAAATATGAATGAATACAAATAGTTGAAATACACTGTGACAATTTCACTCCATATTCTTTATGAAAATATGCTTATGATATGAATATGACATAACGGCTATATTGTATGCAAGATGGGTCTTGTAAGGTATCATTGGAAAGGTTATGATTTACTGAATGTGATTATCCAATTTGCATGCATGTATCATTTCTGTATCTAAAGTTTGAAATATGGGCTATGTAACAATTACAAGTGGGTATGTATTAGGAAGACACTCACCAGATGACAGGCCATCAAATTTGATGAGCCATCAGGAAGGAACAACAAAACCGTGAAGATACTAATCTCTCTCCCTCCTGGGAGGCATCCGGGGATGTAACTGTGACACTTCTAAGTCAGGTGGTCTTGTCATCTGATACTAAACATTACCTGGGACTTCTTGTAACTTTCCACTGGAAGGGAAGGGGGGTCAAATTTGGGAAACAAAGGATTCCCGCCTTATGTAAATCCTATTTAATGGTGGGGAGGAAGGCAAACAGGACTCCTCCTCTCCATGGCCTGAGAAGAAAGACTGCTAAAGCCACCTGAAGGAAAGGCAGGGGGTGGGGGGAGTCCAGACTGAGACCGGGGTCCAGTCTGAAAAGAAATATAACTGGAACTCTGAACCACAGAAACTTTTCAACCTGCCTAAAATAATATTTAGGGTAAAAAATTATATTTTGTAACCTGTTTCTTAAGTATACTGAGCTTAGCTTGCGTACTTTGTTTTCTTTGCTCAGTAATCTGCTTTGTTCTGTCTGGTATCTCTTATATTCATTTAAAATTCACCTTTTGTAGTTAGTAACATTTGTTTTGTTTATTATTAAACCCACTTTCTGTAATTTCTAACTGGGGGAGGCAAGAAGTTGTGCACATCTCCCTCCACATTGAGGGAGGGGGACAAATTTTATAAAACCTTGGGGTTTGAACTGCTTAAAGGGACTGGGCACCAGGATGTTGGGGCAAGCCCCTAAGGCTGAATTTTTACAGAGCGGATCTCTGTCTCGCTGTGCAGCTGGGTATGGCCCTGCCTGTGTGCTTGACTGGAAAAGGCTGTGGAGCCTAGCTCAGCAAGGCCAGGTAAAGGTGACCCAGGCTGGCTGAATAGGTGGACTTTGGCACTCCAGCACATCAAGTGACATCCCAAAGGGCCCAAATCTGTCACAAACACGCCAATAGGAACAATGGAGGCCATGCACATTCCTAGGAGGGGAAAATCCCCAAAGGCTCAGAGATTTGCCATTCATGAGCCTTTTGTATTTCAATGTTTATCTCCTTTTGCCCTTCCTCCAATACCATCCTTCTCCCAGCACAACCAGGACTTCTTTTCCTTCTTCCATTCCTCATCCTTCTCGTCTTCAGTCTTCCATCTTATTCTACTGGACCCCAGATAGCTCCCAGGAAGCTCCCCACTGCACCATTCAATTCCTCTGCTGTGATGTCAACAGGTTCTATAGTCCCATAAAGTGGCACCTACCTTTAGTGATACTCATTCGTGGTGCAAGTAATGGAAGGCACTAAGCTTTTGCAGTCTCTCCCATGTTTCCAGCCGCCATCTTGCATGAAAAGAAGCTAATCAATGCATTTATACGTTCCGAATGTTACCATATGAACAATTGCCGTGGTTGCCATGGGGATGTTATATGATAGCAAATGGGGGAGGGTGTTTCTCCAGACTACCTCTCTCACCCTATAGAAAGGTTTGGGACCCTTGTGCATAGGCTCTTTCCAAAGACACAGTTAGCCTTGGAAGTCCAAGTGAAGTGGCGCCTCATCCTGGGATACGCATCCCATTCCACAACCAGATCATGCTTCTTTTGATTGACAGCACGTGACTACAGCCAGAGACTCCTTCATGCTGCTTGTGGCTGTTCCTTCATGATCGTAGAATATCAGGGTTGGAAGGGACCTCAGGAGATCATCTAGTCCAACCCACTGCTCAAAGCAGGACCAATCCCCAGACAGATTTTTGCCCTGATCCCTAAATGGTCCCCTCAAGGATTGAACTCATAACCCTGGGTTTAGCAGGCCAATGCTCAAACCACTGAGCTATTCCTCCCCCCATGATGGCTGATGATGATCATGTCTAACACATAGCAATCATCTTCAGCCTCTAAGTAGAGCTGGTTTTGATTTTCTAAATATAGGGCAGGCAGCTGATAGATCCTAGAGCTTAATCAAATGAGTTACAGCTCTCAGTGCAGTACCATCACAACCAATGAAAGCTGAACCAGCCAGCAGATGGAGAGCCACACCTAATGTCGGTGTCCAGTTCTTGGTGATGGGAAAGCCTTTTCTCTGTGCCTCAACTCTTTTCTGGCAGCAGTATCAATAACTGAGATTCAATTAAAAGAAGTGTTCTCCTGCAATTTTGTCCCAATCAATCCCTGTAGTGAGCCAGTGTGGCACCCCTCCGTCTCTGACAGGGCCGAGCTTCCTCCAACCCCAGCGTGGGTGGAGCCACCGGGTCCGGGGCCCGCCCCTCCGAGGTCACGGCCCCAACCCGGAAGTACAAAAGCCCGCCAGCAGAGCTCAGTGAGAGCCAGACCGCCAGAGAGAGCAGACGTCCCGGGCCAAGCTCCCACTTGGGAGACAGCCGCAGGCCGCGAGCCGCCTGCTACTCCCCCACGCCGGTCAAGCCTCCCTCTCGCCAGGTACCCCGAGGAGGACTGGCCCAGCCTGCCCCGGACCCGTTACCCCGAGGAGGACTGGCCAACCCTGCCCCGTGCCAGCTACCCTGAGGAGGACTGGCCAAGCCTGCCCCGGACCCGTCACCCCGAGGAGGAGTCAAGCCTACCCCGTGCCAGCTACCCTGGGGGAGAGCTGCCGGACCGCCCCCCAAGCCCCGCACCCGAGGAACCGATGCTCCTGGACTGGCCCGAACCCGGCATCGCCAAGGAGGTAGGCCCCGAGGGGGAACATGGAAGTGGCCCGGGGGTAGCCGACCCCGGTCAGGCTGCAGAGGCCTGTGAGCCGATGTCAGTGTGTTTCGGTCAGGATACCCCACTGACCGGCAGCGACAGTAACCGCTGCTAGGGCCCTGGGCTGGAACGCAGTGGAGTGGGTGGGCCTGCGTTCCCCCCTGCCACCCCGCACAGGTGGCAGGCTTCCCCCTCACCCGACGCTCAGGTGTAGGAGCCTGGGCTTACTTTAACTGCTGGATTGCTCAACCCCTGCCCCAAAGGGCTTGAGCTGTGACTGTTTGCGCCCCGCCCTGACCCAGGGCCTGGGCCCCTTAACCGCTTGTCTGCCCAGTCCCTGCACCCAGGGGCGGCTCTAGGCACCAGCAAAGCAAGCATGTGCTTGGGGCAGCCCATTTGCAGGGGCGGCAGGGATCCAGCCTGGGAGCTGAGAACCAACTGCTGCCTGTCCCCCGACTGCCCCCTCGAACCCCTGACCCATCTAACCCCCCCTTCTCCCTGCCCCTGACTGCCCCCCTGAACCTCCGCCCCATCCAACCCCCCTGCTTCCTGTCCCTTGACTGCCCCCCCCGGAACTCCCTACCCCTTCTCCAACCCCCCCAGCCCCCTTACTGTGCCACTCAGGCCAGCGTGTCTGGCTTCGCGCAGCGCCAGACACGCTGCTGCATACATGCTGCCGTGCTCCCCTGCGGAGCCACAGGCCTCCCGCCCCAGCACCTGCCTTCCAGATTTGAACACCTCAAAATTCAGGAGTGCTCAAGCTCAGTTTGGGCAGCTGTTACTTCATTTCTCCCAAATCAAATATACTGATCCACTGTAACTTGCTATAGAAAAAGTAGGATAAAATTGAGCAAGAAATGCTTCCCAGTGGTTATTAGGACTGGAATTGCTATTTTCAACAGCCATTGCCTTTTTTGTTTGTTTGTTTGTTTAAAAGGAAGACAGTGATATTGCATTGGCAAATTCCCCATAGAAAGAAAGAGTGGAACAAAAGAATAATAAAGGCACCTCAACTTTTCCTCAGTTATGTAGGACAGTCTTATAATATGCATCCAGATATCCTCCAATCACACAAGCTGAAAATTGTTCCACTTTACTGCAGTTCTGTAACCATATGGGTTCTGTGCACACCTAAAATTCCTGCTGAATGACCTGCCCTGGGAGCGAGTTACCGGGGGGGGAGAGCCCAGGGCTGGGGTGGCAGGGGGGGGTGCAGCGAGGAGCCCAGGGCTGGGACGGGGGGCAGCCAAAATTTTTTTTGCTTGGGGCGGCAAAAATCCTAGAGCCGGCCCTGCCTGCACCAGAGGGCCTGAGCCCCTTAGCTGCTTGTCTGCTCAGCCCCTGCATCCAAGGGCCTGAGCTGTGACTGTTTGTGCCCCGCCCTGACCCAGGGCCTCAGTGCCTTAACTGCTTGTTTGCTCAGCCCCTGCACCAGAGGGCCTGAGCCCCTTAACTGTTTGTTTGCTCAGCCCCTGCGCCAGAGGGCCTGAGCCCCTTAACTGTTTGTTTGCTCAACCCCTGCCCCAAAAGGGCTTGAGCTGTGACTGTTTCTGCCCCGCCCCGATCCAGGGCCTGGGCCTGCTTAGACGGTTAGTTAGCGCTCAACCCCTACCTAAGGGCCTGAGCTCCTGAACTGTGAGCCGCTCAGCCCCTGCGTAAAGGGACCTGAGGTTGGACTGTCTGCACTTCAGTGAGCCGGTGTGGCACCCCTCCATCTCGGAGGGTAGAGCCCTGGCTCAACCCTACTACAATGCCCCATTTGTCTCGTGCTTTCACGCGTCTCCATGGATCACCATTTACAGGGCAATTTTCTGAAGTACATGCGGTACAGGTTCTACTAACTGAGGCGTGCAGAGCAATACGGCCACTGCTCTGGGAGCATGGGCCAGCAGATGTAATTTCAGGTACACTAATGAATAGAAAAAGAGAGAATTACCGAGTGAATAGTTAATACTGTCAGAAGCAGAGCCACCACCAAAATTAGGAAGAATTGTTGTAAGCCAACCTACAAATGAAAAGTATTATATAAAAGTTAATTTATAGTCTCTGTTTGACCTGAAGCGGGGGATGAGGGAGTGAGTTCAGCACTCAGCCTTGATTCCCTGCCTCGAGAAACAGGAATGATGCCCCTACACCTCCCTGAACAAAGGGCAAAGGACCATGCCAAGACATGAACCTTGATTCCTTACCTCCATTAACAGGAAGAATAATCTCCTTCCCTTCTGAACCCAGGAAAAAAGAACAATGATGGGACTAGATCTTAATTCTCTAGCTACAGAAACAGGTAGGAGGATGTTCCCCAAGGGAGTTTGGTACTAAATATGGGATTCCCTACGTGGTAGCTGATAATTTTATACCTAAACCATATTCTTCTTCTTAACACTTGATTGACATCACAACACCCTCCTCCTCCCAGGTCACAGTCCTGTTGAGGGGGCAAAAATGTTGAAACGGCAGATGTTCTATGGATTTGCTAAGATGCGAGTCTGAACCATCTCATGATTTCTTAGAAGAACAGGAAGCTTTCCACATACAGCCCGAATGCAACATTTCACTCCGGACAAGGTCCAGATGCTTTCCACTAGCTTATCAGCTGATTCAGGATCTTGATATTTTCAAAACATTGTCAAGGAGGCCAGAAAATCTCTCCTGCCTCCTCCTCATATACACACAAGCAACAGTATTTCTTGTTTAAAATAAGAGAGGATGGTTTCCATGTGAAGTAGTGGAAATCCTGACATCATGTATGAAACTGCTTTTTTTTTAAATCCTTTCCTGTTCTAATTGCATTTAGATTTCCAAAGTTTAGGAGTAAAATATCCTTTCTGGAGAGCAAGGGCGATCTCCAGGGGCTACTGTTTGTCTGGGCTGATGACGACTCACTGTGTTCCCTTTCCAGTTCATTGACAAATTACAAGAACCAGGAGCTGGGAACTTACAAGGCAAATGGGGAAAGCGGGGAAAGTAAGTCAATTGGCGGCTGAGGGAGAGGGAGAGAGGCTATTTATGGAAAGTTCAAGGAATGGTTCCTTATTTTTATATTGTATATTTTCCTTTATATTTTAAAGGGAATGGTTTCTATAGCACGAATGACTCATTCTTTGGACATTGCCAATTGTGCGTTTGCCAGTTCCATATTATGTTAACCTCCTTTTATCTCAGTGCGGCGCAATTGGGGGGTTTCCAGATTAGTCCAAGGGGCCTGTAGGAAAATGGAGGGGAATAATGGAGTGGAGGAAAATACATGACCCAGGGGATCAACCTCAACCTCACATGCTCTTGTAGCTGCAAGTGGCTCCTTGGAAGTTGTTCAAATTACCCTGAGCTGAACGTCTAACGGCTTGGTGCTGAAAGATGCTAAGCACCTTCTGACACGCTGGCAGACCAGGTGCCAACTCATGCCAAGGCCTTTTGGCCTCAAAACACATACTGAGAAACACATAGCTGAATTCGTCTGTCTCACGTGTGTTAGCATGGTTAAAATAGATGTTAAATTTATAAAAAGGTGTTTAGACTTTATGAAATGCTTGTAGGACGTTGCATGTATTTATCTGTACTTACAACCTGGTATAAGGTGATATTAAATGTTTTTACTGTAATCTTCTGTAATTGTGTAAGTCATGAAACAGGAAGGAAGAATTAATGAATGTATAATGCAGGCTTCCTACAGAAGGTCTTTATTTCCTGCCCCCCAAGAAGACCTTGTGAATGAGCCCTTGTGAAACATCAAATAACAAAGACTTGGTTTAATGCATTCATCCCCCACCCCCAGAAGAGGAGATGTATACGTGAAGTCATCCCGTCAGCTTGAACTCGGGAGGGAAAGGAATAACAGTTTCTCCTTGACTTTATCTCTGATGCTGCTTGAATTCTGAGGGGCAAGGATTACTAGGTATAAACAAAAGATCCACAGTGCTTGGCCTGAGTTAGCCCTAAAAGGACATATAAACTTTGCTTATTATAGAAGCATCTATTATTCTTTGAAATTTAAGATTGAAACTCATTTGTGTGTATATATGCTTACCTGCTTTAACCTTGTAAATAATCCTCTTATTTCCTTTACCTACTTAATAAGTCTTCAGATAGTTTATTATACGATTGGCTACAAGCATTGTCTTTGGTGTGAGATCTAAGGTGTAACTGACCTGGGATAAGTGACTGGTCCTTTGGGACTGGCTGTAACTTGAATATTTCTGTGATCTTTGGCGTAAGGGACCATCTAACACACGTCAGCTTACTTGGTTAGCAGGAAAGATCAGAATACCCAAGGGGGTCATCTCTCATCCCACGTTAAGGCTGTTATGGCAATTGAAGACATCACACTTGATTGGTGAAACTGAAGCTCAGAACTCTCAACCAATTTTGGGCTTGTGCCTGGCTTCTGAACAGGTCACCCTGAGGTCAGTACTCATGCTCTTGAGCCGCTGCAGGACAGCCTAATACCCTCAACCCCTGCTGACTTCAGTGGGGGTTGAGCGTGTTCAACACCGTACAAGATCGAGATCTCATGCAACTAGCTGCAGTAGCGTGTCATGTATGCAGGGGGTGGCGGCTGTCTCTGTGCCCAAACTTCTCTAATCCTGTGCCACTCAGTCCAGCCTTGAGGGTACATGCTGCCCAGCTGCATGGAGCTCCCAAAGGAAGCCCAAGCATTCTGGAGCAGAATTTAGCCCTCTGCTTAGAATCATAGAATATCAGGGTTGGAAGGGACCTCAGAAGGTCATCTAGTCCAACCCCCTGCTTGAAGCAGGACTAATCCCCAGACAGATTTTTGCCCCAGATCCCTAAATGGCCCCCTCAAGGATTGAGCTCACAACCCTGGGTTTAGCAGGCCAATGCTCAAACCACTGAGCTATCCCTCCCCTTGGGGGAATGGGGAGAGGAGTCACTAGCAGAGGGGGAGAGAGGGAGGAAGGGAATGAAACCTAGAGAACAAAAAGGCAGTAAAGGACATGAGGAATAAAATGGATAGGAAAGAGGAGGGGAGGTGACAAAAACAGCAGGGCTTGATGTGAGGAGCTACAACAGAGAAGAGAGGCACCACACCACCTTGGAGAAGGGCAAGGGGGGGTTGAGATCCAGCAAAGAAAAGAATTGAGAACCCCTTCTCTGGTGAACACTTCACACCAGGCTGGTTTTCTGTCTGTGGTGTGCTGGAGCGCTCCATTCTGAAAGGTTTACCCACTCCACTTCCCAAACTCAGCAACAGCAGTGGTGCTGGATAATTCAAGGTTGTGAGCTATGGAGCTTTTCACCACTAGGTTACTAGATCAAATCCAGCCTATGTTACCACTGACCCGAAGCTGGCTGTTTGGTAAAATGAGCTTGTGTCCTAAGTCACTTTTGAAATTGCAACTCAGGCTCCTAAGGGCTAGATCCATAAAGGGACTTAGGAACCTAATTGCCACTTTAGGCACCGAGATCCTCAACATTCCTGCTCAGCTGCGACCTAACCCTGGATGTACCTACATTTTCTAGGTACCTACGTTTCCAGCAGTAGAGTCACCTAGGTTTGTAAATGTATCCCCGTGTGCATGTGCACAGTCATCTAAGTCCTGACAGCACCTCATTTACATCTAAGACCTATCAGGGTTCACAGAGTTGGTATTCCCCAACCTCTCACCTGCAGGACCAAGCATGCCAAATCCACATCAAGGACAGCCAAGAAGAGGTACCCTCCATTACCCTATAGGCCAGTGGTTAGAGCATTCAACTGGGATGTGAAAACTCAGGTTCCTATCCCCCCTCTGCTGTATTTGGTCAAAGGACTGCAACCCAGTTCTCCATCCTCCCAAGTGTGTGCCCTAAAGACTGGCCTGTAGGATATTCTATAGTGAATCTCTCCTGTTGAAGCTGTCCCACTTTGTATAGTGTACTTAAATATTCATTGGAGCATGGAGAACTTGGGGTCTCACACATCCCTGCTGAGTGCACTAGCCCTCAGGCTATAGGGTTATACGGGGGGAGAGTGGGATATCAACTCTTCTCGTTTGTTCTTGAAAAAGGAGCAAGCAGGCATAGGGAACTAATCCTAGGAGAGGGTTCACAACTGTGAATCCCCACTTGAGCCAGGCACCTATCTTTGAAGAGCAGGGCCTAAGCCCCACCCCTCTATTCAGCATTCCCTATTGGCTAGCTTGCAGGCTTCTGAGAATCCCATACTTTGGTGCCTAACTCCCTCCATTGCATAGGGAGTCTGGGCACCGAACCCAGGGCTGAGGATTCCAGCGGATGGCACAGCAGCTAAAAGTTCAGCATTGCAACGGTGAGTGGTTGCAACACTTGTTGTGGCTCTAACCCTAATTTGTTTCAGCTCTTTAGAAAGATTTACCTTCAATTAACTTTAATAGATGCAATTCTCCATTGATCTCCACCTTGTGTAGTCAGTCACACCAGTACAAAGTGGGTGTAAAACCCTACCTGTCCTGCTTTGCTCTCACCTGTACTGCTGTAAAATCACTACATACAGGGCATTGGCAAATCAGCCCCGAGCTATTTTTTAAATACCCTCTGAAATACGAGACTGGATAAAATCCATTGCTTAGGCTACAGTCCCAGGGGCTCCACTATTATTGTGCTAAGACATCACCCATCTAGGATCGTGCACAAATAAACACTGAATTGTTTTATCTAAACCATAAAAAGAACTAGATGGAAGCAGTGCGTGGCTGTAATTCAGTTATATTCCCGGAGCCGATGCATCAGGGTTTTTGTTGTTTTTATTCGATGGAATGGAAAGTCAAATGCTCCTTTAACAATGGCTAGGGAAAGACTCAAATGAGGGATTATAAATAACATTCGAGCTGACAGTTCAGCTCGGAGGTTACAGGAAATAATGAAGGGAAGCTGCCAGAATGAATGCTCACTGGACTCTTAAGGGAAAAACATTAAAAGACTTTTTTTTTAAAAACTGATATTGTTATTTTAAAAGCCACATCTGAAGGCCATTTGTTTTTATATTTGATCTACAAATTCAAAACATTTTAAATTTTATTTTAAAAAGATATTTGCCAACATCCTTTCCCCTGAGGGGCGCTGGAACAATTTGTATAGTAGGGGTGCTGAGAGCCATTAAACCCAGCTGTAACCCCTGCATATAACCCCTTCAAGCCAGGAGGTGCAGCAGCACCTATGCCCCCACCCCTTCTTTCCATCTCCTCCTCCTTCCTTCTTCAAATTCTCGACAGTGATCCCTGAATGCAGGTAGCAAGTGAGACTGTTTACTGCAAACTCCATCCTGGCCTTGGCAGATGCAAAGATTTCTAACGAATCCTGATGTGCCAAATTCAGCGACTAGTTGGGAGCGCTCTCGGCCATTGGTTCTGCGTGCCAGTCCTGGAGTGTCTTTAATTAAAGAAGCTGGAATAGAAGCGCTATTGTCTCACTTGTCCAGAGGCGATATTGGCACTTGCCCTACTTCTTGAGGGCAATCTCCCCAACAGCCTTGTCGGAGGAGATTTATAACAGTTTACAGGTCTGGGAGCGCTGAGGCAGAACCAGGCATGGGAAACATGCCTGAGAAGTTTCTCTGGAACAGTAGGAGAGTCACCTACAGATTTCTCTCGATCTGGCCCCCATCCCTGTAGTATCTAAGCATCAGAAAACTAGAAGTGGCTGGGAATTTTTCCACAAAACTTGTGTCAGAAAAATGCTGAATTCCCTGACAGACTTTTCACAGGAAAGGGTTGGGTTTGACAACACATTCATCAGGGAATGGTTTCCCAGGTCCAGGATGGAAGTTCTGGTCAAAAATGAGAAAGAGAGAGAGGCCTCAGGATAGCCCAGAGCCTGGTGATTAGAGTATTCACATGGGATGTGGGAGACTCAAGTTAAAGTTCTGGCTCTGATTGGGACAGAGGGAAACTTGCACCCATGGCATTCCTATCCCAAGTGAGTGCCCTACCCACCAGATTAGTTCTGGGAGGTATTATCCACTTCTTACACATAGGGCCCTAGATTATCCAGATGTCTATAGAGGGTCCTTTTTTGTTCTGGGAGAAGAGCTGCCTATGGCTGCCTTGAGGCATGGTGAGTTAGTGTGTGGCAAGCCAGGGTATGAATCTATAGTGCGACAGCTTGCTGTGCACTACCTCACCTTGTGGACCCTGCCACTGTGCACTGAAAGTCCCATAGTGCACTTTGATGTACTCCCGTATCAAGCCAGGGTACTGTAGATTCACACCCTGGCTTGCTGCACACTAACTCACAATGTAGACAAGCTTTAAGTTGCCTCCGCTGTTCTGCCATCCGAAAACTAGCCGGTGTGCTGCACATTCGAGCCCCAGTGTGACATGACCAACCCCACCCTCAGCATGTCCCTTCAAAGAGCTGGCTACAGGATTCTCCTATTGTGGGGGGAATCCTAACCTGCCCTCTTAAGGCAGCTTTCCAGCCACTTTGTGTTCCTGAGCAAAGGATCTGGCCCTTTCAACTGTGAATATCACTCAAAGGGTGAAATCCTGGCTCCCCAGAATGCAATGGCAGAACTCTCATTGACTTCAAAGGGGCAAGAGTTTCGAGTACTTTCGCCGGATTTCTACTCAGTGAGAGGCAGGGAGAGTGTTTCAGGCAGGTTCCATTGAAGTCAATGGAGCTGCGCTGATTTACAGCAGCTGAGGATCTGACCCACAAACTGTCAGTTGGGTAAAGCCTATTATAAAACAAATGCAGAGTTAGCCTGACAGAAAGTCTGGATGGGTCTGTCTTCTCTTCATGGGGTCCAGGCAATTTCTCACCCAGCTCTTCATCATTCATTTTTCCTTGGACTTTTCCCCCCCCTGCAAGTTCAAAGGGGATTTTCATTCCTGAGATACATATGTTTCTCCATTTACTAGGAACGCTCAGCTTTCATATGCATTAGACCAGTGGCTCTCAAACTTTTTTTACTGGTGACCCCTTTCATATAGCAAGACTCTGAGTGTGACCCCCCTTATAAATTAAAAACACTTTTTTATATATTTAACACCATTATCAATGCTGGAGGCAAAGTGGGGCTTGGGGTGGAGGTTGACAGCTCGCGACCTCCCCATGTAATAACCCCACGACCCCCAGTTTGAGAACCCCTGCATTAGACTAAGACCTTTTATTAAAACAGGAACGGGCCCCCTTCTTTTCACTTGTAGGACCCATATCTTAAACCCTGTAATATAATTTCCCTTAGTCCGAGCAGGTGCTCCTCAGCCCAGTGCTGTGTGGCCATATGTCTTTGTTTCAGGTGATTCTAGACAGTAAGAAGGAGCTTCCTTTCATGGTGTTGTTGCACAGTTCATTGACATGCTCCACACTGTCTTCCTCCTAAAGCCTAATCGTGCAATCTATTTGTGTCTCACTTCCAGATGGTTCAATGCTCTTCCTAGCAGCTGATCTAGCTTTCAGTCAGAGGCATTCAATAAGAACCTGAACCTGCTTGCCTGTTTCAGAAAATAATGTTTGGTGAAGTAGAAATATGCTTAGCTCACTCATTCACAATGGATGCCAATCTCTCGTCAGCCTTAAGCGCCAAAGATCTGACTCCCAGTTTTTCACTTGTTCTGGTTTATTTTTGTTTCATGGCATGTTTGTGTCCTCTGCAGAATAAGTAGTTCCCTGGCCTTACTGAAGGCCAATGAGTCTGTCTTGGCTAAGGTTCTTAGGCTATTAGGAAGGGTATTATTGTCTTGGTAAGGGTAGGAAACAAAGCAAACAAGACATTTTCAGGTATCAAGAATGTAAGCTGTCCTTAGGGAAGGCTAAGTAAATTGGGTTTATTTCCACTGGGAAAGAGGAAGATTTTTAGGTGACCAGATAAGCACTGTAAGATATTTAGTAGTAAAGGACTGATACATTTATCTAGGTAAAGTCACAAGTGTTCATTCTGGTAAGGCACTTGGGAATTATGGGCCTGCTTTCTCAGAATCATAACACCTCAACCTTTGCACATTTACTTAAATCCCAGAGGTCAAAACCTCACGCTTTCCCCCACTTCTATAAAGTGGTTATGCATCAGCAATACACAAAATCTGTAGCATACTGCAAACAGTCTCTCTCTCTCTAGGTGCAGATATATTCATCACTGAAGCACCCGAGCACCTGACAAACATTAAGAAATTGATCTTCACAACACCTTCACCTCAGGTGAATTGTTATCCCCATTGTGCAGATTGAGAACTGAGGCCCAGAGAGGTTCAATGACTAGCTTAAGGTCACACAGGAAATCTGTGTCAGAGCTAAGAACAGAACTCAGACCTCCTGAATCCCAGCCCAGTGCACGAACCAGAAAACCAGCCTTCTTCCCACTGAGAGTGTGGAGACAGAGTAAAACAAATTTAATATCAAAATAATGAGGAGTGCTATGAAGCCCTGGAGACCTGGTCCTGAGGTGCAGGGAGGCTGTTCCAAATGGCATTGTTTTGTTCTAAACCTCTGTTAACAAAGGCAGTCCTATGAAGAGAATTGCAGCTGGGCCACATCAAGCATGATTTCACTTTTCCTGTTTGGTGGATCAGCCCAACAGACAGGACCGGCTCCAGGCACCAACAAAGGAAGCAAGTACTTGGGGTGGCCAATGGAAAGGGGCGGCACATCCGGGTCTTCGGCGGCGGGTCCCTCACTCCGTCTTGGAGGGAAGGACCTGCTGCCGAAGAATGAAGCTGCTGAAGTGCCGCCGATCGCGACTTTATCTTTTTTGGCTTCGCCGCTTGTGGCGGCAAAAAAGCTGGAGCCGGCCCTGCCAACAGATTACTGTATTTGTGACCTACCATAGCAAAGGGTGATTGGTTTCTACCTAATAGAGGGATCAGATTTTCGGGAGAGCTCATTATCCAACAGCACCCAGCTATAGGCACCTAAGTGAAGAAGCCACATTTTCAATGACATGAGTGGCAGCTGCTGGGTCCTGCACTCTTCTGAATGAAGCAGCTGGATTTTCAGTTGACTACATGGGAAATCTGCCCCACCGTCAGTGTAAGCCTAGTTGGAGTCCTCTTGCATAAGAGGGAAATGAATATATAATGTGAAGTCATGAAATACCTACTCTCTCTGACCTGATTTGCTCTCCCCTGTATCACTGTACATCTTGAACTGTAATAAACACAGACTGTACAGTACAAAGAATTCCCGTCACTAGACTGGTACAAATCCTGGATGCTGATTAATCCGAAGGTGATAGCTTCCTGGCACATGCCTGTTGTACTTATATGGATCCAATTATTGTTTTATTTATTAAACTCTACTGGGAAGCTTTGGGGAACTTTACAATGTTTTTTTAATTAACATTATTTTTTGGAAGTCTCAACTTTGCACATCTTGTCACAACTAAACTTATAACACTATAATATATACTTTTCTCTCTCTCAAAAAAAGAAAATAAAACAGTTCCAGAGCCCAAAGACTTACATAACCCGATAGGATTTATGTTACATCAATTAGGAGTCGGATTCTCTTGCTTCCCTGGGGATGCACCAGAAGTAAATGTATTTAAGTCTTTGGAATAGAACTGTAGGCACACTCAACCCAGCAAAGGAACAGAGGTACAAAGGTGGCTTTACACAACCTTTTCACCTTCCTAAACCCAAGGCCATCCAACATCAAGCTAGTCCCCTAGGACAACTCAGAGAAGCCTGAAGGCTGCTCCAACTTACACGAGCGGTCTATAAGCTTTTTATGAAAGTGATGTATAGTAGAGATGTAAATGTGGCATATGTAAATATAGATGGTGAAATACATATATGTAGCACCATCTGCTGGCACATAAGCATATGTAGCATTATTCATAAGCAGTAGGTTTAATAAAGGTGGTGCTGTTATGCATTACAAACTGTTTCTCTGAGTGCAGCTCTTAACAGCCCCTTGGGCCTCGTCTACACAAGAACATTGCATTAATGAAACTAAATTCATTTAGACCATAATTCAGTGCAACCCCACTATTATTTGAGTTTGAAGATGCCTTCTATTGATTTAGGTTAACTCGATCCCAGTGGCCAGGATGCAGGGACCTTACGTCCTTGGATACGGTTTGCATGGATATGTTTCCTGTGTCAGTCTCCAAGAAGCAGGGCAGCTGCATGCAGGGGTTATCCTTTTAGGGTTGGATAAGCCATGTTGTGGAAAATTGACCCCACGGTTGATTTTTGGATCAGACAGCCTGAGGCTCCTTTATTGATCAAACATGCATGCATGGGGGAAGTCAGCTAAGGCAGCCGAACACCCACCCGACAGATAAAATACAGGAGCTTATACAGGACAAAACCACAATTAATAATACATACTTTCTTATCAGCATTATTGCCATAAATGGAATACAATATCCTTAAAAGGGAATATAGCATAGCAAGCTTTCCTGTTATTCTTAATTTGCCCTTTGCGGTTACATGCTTCCCTACAGACTAACAATGGGCAGTTATGAATCACCAGCCTTGTGACTACAGGTAGTTCCTCTTTTGTACTTTTCCTTTACCCTGTCTCCAAAAAGTCCCTTTTCTCCAAAAACCCCTTTCCTTCTGTTTGACTTGACTCATGTTCAGGCCCAGGCCCAAAATACAGGCCTACCTGATCCAGCCAAGTTTAGGCCCAGAAATTTTCTACAACAGCCAGTTTAAGCACCACTTTGCATCTGCAGAGCCTCACAAAGGTGCCATTGCACAGGGGAACTTCTGGTATAAAACTGTTCACACGCGTGTAACAACACCACAAGAGCTAAGTGAAGTCCTCTGCACCTTTTACATTTCGCTAATGACTCCCTTTCACATTAAAAATCAGAGGATAGGATTCTAGTTGCACCTAAGAGCAAGCATCGCTGTTTTGTGCCTCCTGCACATGGTTAAGAGAACAACTGCGGAGGTGACCATTAAGGATGCACAAAGAGGTGACTGAGGCTAGAAATGGCCAAATACCTCAAAACATGTCCCAGGAATATTCTCTCAAATAAAATATTTAATTAACGTCAACTTTGTTCACTGACCTTCTGTGTTGACTTCCCATGAATATCTAGGTACAACGTACCATACGGAAAAGTTTCTTCCTGACCCCCTGCAAGTGGTCAGTGCAAGCCTTGAAGCATGGGGATTGATTTCAACTAGCTGAATTTACATCAGTGGAAACTAAGCTTTCATATAAATTAGGGTTCCAGCAGAACTTTAGGGAGCCCCAGTAACATAGCTGTTACCCCTATTGACTTTAATAAGAGTTATACCCATGCAACTGAAGGCAGGAGTTGTCCCTTTAGTTCTTTTGTAGACCACGGGACAAATTCATCCATGGGGTAACTTGACTGAACCCAATGGAGTTACATTAGGAATGAAAGTAGGGCGCGTTCTGCTGTCACGCCAGTGTATATAAGGAATTAGTCCCACTGACATCAGCTGAGTTAGACTGGTGTAAAACCAGCATAAAATGAGACCTTAATAGGAATATTGGGACATACTGCCTGACCGGATCAGAGCCGGAGTCCATCTACACCAATATCCTGTTTCCAACAGACCAGAGCCATCTCACGCAGGAATGGTGGGAGGGAGGGCACCCTTAACGATGACTCCATCAGGTGGTCCCCTCTGTTTCGCCCAACATTCTTTACTCCTTTGGGAAAGCTAGTGCCCTAAGAGGGAGCTAGAAAGGAGAAATCCCTGGACTCAAGGTAGCTCAGGCATGGGAGTGTTCCTGGGCCTTGTGCCAGGGAGAAAAGTTGAGAGAAGACTTCTTGGTCCTCAACCCATGCTCGGATCTGGCCTTAACATCACTCGGCTGTTCAGGTCAATGGGTGTCATGATTTGACCACATGGCTCCTCTGCTTCATTGTCTCCCCATGTTTTTGTCAACATTTTCAACCCTTCAAGAGGTCGATCAGTGCCGTGCACTGTGGCTTGCTGAACAGAGAAGGCTTCTCTAGAATTTGCTCACAAACAGCAAGTCAATCTGCTCTCCTGGCTGATGGTAGACTGGGAATCCCTGAAGTGCACTCAGCTATCCGCTAGGAAAGATCTTGTTTAAGACTAAAATAAACTCATAATTCTGTGGTTTATGATATCATGCAAGTCTTCTTTCCTATGAATTAAAACAGTTACCACTGGATGATGCGGTCATCTTTTAATCAACTCACGAGTTGTTTTTTTTCAACCCAGGCTTTCTAACATCCATTTACATGTCACCTTCTGGACCCTCTCAGGTTCTTGCTGACCCATTTAACTCCTTTTTAGGGGTCCTGATTTTAGGGATACTGTGAGAGATTGTGGGCTCTCTTCTTCTAGACACTCTACAGTAATATGCATACAACTGTGGAAACACTCCTGACAACCGTTGGCTGTCAGATGCTCCAAGCAGAATTAGCCAGAAGGCCTTGGTCACCCAATCTTAGAGGAGGTCTAGCTGCACATGTGCCACTTAATGTGGGCCAGATTCTGGCTTGCCCCAGCACCAGGTTGCCAGGATCCCTCCCTCCCTTGTACTCCTTGTTAGGGAGCATCATCCCTGCTTTTGACTAACTGCTGGAATGAAGGGGAAGGGGAAGTCTATGATGCAACCCCTGATCTGAGCTCCACTTTCTCATAGGGTGATAGAGCTATTGTTCTAGCATGCCCTTCCTAGGAACTGCCACTGGGCCTCAACACACTCCATGCAGCAGGCAGAGGGCTGTTAGGCAGAATCTTGTCCATAGCCTTGATGTGACCCATGGATCCTGGTGGTCAGCAGGTAGCACTGCAGTAACTGGTGCCAGAACTGCCCTGCCAGGGTGCAGAGAGATTCTCCTGCAGCAGACCCAGCTGGATGGCAGAAAGAGCTCAGAAGCTCTGCAGTGGGCCTCTGGCAGAGGCCTAGAGAGAGTTGACTATACGGAGTGAGCCCAGGAAGAGGCTGGGAAAGACCTTACCTCATCCTGTCTTGGAAGTGGCCTGGAGAGGCAGCAAGAGGTTGGCATAGTCAGGCCTTGGACGCTCTTAAAAGGGACTGTGGACCAGAACCCATAGGGAGAGGGCTGGGGCTCACCTAGTGGCCCGCAGAGGAAGGTGATGTGGAAATTTTCTGAGATGGGTAGCAAGGGCTACTGAAATCCCCCATACAAAAGGCAAAGACTAGTGAGTCTGGAGTCAGGCTGAAGGCTGAACTTGAGGCTGGCAGATGATTGGACTCTTGGTTGACCCCAGAAGGGGTGGGACTGTGACACCCAGCCAGAAGGTTGAGCCAGAAGAAGAGATGAACCATCAGCAGGCCTAAGTGGTCATTTGACAGCGACAACTGAGGGAGATGGCCCTGCAACGCCATGCCTGGCCATAAAGGGGAGCTCTGTGAGGGAGTCAAACTCTCACAGCCCCCTTTAGGGTTTCTTGCACCATCTCCGGAAGCATCTGGTATTTGCCTCTCTCGGAGGCTTAACTGTGGCAGGGCTGAGCCCCGGCACCTCTATGCGTGGCGGTTCATAACCCCAGCATCTCTGGGCTTGCCGCATCAGTTATGAAAGTTAAAAAGTTGCTTGAGCCTCAGCACCTAATTAACTGCTTGATCCTCGGCACATCTTTCACTACAAATTAAGCACAGGGGACGATGCAGGGCTATATAGAGCACTGGTCTGACTCGGTGTGTTAACTCTTATGGTCTTGTGTTTTCAGGGCAGTGAGCTGGTTGGGAGTTATCCAGCCACTCTCCCACTAGCAGTACAGTTATTCCATGGTACCCCTCCAGATTCCCACTGTTGCTTCAGGATGTTTGTCCACATATTTTTAACATTAGCGTTATAATCTAATAGTCTTTCTACCTTTTGGTATCATTTCAGCAAAGACTTAGAAGAATAGTTTGATTTATTCTTTTTTCCTAGGGTTATCACTCTGGCACTTCATTGTTCAGAGATAATTAGGAAAAGGCAGAATCAATTAGCAAAAGCGTAAGCAGTTTTCCATACTGCTGCATTATTTACCTACTCTGCCTTTCCTCATCTGCCATTAATATTTAGCAATTCAAAAGCTATATTGGTTGGAGGAACAGAAGAATGAATTCAGTCTCTTACTGTCTTAAATGGGTTACAGGCCTACTTATTTTGTCACTAGTTAGCATAGTTATTGCGCCCAATTCTCCACTCTTACACCAGTTTTTTGCCAGAATAACTATGGCCAGCCACAGAAGACCTTGCCATTACCCAACCCCTCAGACACTCACATCTAGGGATGGTTAGCAACATTTCCCCAGATGATCTCAAACTGTCATGTTGATGCCCAAGACGGATGGGAGAAATCCTGGCTCTGTTCAAGTCAATGAAGTTTTGTCAGGAACTTCAGTGGGGTCAGGACTTGACCTGTGATCTGGTACTTTCCTGAGGTGGAACCTATCTGTATTTGGGAAGGGCTCTTATTCTGTGTAGTCGAATACAGGACTCTTATCGTTGCCGGGGGCTGGGGGTTATTTTTAGACAACCTACACTGAACATTAAACACCTTTTTACACCTTGTGCAGCTGATTCATTGTCCATTCAACTGTGATCATACTTAACTGTTATATAGTACTTTTCAATAGGTAGATCTCCACCATTTCACAGCTGGGGCAATGGAGGAACAGAGCAGTAAGTAATTTGCTTAAGATCACCCACTAGCATAGCTGGGAATAAAACCCAGATCTCTTGAGCCCCCGGCCTCTGCTCTATCCACTAGGCCACCGTGCTCAAATCTGCCTTTCAAATTCCTCCTGCTAGAAGAGCAGTACCCTGGGGCTTAGTCGTGATTCCACCCATTTCCCTGGGTGAAAGGAGAACAACGGATGTGGGTTTCCTCTAAACATGGGCCAGCCACAAGTTTTTCTTTGCTGTGTAGACATACCCTGAGGGGCAAGGATTACTAAACATAAGCAAAAGTTCCCAGTGCTTGGCCTGGGTTAGCCTTAAAGGCCACATAGAGCTTACTTATTATAAAAGCTTTTATTATCTTTTGAGCTTTAAGACTGGAACTCATTTGTGTGCATATATGTTTACTTGCTTTCACTTTTAAATAATTCTCTTTCCTTTTCCTAAGGAATATGTCTGTATATATATTACAGACATTATTATTGTATATTATATATTAATGTAAATATTAATAATATATATAATAATGTAGTGGAAAGCAGATATAAGAAGATACGATGGGCGGGCCACATAGCACGGTTCACAGACAATAGGTGGACCGCAATCATTACTGAGTGGCACTCGCAAGAACAGAAAAGACCACCTGGTCGGCCTCCAAGAAGATGGGAAGATGCCATTGTTAAACGTTTTGGACGAACATGGAGAAGAAAGGCAAAAATGCGAGAAGAATGGCAGACGTGTTGTGATCGGTGCAGTCTTAACGACAGCCGAAGACCGATCGATCCAGGTGATATATTAATTATATATTATCATCATCAAGCTTCTTTGGTGTGAGATCTAAGGTGCAATCAACCTGGGGTAAATGACTGGCCCCCTGAGACTGGGAGTAACCTGAATATTGCTGGGATTTTTGGAGTAAGGAACCATCTATCACAAAGGCAAACTTGTCTAGGTGACAAGACAGATCAGAGTACCCAAGATGACTGTCTGTGACTCCATGGTTAGGCTGTTATGGTGCTTGGAGGTGCTCACACTTGATACTTGGTTGGTGAAACCTAAATATAGAATTCACAACCAATCTGGGGTTTCTGCCCTGCTTCTGAACAGTCTGCCCTGAGGTTGGTACTCCTGCTCTTGAGCCACTGCAGGACAGCTTGATAGAGGTGTCCCTAAGAAGGATGTGTGTGGAAATTGAGCCTCTGAAGAGCTCATCTGATTTAACTGGGGGGGGGGGGGAAACCTTACACCTGCCCAGTAAATCACACTGTCAGATGAAGGAACTTCGCTTGTTCTCCATTTCCAAAATCCCCACAGTCTCTATTGTACATTATGGATTAATGAGCTGAGACATTTCCAATTTAGAAGACTGGAAGAGTGATAATGCAGTGCAAAGATAGTTGCCCGACACACTAACTTCCAGAGGTTCTCTCACTCTCACTCCTGAAGATCCCAGCTTCCATCCTCTACCAATTCATTTCTGAGCTGAGATTTGGAGGAGAATTTGATGGCCCCTATGGACCATAAGGACCAGGCTGCCCCTTCTGTTTGATCCTGCCTTCATCTCACACTGCATGCAATATTAAAATAAGGAGACATGAATGAACATGAACACCTTCTTGGAAATAAGTGAGCCATAGTGTCTGTGACAGATGCTATGGAGATATGGACTATGCAAAGACTATTGTATCAACCTCATATGTGTTATATGGATCCTTATGGTCTAGAGGGTGTATTCTAGCTCAATGAGTAAGTTACAGGATTTCCTCAGGAACCAAAATCATTAGGGGCTGGGAAGGAAAAAGAGCGATTAATACAAATCTCTAAGCAGGTAACAAGTCTGAATAAGCCCCATCTCCTGAAGTAAGCTGCATAATCTGGTTTGACTTGATTAAAGAGGTCTAGCAAACAAAGAACTGGAAACTATATAAACTGACCATACTGATGTAGAGAGAGGTTGGTCACACACACTTTCCCAAGAACTGAACATGAGACTGACCAGAAAGACAGGCCTTACATGAGGGCCAGAAAGACTTTGAAACCTGACAGGGTCTCCATGTGGAAGATAGAGAACACCTGGTAAGCCAGACAGGTATATAAGCTGTTTATTGTTTTTAAGACACATTTTATCTGTAATGCTTTTGTTCTGAGTAACTACTCTGCTTTATCAACAGGCTTGGAAGGATTAGATTTTTAATCAGTAAATGTCAAATATCAATTTCACTGTACACACACACAAACGGATGACAAAATATTTGTTGATAATCAAAACTTACAGATAGCATTTTCTTTCTTTGCCTGCTTGAGAACTTTAGAGTTTGAATTAAGACTGTTTAATTTGTTTATTTTGACATGTGATGTTGACAATTTGTGTGGTAACAATTATAAAGCTTTAACTTTTTGAATTTCAACCTCAACTGTCACTAAATAAATTGTTGTCGGACTTCCTCATTGCCTCATACCCCAGAAGTTCCCACAACCATGAAAATTCAAAGTCAATACAAATTGGAAACTCATACATTTAAAGCCCATGATTTTGCACAACTTGAAATTTTAATTGATAAAATTTAAAAAAGGACTTAAAAGCACACAGATATTTTCCATCAAAGTTATAAAATATATATATATATATATTGCATTCTGCCAAGCCTATTTATGAAAGCTGGCTGGTCACTAGTTAGTCCTGTCATTGCCCTGTGAGAACAAAATGGCACCTGTTGAACGAAAGTCGGACTGGCTGAAGCAATCACACTGAATTACAGGAGTCTGCAGCCTAAGTCTCAAGTCTTGAGAGAGTGGATAGCAACAGCCTGCCCCTAAGGCTAGGTCCACACTACCCGCCTGATTCGGAGGGTAGAGATCGATCTTCTGGGATTGATTTATTGCGTCTCATCTGGACGCGATAAATCGATCCCAGAAACGCTCCCCCATCGACTGCGGAACTCCTGCTCGCCGAGAGGAGGAAGCGCTGTCGACGGGGGAGCCTGCCTGCGCCGCGTGGACCCGCAGTAAGTAAACTTAGTTCGATCTAGGAAACGTCGACTTCAGCTACGCTATTCTCGTAGCTGAAGTTGCGTTTCCTAGATCGATCCCCCGCCCCAGTGTGGCCCAAGCCTAAGAAGCTAAGTGGGCTTCCCTCAAGCAGGCCAGGAAAGATTCATAAGGGAAGTTATTTCAAGAACTGTGACAGCTTCAACCAAGGCTAAAAAACAGAGTTAAGGAACATTTGCACAAGAAGAAGAGATACAGTAGCTAGGTCTCATTCTGTGCCACGGTGCAGCCCATGGTACCTGGTACTATATGTCCTGGTGTTCAGCATATTTGCATAGATGCTCTGAGGGGGAAGAAAAATGTTCTGGCCTCTTAGCAGAAATTGCGAATAAAGGAAGTCAGTTAATTGAAATTATAGTGGTTTTGTCATGTAGGGCAGCACTGTGTGATGGTCATAAGTTGTTTATTCCCCCCCACACTTCTCTCTCTCTCTCTCTGTAAAAGGAGCCAATTTCTGCTCAAAAGATATTCGGAACTAAGAGTAAATTTTTTTTTGCCAAAATGGCACCAATTCACAATTAAAATGTGACAAAGCCTGAATTATGAGCAATTTCCTATTTCATTATGAATACTTTGCACATCCCTAATGTGGATATATTTCTACTCTTAAAAAAAGAAAAGAAAAGAAAAGAAAAAAGAGATCATGTGATGGGACACTCACCTATTGAGTGCCTTCTAGCAGCTGGGTGTGTACTGCAGCCCTTTTCTGGTCTCTGGTGCCTCCTGTAGGTGGTCAGCTGACCTTGGTGAGGCTTCCATGGCTTGGCCAGAGGGCCACACCAAAGTCCAAATGAACCCCTGCCAGGGTGATAAAGAATCCAATAAATGAACAATCCCATTGCCTTCACTAGAGTCTTCAGCCTGGCTCTGGGCCCTTTAAATACAATCCTTTGCTCAGGCTCTCAGATAAGCCTGGTCCCATTCTTGGGGTTTATCCAGTGTGGCCATGGGCCTGCCCGCTACTTGAGGCTCTACACCAAGACCCTACACACAGCCGCCACATGCCGCTCAATTTCAGTTTCTTGATGCTTCTTTCCACCTAACCCCTTTTAGCATCACCCTTAGCTCAGGGTTAAGGTTCTTAGGTCCTCTCTCTCTCTCTCCCTGCAAGCCCAGTTTAAGCAAATGCAGCCAGAAAAAACTTAGCCCACAAGCACCTTTGGCCAGAGAGCAGCTCTCTGCCCCCGCACTGACCTGCTAAGGCCCAGCAGCTCCTGTTATCTGAGCCTGCTGGGCTGTGATTGGCTGCTTCCACAAGGCCTCTCTAGGCAGGCCTAGAGGACCCACTTTTGCTGCTCCTTTCCTGTCACTTCACGGCTTCCTGGGAGCGAGTGTAGTAGGACTGCACAGCCTCCTGTCGAGAGCCACAACAGCCAGCTACAGCCCCTCACAGAGCAGCAGCTCATTTTAGACAGGCTGCGAAACAGCTATCCACTTATTACAGCTTTTAGTGCCTCTCCACCCTGGGTGAATTCAGTGGGAACAGAGAGAAAAGCCCCTATATTTTATTAACATTTCCATGCGCTGCCTGGTGCTCCCTTTTCACATCTGATAGGAAGTTTCTTCTTGCAAGGGCGAGGGAAGACCTTCTTTTCTTCTCCCTAAAGCCCTCAGGGCCTGATTCCATAGTCCTGCATCTTGTGTGGCTTTACACCAATGCAACATGAAGGCTTTATAACCATTCTGTTTTGGTAGTTTTTCATACTCCCTTTGGAAAGGGCTCCAACTGGTGCAGGGTAATAGAGGATCAGAGACTCACTAATTTTTTTGAGGGCCCCCTTCTCCTTCCACTAGCTTTACTGTGGTGTAACTTATCTTCAGTGGAGTTACTCCTGATCGTACAGTCCTGTAATTTAGAAGAGAATCAGGCTCTCTCTTAGATAGCTATGCTTTCTTAAAACATGGAGGCATTACCCTTACATATATCTTATTGTATACAGACATCGTATCCACATAACCCATCTGCCGCTGTCTGGAAGTGCACAGGGACTCTTATCTGCCAGAACAAGTAATCCTGTCATGGGATTATAGTGCTTCACTCCCCCAACCCCCAAATCTTTTATCCAAGAGATGCAGAGCCCCGAGAAATTATTTTCTAGGAGACACCTAATCCCTAGAGTGGTTTGCATTGCATATACTCCTCAACAATCATTTTCATATGGGTACTGGAATGCTGTGGTAAACCTTCCATCTGCCCTTGGGGATATTCCAATGTTCATCCGGATACAAGGCCTAAAATTTGGAGGATTATCAGTGCTTCAAATTTGTTCCTCATTTGTACTCTAGACAAGAGAGAAACAGAAGGAGCATGCCATACAGGAAGCCTGGTTTATGTATAAGCTTTATGTTTGCATTGTAAACTTGGCGGTAGAGGACTCTGTCTTCCTCTGTCCTTCAAATCCCACACCACATAGTACAACAGCATAGCACATACCGCACTCTAGTATCTTCTGCCATCTCCTAGGCTCTGTATCGGTCCTCTACTGTCCTTCTGCCAGGTCAGCCGCCCCAGCCCTTCCAACTGGAGTGCCCCCTGCTCTTCCCCATGGGAACCTGCTAGCCACTCTGCTGGAAGTTCATCCCCTCCAGGGGAGCATCCCTCATTCTCTCTGGCCCTCTTCCTTTTCCCCTGGCTCCAGCACGGAGAAATCAGGGGTAAGCCCCTCAGCTGTTCTCCTGCCTCCAGCCCTCACTGGACATGGCTCTTTGGCTCAGGGAGTTAAGCAGGCTAGCTCTTTCCCTGGCTTCCTAACAATTCCCCCCATAGTAACTTGTCCCATAGAGAGCTTTCTGCAGCTTTCCACAGACACTTCCTACAGCCTTTTGACTCCCAGGGAGCTCTCCCCAGCCCCTTTTCCTGTCTGAGGCTCCCTGCCCTCAGGCATTCTCTCATTCACACAACCCAGGTGCCCTCTCTGAAAACCCACATAGGAATAAGGTTGCCACCTGTCCAGGTTTTCCCAGGATCATCCCTTTTTTGAGGTAGCTGTCCTGGGAAATCTGTAAGTCCCTTTTTTGGTACCTCAGTGGTGGCAACTCTAGTTAGGAAGGAGCCAATGAGCCAAAGGTGCAGTGACAAGATCCTTCTTGGGACAGTCCTCAGACCCACCCCGAACTCAACAGTTGTTGTGCCAGGGCTTTTACACCAGTTCCTTGGGGGTAGGTAGGGGAACCCAGACCCACCCTCTGCTCTGGATTCCAGCCCAGGGGCCCTGCATTAAGCAGCTATGTTCTGCTCCTTTAGATATACTGCTGTTTCCCTGGGCCACTTCCTCCCTCCAAACCACTCCTTGTACTGTTTCCCCATAGCCTGTAGTTAAAGCAGCCTCTGCTCTAGTTCTCAGATCTCTTTCTATGTCCTCTCTGCTCCTTGGTCTTCTCCTGAAAGGCCAACCCAGGTTCTGCCTCTTGTCTGGGTCTTGCCCCTTTTCCAGAAACTGATTCCCTCTGGCCTAGCCTTTCTTACAGAGGGAGAGAAAGCAAGCAAGCACTACTAACCTCTTCTCACATGGGTCTCCTATGTTCTCATCTCTCTGTGTGTAGTTCTCCCTGACTTTCCACAGCTGGGATCACTAATTGTAACTGAGTCCAGATCAGGATCAGCTGGGGAGGTTAATGGCTAGATCACAGACAAAGCTCAGCTTTACTTCCATTAAGGGCCAGTTGGTGTGTGACACACACCCAATCTGCTCCCTCCCCCCCCAAAAAAACCAATGAAATAAATAAATACCTGAAATGAACGAACAAACCAACCAACACAAACAAACCAAAACTAGCAAAAGCCACATATTTACTCCCCAAAGGGTGAAATGCCAGGCACTCCATGAGGTCCACAAGGGGCTTCCCTGTTGCTCTAGATTTTACAATGAAGGCACTCAGATGCTGAGGTGGTGGGCAGCTGTATAGCACCCCGAGAGAGAGAGAGAGAGAGAGAGAGATCTAAATATGAAAGAAGGAGACAGCCACCAGTCATGGGACTCAAAAGGCTTTATTAGTATCTATCCAAGTGGCAATTGGACTGTTAGCCCAAAAACTTATAGGAATCTTTTTTTAAGACTTTCTAAGCTGAAGAATAGCTATTCTCCATGACAATGAGAAAGGAAAATGTATAAGCTAAAATGAGCTCTTGGCCTTTTCTCCTTAACAATTATCACTGGACTAAAGTTTCACTCAAAATATGGCAGCTTATTCAAATCTTATCTGGGTCTTGGGCCTGCACCATTTATCCTGAAATCTCACAAGAGGCTTTCCAGACCTAATTATTTCTGTCTGATCTCTTAATAGCAGGGGGAAAGGCAGCATTCTATCCCTCCCACCTATTATTTTTTCTTCACTTTATAATAGGCTCCCCGTGGGCTTTATTACCCTTACTTTCTGCCTTTTATGCCTATCATACATTTAGTAAGAGGGACAATCTCTGAGAGACATTGAAAAGGTATTTATTGCAATTTCAGATTCATTTAGGAGTTTGCACATACGCCGTATTTACTTGGTGTGACCAGCACTCATGTTTGACATTTAATAACTGAGTAAATGAGATGTATCTGTTTCCCTCCAAACACCTGCCTTATTGCTTACCAACCTAGTAAGAACTAACAGGTGTTTATTAGATTATCTCTGGGGCTGTATTTCATTGCTCTGTTATATGGGGTTCTATACATGATCGGTAAGGACCTTTATTCTTTAGGGGTTTATGTTGTATTCATTATTTCACACAGCAACCGGTAGCCACAAAATCACCTTGTGAATATCAAAGGAGACGGTGCTGCACATTTTTCTCAAGGAATGCAAAGTGCAGCAGAACATCCTAAAAGGAAAATCCAAGATAGGACTGTGAGGTTGTGGCTTGGAAACTTGGAATCATACTTGTGGTTAATGTCCATTGCCAATGTTTCCACACTTGTGAGGATGACATTTTTGACATGCGTCTGACGAAGTGAGTATTCACCCACGAAAGCTTATGCTCCAATGATTGATTTTTGGTTTGAATTCTTTTCAAGTCCTTAGATGTAGCGGGCAATACACCAAGGCTCAGAAATAAACTAAGGGCTAGTGGAACATTTAGGGCCATATATTGCTCTTCATCAGCCAGGGAACTCCCAGTAATATTAATGGGAGTTGCATGTGTAACCTACTGGAGAGTCAGTTACAGGTCCCCCTCTGTGCCAATACACAGAGAACGTGAGTAGGAACAGCACTTTGATCCTTTAGCTCAAGCTGTAGCAGCTCACGTGTTAAGGTCTAGAGGTTCCTGGGTCATAGAGTCATAGACTTTAAAGTCAGAAGGGACCATTATGATCATCTAGTCTGACCTCCTGCGCAAGGCAGGCCACAGAATCTTACCCACCCACTCCCGCAACAAACCCCCAACCTATGTCTGAGCCATTGAAGTCCTCAAATCATGGTTTAAAGACTTCAAGGTGCAGAGAATCCTCCAGCAAGTGACCCGTGCCCCACGCTCCAGAGGAAGGCGAAAAACCCCCAGGGCCTCTGCCAATCTGCCCTGGAGGAAAATTCCTTCCCGACCCCAAATATGGTGATCAGCTAAACCCTGAGCATGTGAGCAAGATTCACCAGCCAATCATATCTCCCCTCAGCCTTCTTTTGGTTAGGCTAAACAAGCCGAGCTCTTTGAGTCTCCTTTCATAAGACAGGTTTTCCATTCCTCGGATCATCTTAGTAGCCCTTCTCTGCACCTGTTCCAGTTTCAATTTATCCTTTTTAAACATGGGAGACCAGAACTGCACACAGTATTCCAGATGAGGTCTGACCAGTGCCTTGTATAACGGTACTAACACCTCCTTATCTCTACTGGAAATACCTCGCCTGATGCATCCCAAGACCGCATTAGCTTTCTTCACGGCCACATTACATTGGTGGCTCATAGTCATCCTGTGATCAACCAATACTCCAAGGTCCTTCTCCTCATCTGTTACTTCCAACTGATGAGTCCCCAGCTTATAACAAAAATTCTTGTTATTAATCCCTAAATGCATGACCTTGCACTTTTCACTATTACATTTCATCCTATTACTATTACTCCAGTTTACAAGGTCATCCAGATCTTCCTGCATGATATCCTGGTCCTTCTCTGTATTGGCAATACCTCCCAGCTTTGTGTCATCCGCAAACTTTATTAGCATACTCCTGCTTTTTGTGCCAAGGTCAGTAATAAAAAGATTAAATAAGATTGGTCCCAAAACCAATCCCTGAGGAACTCCACTAGTAACCTCCCTCCAGCCTGACAGTTCACCTTTCAGTATGACCCATGGTAGTCTCCCCTTTAACCAGTTCCTTATCCACCTTTCAATTTTCATATTGATCCCCATCTTTTTCAATTTAACTAATAATAACTGGGTCAGGACCCAGTGTGTTGGACAAGTGGCAGTCATCACACATGTTGGAAGCAATATGTACAGTCCTTAGTCTTGGTAAACCATTCTATTAGGGCGATCCTCATGGCATATCTAACAGTTTAATTTAGTTCTTTGTATAGTGGTATTGGGGTTTAGGTCAATGTATGAGACCAGCATCCCTGGATGAAGCACTGATGTATTCTAGAAAAAACTCAAGGCCAGGGAAAATTAATCAAGGAAATTCTTGCTTGCCATAGTGAATCAATTGCACTCAGGATCTGACAAAAGCAGAATCACCTACTGAATATTATCAGAGGGGTAGCCGTGTTAGTCTGAATCTGTAAAAAGTAACAGAGGGTCCTGTGGCACCTTTAAGACTAACAGAAGTATTGGGAGCATAAGCTTTCGTGGGTAAGAACCTCACTTCTTCAGATGCAAGTAATGGAAATCTCCAGAGGCAGGTATAAATCAGTATGGAGATAACGAGGTTAGTTCAATCAGGGAGGGTGAGGTGCTTTGCTAGCAGTTGAGGTGTGAACACCAAGGGAGGAGAAACTGCTTCTGTAGTTGGATAGCCATTCACAGTCTTTGTTTAATCCTGATCTGATGGTGTCGAATTTGTAAATGAACTGGAGCTCAGCAGTTTCTCTTTGGAGTCTGGTCCTGAAGTTTTTTTGCTGTAAGATGGCTACCTTTACATCTGCTATTGTGTGGCCAGGGAGGTTGAAGTGTTCTCCTACAGGTTTTTGTATATTGCCATTCCTGATATCTGGCTTGTGTCCATTTATCCTCTTGCGTAGTGACTGTCCAGTTTGGCCAATGTACATAGCAGAGGGGCATTGCTGGCATATGATGGCATATATAACATTGGTGGACGTGCAGGTGAATGAGCCGGTGATGTTGTAGCTGACCTGGTTAGGTCCTGTGATGGTGTTGCTGGTGTAGATATGTGGGCAGAGTTGGCATCGAGGTTTGTTGCATGGGTTGGTTCCTGAGTTAGAGTTGTTATGGTGCGGTGCGTGGTTGCTGGTGAGAATATGCTTAAGGTTGGCAGGTTTTCTGTGGGCGAGGACTGGCCTGCCTCCCAAGGTCTGTGAAAGTGAGGGATCATTGTCCAGGATGGGTTGTAGATCACTGATGATGCTTTGGAGAGGTTTAAGCTGAGGACTGTAGGTGATGGCCAGTGGAGTTCTGTTGGTTTCTTTTTTGGGCCTGTCTTGTAGCAGGAGGCTTCTGGGTATACGTCTGGCTCTGTTGATTTGTTTCTTTATTTCCTTGTGTGGGTATCGTAGTTTTGAGAATGCTTGGTGAAGATCTTGTAGGTGTTGGTCTCTGTCTGAGGGGTTGGAGCAGATGCGATTGTACCTCAGTGCTTGGCTGTAGACGATGGATCGTGTGGTGTGACCGGGGTGGAAGCTGGAGGCATGAAGGTAGGCGTAGCGGTCGGTGGGTTTTCGGTATAGGGTGGTGTTAATGTGGCCATCGCTTATTTGTACGGTGGTGTCTAGGAAGTGGACCTCCCGTGTAGATTGGTCCAGGCTGAGGTTGATGGTGGGGTGGAAGCTGTTGAAATCATGGTGGAATTCTTCCAGGGTCTCCTTCCCATGGGTCCAGATGATGAAGATGTCATCAATGTAGCGTAGGTAGAGAAGGGGCATGAGTGGACGAGAGCTGAGGAAGCGTTGTTCCAGGTCAGCCATAAAAATGTTGGCATATTGTGGGGCCATGCGGGTGCCCATAGCGGTGCCACTGGTCTGGAGGTATATGTTGTCACCAAATTTGAAATAATTGTGCGTGAGGATAAAGTCACAGAGCTCAGCAATAAGTTGTGCGGTGTCATCATCAGGGATATGTTCCTGACAGCTTGTATTCCATCTGTGTGTGGGATGTTTTTGTAGAGAGCCTCAACATCCATGGTGGCTAGGATGGTGTTTTCTGGGAGGTCACCAATGCATTGTAGTTTTCTCAGGAAATCTGTGGTGTCACGGAGATAGCTGGGAGTGCTGGTAGCGTAGGGTCTGAGTAGGGAGTCCACATATCCAGACAGACCTTCAGTGAGAGTGCCAATGCCTGAGATGATGGGGCGTCCAGGATTTCCAGGTTTGTGGATCTTAGGTAGTAGATAGAATAACCCCGGTCGGGGCTCTAAGGGTAAGTTGATTTGTTCCTGTGTTAGTGTAGGGAGTGTCCTGAGTAGATGGTGCAGTTTCTTAGTGTATTCCTCAGTGGGATCTGAGGAAAGTGGCCTGTAGAATTTGGTATTGGAGAGTTGTCTGGCAGCCTCCTTCTGGTAGTCAGACCTGTTCATGATGACAACAGCACCTCCTTTATCAGCCTCTTTGATGATAATGTCAGGGTGGTTTCTGAGGCTGTGGATGGCATTGCGTTCTGCACAACTTAGGTTACTTATGAGGCAAGCGATGTTGTTTTTCCACAATTTCTGCCTGTGCACGTCGGCGGAAGCATTCTATGTATAGGTCCAGACTGTCATTTCGACCCTCAGGAGGAGTCCATGTGGAGTTCTTCTTCCTGTGTTGTTGGTGGGAGGGTATCTGTGTATCAGTGCACTGTTCAGTGTTATCTTGAAAGTATTCTTTGAGTCGGAGGTGGCGAAAGTAGGCTTCCAGATCACCGCAGAACTGTATCGTGTTCGTGGGGGTGCTGGGGCAAAAAGAGAGTCCCCGAGATAGGACAGACTCGTCTGCTGGGTTGAGTGTGTAGCTGGATAAATTGACGATATTGCTGGGTGAGTTAGGGGTACCCCTGTTGTGGCCCCAAGTGGCAGGTAGGATTTTAGACAGCTTACAGTCCTTTCTGAATATTATTTGCCAAGTTGAAAATATTCTTAGATGTACCATGTTTCTGAAGTATTTCAGAGGAGATTCTTTCCTCCCTACCTACCCCCATTTAAAAATATTTACACCAGGGAAGAAGTATGGTCCAAATTCACTGTTGGCATACGTCCATTGCAGTCAATGGAGTTATGATGCCAACAGAGAATGTGTATACTAATTTCCTGACAAGGCTGAAATTAAAGGCCTAAAAGGAGGAAAAGTGTAAGAGATTATCACATCAAGGTGTGACTATTAAAATTGTTCTAACGGGACAGAACTGTACTACTTTGATGCCTCACAAGCCCACTTCCGGACTTTGACCTCATCACCTTGCATACCTTAGAGCATCATGCCTCTCCAAATCCACCTGTCTGCTCTTTATTTCTTATCAGCTTGCTTTTGCCTTCTCGCTCTGGGGAGCTGACAGCTATTTTTGTGTGTGTGTGTGTCCATTTCGCAGCTATGGGTTGTCTTCTTTGATGTTCAGGCTTTGGTGCTATTTAAGATGTGTGTAAGGCTTGCTGGAATTCTGCAAACACGGCCAAAGGAAGAAGCAAGGCAGCTAACACCGACAGGCTTTTTTAAAGTGCTTCCAAATCAGCATTGGATCCAGCTGAAATGCCTCATTCCCCAACTCTGGTGCCATTGGAGACCAAAAGGTGCAGCCTTGGAGGAACAGAAACTAATAAGCTGGAAACCTCTTCTACCGCCTCTCCCTATCTTCAAAGGCTACAGTGAAGCTGCAGCTTCTCAGGCTATTTTTCAAGGTCATTTCACGGTGATTGATCATAGCAGGAAAGCAAGGAGGAAGCTTTGGATGAAAACTAAGCCCTTTGGGATGATGCTTCTCCTGAAGAAAATAGCAGAGATGAAAATGAGAAGAGTCTGTTAGATTAGCACCCTCACCCACAGGGCCGGCTTTAGGACCTGCGGGGCCCGATTCGAATACCCGGCGGCGGTCTGGGTCTTCGGCGGCGGGGGGTCCGCTCCGTGTCTTCCGCGGCACTGAAGGACCCCCCCCCCCCATCGCTGAAATGCTGCCAAAGACCCCGGAGTGGACCCCCACCACCAAAATGCCGCCAAAGACCCCAGAGCGGACCCCCCCCACCGCTGAAATGCCGCCGGAGCAGACCGCCGCCGGATGAGCCTAAGGCGCAGGGCCCTCTTAGGCGCGGGGCCCTCTTAGGCGCGGGGCCCAATTCCAGGGAATCGGGGGAATTGGCCTAAAGCCAGCCCTGCTCACCCACTGCAGTTCTTTATCTTCACCATCTGCCTGAGGTCTTTCCACGGTTGTCTACGGTCACTATTAACTAAAAGACCCATTGGCCTCAGCATCGTAATTGTTCACAGCTGCAGTTATATCCCCAGCCTACTTCACACATTGATGCAACCAGCCTCTTGCATCTGGCCTTACTCTTCTGTTGGTGCCTCACAGCACTGAGGGTTAACCAGAGGAGAAACGTCTATTTGAATGTTAATACAAGCATGAGAAAACAATTCTTCCAGCATAGCAACAAGAGTGAGCTCACAATTGTCTTTTAAAAAAAATTGATTATGTTTTTGCATACTAAGAAATGGATTAAAATGTAATTAATGAGTAATTTGGTTGGCAAACTGATTCTCAACTGCATTAAGCATTTCAACGACATTTCTCATCTGAGAGAGAGAGATGATTTCCCTAGAAGTTGGAAAACCACGCACCAGTTCCAGTGGAAAGTAGCAATTGAGGAATGATTCCCTGAAGAAACCCTCAAAACATTTGCTTATGTTGACATTATGGCAGTTGTCTGGAGTGGCAGTGATACGAGGTCATATGGACTGAGTTTGGTGTCGAAGTGTTTAGAATCATCTTTCTTTGGAAATCTGCTAATTACAGCACATTATTAATATTATTACAACATTTTAAGCAATGTTATCAAGAATAAATCCTATTGTGGTTCATGGCATTGTATTAATCATTATTTACAAGTATTCCAACATCCACCCGGCATTTGTGAACATGTTCATGCATCTGGAGAGGATCACAATGTTTAACACAAATGTTATTCATCCAAAATTTGTTACCTTGGAGATTCTTTTCATGCCAGGTGGCAATGAATGCACGTAACATACCAAAACCACAGCCATCAGTGAGGCTCCAACCCAAAACTCTCACCACCAGCTTTTCCCTCTGGGGCTGAAAGAGGAACTGTGAGATGGAAATAAGTAACAGGCTCTTGTCTCATATCCAGGATGCAGCCACTGCAGAGAGAGATCTTGTGCAATGCTCTTGTCTGCACTACAAAGTTAGGACAACATAAGCCGCCTTGTATTGACCTAGTTCTGTATGTGTCTACACTTAAATTTGTCTCCCACTAATGTCAGTGCCCCTTTATGCTGTCATAGTAACACCACCACCCTGAGTACTGTTGATCCATGATCAATGTACTGAAGTCGACACAGCGTGAGTATAAACACTGCAGTAACTATGTTGACCCTAACAAGCCTCCAGCGTGCTGTTCCACAATGCCAGGCAATGACCGCTCTTGTCACAATGGTGAATTCCATTACCCAGGTGTCATGGAGACTGGAACTCCCCCCCATCCTGCTGCTGTTGAGGCCTTGAGGTGTCCCCCCCACATACACACCTGTGGAACATCTGACCCAGATAAGGAGGAGAAAGAAAAGGACTCAGCCATGACATCGTGACATGTTCAGTGAGATCATGCAAGCCAGTACTGCATCAGACTGTGAACAGAGGGCCTGGAAGATTAATATTGCAGACTATATAACGAGAAGGAAAGAATGGACAGGAGAAAGGCCCATGAGTCCCAGCAGGAAAAGGAGAAGGAGGTGCACCAGGACACAATGGGGCTTCCCCAGCAGCAAACACAGATGCTGCACTCTTGTGGACCTACTGATTCAACAATCACAGGCTTGCCTCCCTTTGTAGTCCACGGCAAACTCCAGTAAGCACCTCCCTACACCCCCCTCAACATTCTACATCGCATCAGGGGCTGCATCTCTACCCCTACCCCTCCATAGCAGGGGATATAAAGGACAACAGCAGCTTCACATACACTGATCAATGACAGCCACGGTTGATGTTTGTGTAGCTGAAATGGGCAGGAATGTTCTTTCCCCTTCCTAAGCTCTGTTCCTGAAATTTATTAAGTTTGCAGTGCATTTGCTTTTAATTTACACAGAATTGTCTGAAGTGTTTCCATCACTCAATAAAATTCTATTGTTTGGAAAATAATTCATCTGTATTCATTCCCAGCATATCCTGCAGAAGCCTAGCGGTAGCGAAAGCACCCATTTGTTATTCTACAATGTGACAACTCATAGGATCAGTGACAAAGGAAGTTTGCTAATTATAAACGTACAGCAAGCACCACAAAATTAACTAGTGCATTGGCAGGGTTATAGTCATTCATGTACACCAAGACCCATTCAATTCCTAACAAGCCACCAAACTGTGGGGGGGAGGGGGTCAAAGGAGAGCACAATGCACCACAACACATTATTGTGGCTCGCTGTTAAAGTGCTCTTAAAAAGCCTCCCTGAGCCATATAGCTCCATGTTGAGCTCTTCTAGTAGCCTTTGTGTTTGGCCGTTCAAACTCGGCAGACAGCCATTCCACCCCAGCGGCAACTTTTCTCCTTTTGCTTCACAGCTATTAGGAAGGACACAGCAGGAAGCTATAAGCATCAGGATATTTTTCTCACTGAGAGCTAATCTTGTGAGGAAACAGTGCCAGTGTCCCTTCAATCTACCAAAAAGCGCATTGAACTATTATTCTGCACCCGCTGAGCCAGCAGCTGACTCTTTCCTTGGTACTGTCAAGGTGGCCAGTGGACAGCTTCATGAGCCAGGGAAAGAAGGGGTAGGCTGGGTCCCCCAGGATCACTACTGGCTTTCTACGTCGTCAATGGTAATCTACCAGTTGGGAAAGTTTTCTGCTTGTAACTTTCTGAACAGTCGCCTGTTCTTAAAGATGTGAGGGCCATGCACCTTCCCTGACCAGCCAACACTGATGGCAGTGATGCGTCCCTGGTGATCCACTAGCGCTTTCAGAACCACAGAAAAATAGCCCTTTCTGTTGATGGATTCTCCCTTCCCCAAAATCAGTCCTCCTGCCCAGGCAGGGGCTCCTAGGACAGGCTGCTCTCAGAGCTCCCCTTCGCCGTCCTGGTCCTGTGACACCACAGGGCAGTCTCATCCTTTTAGAGTAGTGGGGCCAATCAAAAAGACCTTCAGTTTAGTCAAACAGCTCCCTCCCAGGCCACAGTGTCCACCCCCCTGCTCCAGGAGAGAGAGGGAATAGAAGCCAGGAATCCAGGCTTTCCCTGGGAAAATACTGCCCAGCTTGGATTCAGAAGGTCCCATTCATATGAAGCACAGGGTGCCTCTGTTCCCATTCATTTCAGTGGGGGTTGTGGGTGCTCAGCAGCTCACAGTCTGCCCCCATCCCCCAGGGATTCTTCGCTGGAGAATAGTCTCCTACAAGGGCAGGGATGGGAGCCCCATTACTGGGATGTTTTCAAGCACACTGGAGATAACTCTGGAGAAGACCCTGCAGGGAACCAGGCCCAGGGAGCTGTGGCTGGAATCAAGTCTCAGTTGTGAGAGATTCTGCCTGTATTTTTTCCTTCCTAGACAGAAAGGGGAAGTTACTGAGGGAACGCTAAATGCCACTCACATCCTCCAGATGATGGAGTGCTGGGGGCAGATGTTCTGCGTGCCTGTCCCTCATACTCCTCCTCGCTCTCCAATACCAGTGTGGGCTGGAGAGGGTACTGCACTGGCGCGTTATACCCTCGGCCCGCAAGGTGGGGTATAGACAATGGCTGTGAAAACAAGAGCCGGTCTTATTGCTAAGGGACGATTACACTTAGGCAGCAGCAGGGTGTCCAGATCACCAATCTCCCAGCACTTTACACATATTCAGGAACCATATCTAGGTCCCTCCGCTAACCACTACTCCACACTCCCCCTCAGAGCTGAGAATTGCAACTAGGACCTAATTTCCAATGGCTTTGAGAAAGAATCCGCTCTGGTGTAACAACTGGAGCACGGGACTGAGTCAGGACTCTGTGGTTCTATTATTTGATTTCTTACTTGTGGGAACTTGGACTAGTCACTCATCCTCTCTGTGACTCAGTTCCCATGGGCACGATAGGGATCTAATACTTACCCACTATTATAAAACGCTGTGAGATTTACCCAGGAAAAGCTGCTCTGTAAGTGTTAAGCCATATGTGATCACTGAAGGTCAGATCCAAATTCCCGGAGTGTGGAGTGTTTGGATCTGAGGTATCAGTTCAGTCCGGTTCAGAGAGAGGGGGCCCACTGTGGAGTTTGGATCCAGGAGAATCAACTCTTCTTAAGTAGGGAGATGAGTTAACAGGACTGTCCATCTCTAGTATCTAGGTAACTAAGACAACTATCCATAGCTACTAGAAGGAATGGATCCAGGAGTCCTGCCTTTCCACAGAAGAAAAATCCAAACCTCTAGGAGGAATAGGACCCAGACATTCTTGTTTCAAATTACCCAACACAGCTCAGATTTCTTATATCCAATGCTCACAGTAAAGTGCTCCCAAATGAGCTACTAAGAATTGTGCATATAAATTATTCCACAAGCATTTTGGAAAAAATAGTAAATTTGAGAGAATGATGAACTGCTCTCACGAAGTTAATGGAGAGAAGGCAGTAAAATTCATCAGATAAATGATTTGTTATGAATGACTTGCTTGGTGTAAAAAGAGGAAAACAAGGACCTGAGTCTCCTCCCTGTTAATTAATTAATTAAAAATAATAACAACAATCCCATGCTCGGCCAATCAGCATCGAGACTCAGGGGCTGAAGGCTGTGAATTCACACCCGAGGGCTCAAAGGACGGTGTTCTACACCAGAGGGAGGATCACAGTAAGAGCACTTGTCCGGAGCCACCTCTGTGTGAGGGCCCCCCCATATTGAGAGCTGAAGAGCAGCTTTCCCCACCATATGGAGGGAGGGAAACAGGGAGAAGGGAAAAAGAAGAAAGAAGACAAGAAAGGAGCGATGGAGGGAGGGAGGGAAGGGAATAAGAAAGGAAATCCTCCAACACCCTCTGTGATTCTAAGGGGCAGAGTCCTAGGTGGGACATGTTTCTTCCATCTTAACCTAGTGTTTTCCTTGCCAAGAGCTCGGCTGGCCAGAGATGGATCAGAGTGAACAGGTTCCAAATCCTCAATGAAGCTCTTACCTTCAAAATAGGAGAGTTTTTTTCTATCAAAATCAGTAGCAAGGAAGAAGAAAACTCTTAAGACTCTCCTTTGTAATATGCAGGTGTGTGAACCTGGATTCTCTCTAAGTCCTCCAAGAGACTTGAGAAAGAGACTTGCTGACACAAGGCCATGGGGCTATCAGAAACTGTCCCCTGCCCTCTACACCTGTCCTGCATGTCTGCTGTCAGGGTCTCTCTGAGGTCACTGCCACCTCAGCATCTTTACCCAACAGGCCGAGGACCTGCCAAAGGCCACTGTGATGTCACTGCAACACCCGACCCTCCCCTGCAGGGCTGATATCCTGCCCCGATCTACATCCTCTGGATATTTGAGCTACTCCCCCTGTATTCCCCGAGATCACCCCATTCATTCACTATTGATTCCAGGGAACAAGTAGGCTACACAGTAAAACAGCAGAGGCTGCTCCCCATGCTACCCTGAGTTTTTCATAGTTTCATAGTGTTTAAGGCCAAAAGGAACCTCTATGCATCTAGTCTGACCTCCTGTATAGAACTGACCCTTAGAGTTCTCCCAATTATCTCTGGATTAAGTTCAGTAGCTTGCTTTTGACAAAGACCATCTTCTAGAAAGGCATCCACTCTTGATTTGAAAATATCCAGAGATGGAGAATCTGCCATTTCCCTTGGTAGTTCTTCCACACTATAAGCAACTCACCTCTCAATCTTTTTGATAAGCTAAAGAGCCATGCTCTTTACAGCATTTTCTCTAACCCTCAAACTTTTATGGCTCTTTTCTGGACCCTCTCCAAAATTTCAGCGTTCTTTTTTTAAAATGTGTATATTAGGTCCTCTCTGCTAAAACTCATAACAAGGATGCCCATCAGGATATGGAGACTTCTCCATTAAGGACCAAACTTCGACCATCTACTCATTTCATAAGCAACTGAACAATCATCATCAAGTAGTTGGGATTTTCAGTCAACACCAACGTGGGCAAGATTTTGTAGATGCCTAAAGGTGAAGGACTCTGTGTCCCATTATGAGTCTCTTCTGCAATCCAATCCTCCCAAGGGCAATATTTCTGTGTGGGAGGCAATGTCGTAATGGAGAACTTCAGTCTCTCGAGAACATGCTCAAACATTTTCCAATTTGCAAGCATGATGTTTAGACAGCTGCTTTGCTAGCCAGGTATTCCAACCACATTTGCATACAAACAACTTTGAAAGATTTCCCACCACTTTCTAACTATCATATATCTTATGCTTTTATGTTGATCAAAATTCACTAAAGCCCAGGTCTGCTGATGAGCCCTGGAAGGGTGAAATTTGTGGCTGCTGATTCAGCTTGTAAGATGATGTGGTCTGGTAGGAAGGTTACTAGAGTGGGAGTCTATAATGCCTGATTTGACCACTGACTAAGCCCTTGTCTACACTACAGAATTAAGTTTACCTAAGTTAGGTCAATGTACAGCCACTGCCATAATTATTGCAGTGATTCATGTCCACACTACGCCCCTTCTGTTGGTGGTGTGAAACCTCACCAGGAGCTTCCCCTGACTTAACTATGCGGGGCACTGCAGGGCACTGACAGCTAGAGCCCTGCCCTGGGGCTGACAGCCCAAACTCAGCCCCATGGGGGGCTCACAGCTGGAACCATCCCCCCCCCAGGACTGACAGCCAGAGCTCTGATCCCCACACAGGGCTGACAGCCAACAGGCAATGTAATTAATGCAGTGTCTACACAGACACTGCACTACCCTAACAACATCAACCTAATCGCTACACCTCCTGCGGGGGTGGAGTTGTTAGGTCAGTGTAGTGGGCAGCTTATATCAGCGGGCGCAACATTGTAGTGTAGACACTTACAGAGTTAGGTCAATATAAGCTGCCACATCGACCTACCTCTGTTGTGTAGACCAAGGCTTACTGTAGGTCATTGTTCTTCACCGTTGTGTGCCTCAGTTTTTTTTTTCTTACCTATACAATGGGGATAATGATATTAGTCTTCCTCATTAACATAGTTGGAGGAATGCAAATGAATAGCTTATGTAAGAGCAAAGCAGTTCTATTCCTTTATTATTATTGTTAGTAGTATTATACCAGTGGCTACTTTTAAATTTTTTGGCATATATCCACTTAATGCAACTCAGCATCAGGCTGTCTGAAATAAGTAGGTCTACAACTTATCTTCAATTTTGTGTGAAATCAGAGTTTCTGAGAGCGGAATAAGGATGATGGCCTATTTTTAAGTTGCCTGGCTATGACACAAGAAAACTAGTTCTTGTGTGACCTTGGGGAAGTTACCTCCTCTCTCTGTGCCTCTTTTTCACTTACCACCTCCCTTTGTCTTTCTTGTTTGTCTCTCTGAAGCTCTTCAGGGCAGAGGTTGTGACTTAATTTGTGTTTGTACAGCACCCAGCACAATGGTGTCCCCAACTTTTTTTTGGTGAATAGTAAACTCACTGGAAACATGCATTTTGGGGCACCAAACAGAAAAAAAAATCAATTATTTCCTCAGCTTTAGCCCTGATCTCAATTGAGTCCTCTGGGTGCTACTGTAATATAATAAACACAGTAACTTCTTAGCTGTGCCGTGTATACAGAACCCCTTCTAAGCTAATTGATTAGGCAAACATGTCCCTCATTCCCCAGGGATCTTGGAGACGTACTTCACTTCTGTTACAAGGAAAGAATGGGCAAGCATGTGATCTCTAACCCACCCTGTTTTCATCTGCACCCAAGGGCCTGAACAGATGGAGTAATCAGAACAAACCCTGTCACCCTCCAGAGCAAAGTCCCAGGGAATTATCACACAACACATTCTTCTGTGTATGAGTTGGATTGCATTCTGTTCTTTTGTCAGCCACTATTTATGGCCTTGAAGCGTCTTCCCCTTCGCCACAAAGCTCTGTCCGCTTTTAGAATCAAACTGCAACCCAACCTCTTCTGAAGGAAGAGCCCACTAACCTCATTGCATTCAGAACCAAAGGCCAAAGCCACTTCTTTGCCTAGGCTTTCCCTCCATGGAACCCTCAATCTCACAGATTCACTGGGAAAAAAAGACACCAAAACCTCTGAGGCTGCATCTTGGTCTCTGGGAATCAAAAAAATAGAATAGTACATAGTTGCCTTTTAAATAATGGGAGGCACTCAGATTCTCTGGCGATGAGGGCTGTATTGATGGATGGATGGAGGGATATGACAGATATGACTGAAAGGGGTGCAGTAGAGAAATGGAATTGCTCCCTCTTTTATTTAACCATCTCCACCTCTTGTTTACTCTTCTTCCCCCCTCACAGTCCTTTCCATAAGCAGCCTCCATGCAGAACTGCAGTTCCGGAGCTACATCAGTGTTGGAGGCAACGCTGTGGGCATTGACAGAAGGCAGCTGCTTTAGACTGAGTGGAACATGGTCCAGCCAGTGCTTGAGGGAAGGGGTTGTTGTGATGGCAAACCTGGTGGCTGAAGTCCTCTCTTTATCCAAAATAGAGGCACAGCATAATTTCTGCTAACAGAATTTTCCTCCAACCTGTCCTCAGCGTCCTGCAACCCTGGAATCAGAGCTGGACTGAAACACCAGCAATCTAACAGCGAAAGACTCTATCTCATTACAATCCAGTCCATTTTGTCTCTTCAAGACTGGCTGTATCCTATTTTTGGAGACACGAAGGAGCTGGCTGGCTGTGGCAATGGAGATTTACATTCAAGACTTGAACGTGGTCCTGTTTGTGCCTTGATGTCTCTTTCTCTGCCGTAAGGAGTTTCACAGAAGTGACATTCACAGTTCCAGGGACAATGGGTGGGTTTGTTCTGCTGTCTGATTCTGTATTAGGGAATCAGAATTTGCTCCACTCTCTGACCTCACTGCAGCAGGGCCATGGAGGATAAAGTGGACAGGTTTGCAGGCTATTGAAAGAGTGCCCCATCAGGGGAGACAGAAGCATTTCTCAGAGGGAGTCAAGGGAGAGAAGTATTAAGAAGAGAAAAATGTTCACTATCATGATGGCTTTGGGGTTAAATCCACCATGGAAGGTCTAGGACTGGTTGTCATGGGTGGCAGCTCATTAGGAAGGGCCAAGTACACAGGAAAGCTGACATGCAGAGGAACCTCAAGCTGGCTGAAGGTAGCCAGCCAAACAAACAAATAGCAACGTTGATGGAAACTGGCCTAGAAATATAGCTATAAAAATAGCCCGTGATTTCAGTAAGCAAGTTGCTTCTTCAAGTTATTTCTCATGCTAGCTGCATTCTTTAAGTGCCTGCTCATTCTCTCCCATATGGATATGATGTTCTGTGTTCCACAGACAGTATGTAACTTAATGTAAAGCCTGGAACAGTCAAATGGGGACACGGTTTACAAGAAGCAGTACAGATGCAGCATTGCCGTCTATAGCTGATGGCTCAGCACCAAACCCGAGGCCAGGGCGCCATGCCTGGCAGAGGGGTAAGCAATTTGTCGAGCCTCACCTCGCCATATGCTAATGCTTCCCTTCTCTCCCATTATGTCATCCCTGGGTCTCTCCACAGCTGGACCCAAGAACATTCCTGCATTCCTGTTTGCATACCACAAGGAAATGTATTTTTGCGGCTTTATTGAGAACTACCGCAGAAGACAAAACAGAGCGTATGTGCTTTAGTCTGGGGCTAACAATAACTTCACACCTTTCCAGCCCAGCCAACTTCTGTTAGCGACTACAAACAGCACTGCAGGGCTCTGCCTTTGAGATAAAGAGCCAATGCCCTGCAGCCCCAATTCAAAGTCATAACCTTCCACCAGGAAGGGAATCACTCCGGTTGTGAGCTTGATGTCTTCCATATCGTCCCAGCGTATCCCCACCTAATACATGGGCACACACAAACTATACCCCGGACTAGCCAGCATGCATTCCAGGTTGGGAAGAGTGCAGCCGAGATGATGTCATATTTCTCAGCCCTTTGCTGAGCCTTTAAATTGCTGGATGACATCCTGAATGAGTAATGGATTGTTAAAAAGGGGTTGTGTCAACAGGTCACTCTTGCTGCTGCAGGATATGCCAATGACTCAAAGAAAGGCAAATGGATTATTTCTTTGAGTGAGTGGTGACTCACTGACATCTGCATCTTTCTGTTTATAGAAGTGAATTCCCTCATTGACCTGCAGATTTTTTTAAGTTTAATTTCATCCCTCCCCCCCTCCCTGGCTATTCTGTTTTACAGTAAGATTTTTTTCCCACTCCTTTAGTCCATTCTGGGCTTTTTACAGGCATCTCTTCTTCTGCTGTTCTCTTCAGAGGATCCTGCCAGCAGAAGCAGAAGTGTAAACTTCCCTTTAGCTAGTGCCCCTATACCATTCTCTGCATCCAGTCCTGTTGGGAATACCGTAGCCTTGAGCTCCTTCGGTTCCAAAGTGCAAGGCACTGTATATCTTTATTTAGAGCAGTGATTCTCAAACTTATTTGATCGTGCCTCCCTTCTTTGTGTCTGTAGTAGTTTACATCCCTCCCCCCCACACACAAGTACGTGTGTGTGTGTGGTGGCGGCCATGCTTCACTTGAATCGGTTTCGGCTTCGTTTTTCACTGGAGTTGGGTTTTTTTTTCTGTTACATGAATGAGCCAACGGTCCATTGTAATAAGAGCAAAAGCAAAACTGTGATTGTGGTCGATGCTTGCAATTAAATGTGCACACCGCGTCGTAGCAAACGGACTAACGTACAGACGGTGATGAGTTTGTAGAATGCTATGCAAGTGTAGCAGAAATGCACAGCGTCCTCTGATGACCTGATATGTCTAGAGGAATTAGCTTTGCTAGTTATTCATTGCTGTGGGTTAAAATATAAGCAGTACTTTTATTTCCCTAAAGCTTCTCACGCCCACCTAGAGTACATTCTGCATCCCCCAGCCCCCTAGTTTGAGAACCTCGGATTAGAGAAATTCCTGTTGGGACAAATTGAGACAGTGACAGCTGTGAGCCAGAGCTCCTGAACCATTCCCTACAATGACTTCTACTGGCAAGGGCTGGGAGAGGAGTAACTCAGAGCTTCCACAGCCAGTGCTCCTGTAGTGTCCCTACAGCAACTCCTGCTGGGAAAATTGAGACTCTAGACCAGGGGTCAGCAGCCTTTCAGAAGTGGTGTGCCGAGTCTTCATTCATTCACTCTAATTTAAGGTTTCGCGTGCCAGTCATACATTTTAACCTTTTTAGAAGGTCTCTTTCTATAAGTCTATAATATACAACTAAAATATTGTTGTATGTAAAGTAAATAAGGTTTTTTAAATGTTTAAGAAGCTTCATTTAAAATTAAATTAAAATGCAGGGCCTCCCGGACCGGTGGCCAGGACCCGGGCAGTGTGAGTGCCACTGAAAAATCAGCTCGCTTGCCACCTTGCCATAGGTTGCTTATCCCTGCTCTAGGAGCTGAGAGTTTCCCCACAATGACTTCTCCTGGGCTGAGCTGTGATCTCCTCCACAGTCAGAGCTACAGTACCTTTCCCTGCAGCATGTCCTGCTGGGACAAGTTTTCCCCAACAAACAGCCAGCAGTCACGTTTCCTTACCACCACTAGACATCTCAGTGTGGACAACTGGCCAGCCAAGAGCACTATTGTAGTTGTCAATGTGACCAGAGAGCATCTTTCTTCATCCCCTGCCTCCCCCAATAACATGTTAATAGATCAAAACGCCCTCATCTGGTTCTTATTAAGCAGTGGATTTTTGGGTTGTTTTCCTAGTTACCGGCTGAGTGCTGGTGATTTTCTTTAATGACAGGCTCAGTGATTTCAATTTGTCAGGGGACGCTTGTTGCTCTGCACTACTCTGCTTCCATGAAATGCTGTAGTATGTTAGGGCTGGCCTACCCTCAGAGAGGAGGATGCTCAGATATGGGGAGAATACGTCCTCCTTTCCTGTGCCAGTGTATCTCTTAGACTGCTCAGTCATCCCTAGATGGATCTCACCTGGCAACTGAGCAGTCTGAATGCTGGGAGAAGATTTGGACCTGCAACCACTCACCAGGGATTTGTGTTGTCCTGACATCTGGGAGGTACATCAAGCTGAGCTGCATATTCAGCAGGGGGAGCGGGTGTCTTACAGGTTCTCTTGCATTTGCCAATGGAGCCTGAAATTGGGGTGAAGGAGGGAACCAGTAGTTTGGACAAGGTCTGGTAAAAACAGGAATAGAAGAGGGAGTTGGATGGAGGGTGTATGTTGGGAGGGTGAAGAAGAAAAGGGAAATGGCATCTGAAGGGGAGGAGGAATGGAGGAGATGTTTAACTGACACATTTGGCAACTAGGAGAGAGGTCATGATGGTATGGGACTTCCTGACTGGGACTGTGGGGAATTTGGACAATGAGGAGGCATTTGGGAAGAGTTGGTGGGAGAAATCAGCAGCCTCATGTCCTAGGTATACTTGTCCACAATGTCTCCATGTAATTTATGGGAGATGAGCTTGCTGGTCCATTGTTCCCGTGTAGAAGGGTTCAGCCGGGTTCGGCCCTCTCCGGGGCGGCGGGGAACCAGACGGCCTCACTACGTCCATCGGGTTATTTTGGGGGAACTAGCCTGGCCGCGGGGTTTCACGCCGCGGCAACGGTAGAGGCCAACAAACAGCTCTATTCCGCAGACCCAGGCCCTAGTTCAGGGTGGGGCAGTCGAGAGTCTCTGGCTCAGGCCCTTATGTAGGGGCTGAGCAAACAAATGAGTTCAGGAAGCCTAGGCCCTGGCTTCAAAGGGCCTGGGGAGAGGGGGAGACGGCCACCCGCATGTTGGGTGGCAGGGGGGATGCAGGCCCACCCACTCCATTGAGTCCCAGCCCGGGGCCCTAACAGCTGTAGACGACCCGCTGCTGTGTCAGTGGAGATCCTGGCCACAACACACTGACATCGGCTCTGGGTGTGCTACAGCCAGACGAGGGTCGGCTGCCCCCGGGCTACTTCCTACCTCCCCCTCGTGTGGTACCTGCGTCCTCCACGGAATCGAGCACCATGGGCTCCTCAGGGTACCCGGCGAGCGGTAGGCTTGGCAGCTCCTCTGGGTAACTTGCCTCTGGCAGGCTTAACAGCTTCTCCGGGGTCTGGTCGGCGTCTGGCCTCGGCTGGTCTGGCCAGTCCTCGAGTCAATCACAGACTGCAGGAGTCTCCCCACCGGGAGCTAGGCCACAGGCGTCTGGCTTCGCCGGTGGCCAGGCCTCTAGTGAGCTCTGGGGTTGGGCTTTTGTACTTCCTGTCCTGCGCCCTGACCTCTGGGGGGCGGGCGCAAGCTCCACTGGCTCCGCTCACTTTGGCATCCAGAGGGGCTCGTCCCTCTCCGGGGCGGCGGGGAACCAGACCGCCTCGCTACATCCTCCTTTCTAAAGTTTATAATGCTAGAGACATCACGATAAGATTCTCTATACCAAAGAGGTTTATTTGCTCATTGTAACTCTGTTCCTCTCCACAGCGAGCACTTCGTGTGTAGATGCGGTGTGTTGTACTAGCTAAATGTTGGCCTTCATTTTCTTTAAGTCTCCAAGGACTGCCCTGTCAGCGGGGAAAGGCAGCCATTTTGGGTCCAGTCCAGGGCAGACTGTCACGACAGAGAAGCATGCCCATTGTGTAATCTCTCTCTCATGGAGACTTGACTTTTGCTCTCTCTTGTTTTGTCATCTTTTTGGGGCCTGTCTACACTGGGGGGGTTTAGCGACTGGGGTAGCTATGCCAGTGCATGCCCCTAAAGCCAGATCCTTAGCTGGTGTAAATCAGTGTGAAGCCACTGTAGTCAATGGCACAACACCTGGCTGCTAGCATAGGCATGGTACATATCTGTAAACTGTAACTTGCACTGGGAGGTAAGCTGAACCACTGCAAGTCAGTTTAAACTGGTGCAGCATGTCTACACTAGAGCTGAACACCACTGCAGCCACAGCCATAACTAAACCCCCAGAGAGGACAAGTCTGCAATTTAAAATGAAGAGGATTCTGACTGAAAGTGTCTGTTTACTTTGTATATAGGAAATACATCATAGTCTGCACTGGGTGTGAAGCGGCAATTGAGAAAGGAATGAATGAACTCTTAAAAGCAACTGCAGAGAAAAGAGCCTTTGAACCTTGGCAGTATCCCTCAAGGGCTGTTGTCTGCCTTATTCTTCTCCCAATAAGAATATTTTTTGCTGACAAAATTTATTGAGGTTGTAAGAAACCATTTTACAAGCTCTAAGGGAGGAATGCTCTGATGGAATCAAAGCTAGTATGAAAGGCTCCTAGTGATGGTAAATAGTTCCTTGATTTAAAATGCAGCCTTGATACTGTAAATCATGGTTGGTTTGCATTCATATGGGCAGAAGATCAGTGGTTTGAGTATTGGCCTCCTAAACCCAGTGTTGTGAGTTCAATCCTTGAGGGGGCCATTTAGGGATCTGGGGCAAAAATCTGTCTGGGGATTGGTCCTGCTTTGAGCAGGGGGTTGGACTAGATGACCTGAGGTCACTTCCAACCCTGATATTCTATGAAATTCATATTTTTGCCTGCTACGGTTTGAAAACTGATCATCTGAACAAAATTCCCTATCTGCGATTTTGTTGCTAAAAAAAGTATTTAAAATCCTGGAGGGATTCGAGTACAGGGGGAGGAACCAACATTTTGCCATTTCACAGCATAAGAGAGTTTGCAATGAAAAGCAAAAGCCTCTGATTCCTAGGTTGCCTGGGCCCATTGCAAATATTTCACAAAGCCCTAAGTGAGGCACCAAAATGAAGTGGTGGGGGGGGGGGGGGGAGCTTGCACTGATCTTGTGTTGTACCTGTTGTATGCCTAAATAGGCAACTTCACATTCAAAGGTTGTCAGTCAAGCAGCAACTTTTTTTTTTTTAAAGAGGGAATCAAATCTTCCAGGTGACCTTGGAAATAGTAGCGAGGCTAAAGGGCAGTAGTGCTGCATTATTATAGACACTAAGGCCCTGAGCCTCAGCTAGAGAAGCTTGAAGTCAATGAATAGACCTTGATTTACACCAGCTGGGGCTCTGACCCTTCAGGCCAGGGATGGAATGGAGATGGAAGGGGACGTGGCCAGAGAGGCCCTGTGCCCCAGCACTTCTGCACCCATACAAAACTCCATAGGGGCAACTGAAGCAGAGACACAACTCAAGGCACCACTTAGGGTTGCTACCGCCTGTGCTGGGAGCTTCACTGGCTCCTGGAGCCCCTCAGTAGGGGAGGCACAAAGCTACTTCTCTGCTGTTTTTGCACTGGCACTTGTGCAGGGATAAATCTGCCCCTCTGAATAGCAATGTTTTTCTCCCACTTTGCACAGCTGTAAATGGCTCCATGAGCTGTAGGGCAAAGGTGAAGCAGGCCCTTAGGATTTGATCCTCTCAAGCCCCTGATTTCAACAGAAGCAGGCTTACCCTTTAGCCACCAATCTCAAAAGCTTCTGAGCACTCTCCGCGGCTGCTGACTTGAAGTGGAATGGAGGTTCCCAGCCTCTTTGCAGGATAAAGCCCCAATTTCTTACATGGCAAAAGGGAAATCAAATGAAAGGAAAAGCCCCCAGGAATGCACATTCCTCATCCGTCTCTTGCTACAAAAGCACTGCACACTAAGCCAACCTGGTGTCCAAGTTTTGTAGAAATGGGACGCGATTTCCACTGCCACTGTTTTTATCATCGTTATGCAGCGGTGTTGACAGATAACGTAAACCACATCCCATATCGCATGACTCCGCCACTACATCCCTCAGAAAGCAAGCAAACCACAAAAGAATACAGAGCTTGCCTTTTCCTCTGCCTCATTCCTATATGGATTTCCTCAGGGGGCCCCCACCTGCTCCAGCAGGAAAGAGAAGGGGCTTTGTTTAACTTCATTATCTGTGGATCTGAGGTCTGCTGTGATCTCATAGCAGATACCTTCATGGAGAAGCTACAGGCATTCCTCTAACCTCAGGTTTTTTCCCTGAACTAAAGACCGTGCTCCCACCATCCACAGGTAGACAGAAAAAGAAATTTGTTTCCAATCTTATCACAGTGAATTAAGGAGCTCTTGGAATGGGTGGTTTTGCAGGAGATAAATCAACCCCTGCTTCGAATGCAGAAGCATTCCCTACACATTGGGAGTGATGACTCCATCATGCCACCTGGCTTTGTGCATCAACTAAAACTTTGGCTTGCCTCTTCTTTGGGAATATCATTAGATAGAAGCCCACCTCCTCAGCTGGTAGAAATCACTGTAACTCCATTAAAGGCAATGGGGCCAGATCCTCAGCTGGTGTAGATCACTGTCGGTCCAGTAGAGTCAATGCATTTATGCTAATTTACACCAGCTGAGGATCTGGCATCAGAGTTCCCATTTGGGTAGCAGATTGGTTGTCAAAGGTGGTTTCTGCCACAGAAGAAAGAGGAGGGGTGGGGCAGGGCAGGATTTTCACCTAGGTAAGAGCACAAGCACAACTCAGGCACCTTGAAAAGTAGGTTGAAAGCATCTCTGACATAAGCAAGTTGTGTAAGGATTTAGGAAAAGCCCTTTAGGGGAGATAACTCACTCCGCTCATAAATCCTGGGGGAACTTTCATGAAAGATGCCATAGGTCTGAATGGAGCCAGGTCACCACAACTAGTTCACCACCAACCAACCATCTCCTTGCAGCCTGCGGTGGCTCGGTAACACCCTGCCTCAGTTTCCACTTCTGCTCAGGGCCCCTTACAAATGTCACCCCATCCAAATAGTATAAGACAAAATTCCCTTTCTGGGTTTCTACTTCATTAAGTCCAAATAGAGCCTCCTCCACAGAGACTGCAGTTCCCCACCATTACTCGTCACCAAGGAGACACAATCCTACCCCTGGCTGGGCAGATTTACATAAATTCCTGCTCCTGGAGGGAGCCTTCTTCACTGCAGTCTCAGGTAGGGCCCAGCCCCTCTGCCCTGTGGGACTATCTGTTCCTGGTGGCTGAGCAGTTGGACAAATTGCTGCCACCCACGCTGTCTTCTCTCAAGTCCAGGTTGTAGCTGTCCACCAGCCTGTGTGTTTTTACCCTCCCCAGACCTGGCTTAGTCGCATGACCATCTGTCACTGGACTTAATTCCTTCTCTTCACTTCGGGCAGTAAAGCAGCTGTGTCACAGGTGGGTTCAGACCTATCTCTCTTTAAAGGGCCAGACACCCTCTGACACAGACCAGTCAAATTGCCTCAGAACCCACCATCGCTATTGGAATTGCTTGACAAGATTGTTTGTCCCGGTTTGAACTAGCCTGTGGATTGAAGTCCCTCTCAGTCCTGGAAGTGGCCCCTTTAGGCCATGGTTGAGGCATGCTAGCAAGGCAGTGCTGAGAAACAGTGCAATGGCACTGCCACGGGGGTATGTGGACTGTGGATGAATACATCTCCCGTTTCCAGGACTGTCGGTCCAGCACCCTTCCCTAGCAGTGACAGCACCATACGTTGCTCCCTGTGACCTTCAGCCCAGTGGTTAGGGCACCTGCCTGGGATATGGAAAGCACAGGTTCAAATTTCCATTCTGGAACAGACCTGAGGTGGGCAGACATATCTCAGTCCTGTCATCCACAGATCCTTATGTACTTGACCCATTTTAAAAACTGACTGACAAATTACATGAGGAACCCTCCACTGAAATGCAGGTGCCCCTGGTGTGGAAGATGGCGGCCTTTAAATAGCATATGACACTACACAACAGTTCAGGACAGGAACTGAGGGGCAAACCTTATCTAGCTGGAACTGAATGGGTATCTTAGACAGAATGTAAATACCCAATCAGAATTTGGCCAGGACACCCCAGTCTCTGAATTTCAATGGAATTTAGGGATCCAGTTCCCTGGGGCTCCTTTGAAAAGCTCAGCCTTAGTGATCATGGGGAAGTCAAAAATTCAGCTCCTAAAAGATGTCACTTCCAGCAATACAGAGCACTCTGTCTCTGTCCTGGGAGAGCACTGGTGTTGTTTACCCTAGTAGTCACAGAAAGAGAGACACCTGGTTTTCCTGAATTTCATTCTGGCTTGGCACATGCTGTACAAAATTGTCTTTATCTCCATTTGGTTCCAGTTCAGGGCTTTAGATTTCTTGCTATTCTATATATTCACTGTTTGGGATTGAGGTAACTAGAGGGATATTTGCTTCATTGCAAAATTTGCATTAAGTGGTTCAAAGGGAAGGTAAAGAAATCCCAAATAAATTGCTCGGTTTCTCCAGGCAAAGAATGCTAACTGGTTGGAACTGCAGAATACACATGCACATATTGCTAAATCTCAAAGTGTTAAGGGGAAAAATACTTAAACTTGCAGAGTGAATTAATTTATCTCCTGTTTTGAATTAGTTGTTTTGCTTTAGCAAACATGACGGCATTATCCAGATATGTTCTTCTCTGAGCTGATTGCAGAGATAGGTTGCCGGGAGGCATCAAACACACACAAACTCGAAAGAGAGAGAGAGGCTTATTTATCAAAAGAAACTGTAAACTCTGTGGAGTGCCTCTTCAGGTACTGCAGGCTTTCAACAGACAGGGCAGGAAGTTAACATTTTTGTATATTCAAACTGTTTATGGAGTTTTATGAGATATTGTACAGGAAAGATAGGACAAGCCAGATCCTCAACGTAAATCAGTGTTGTTTCATTGATTTCAATGGAGCTAGGCCAATTTGCACCAGCTGAGGTTGTGGCCCAATGGCTAGTGGTGGATGGACCCCAGAAAGTTCCAAGGTTCCATTTGGAGAAGCAAGTTTTACGTTGATACATACCTTTTCCAAAGCAACCCGTCTCCTTGGGTGTGGACAATCAGGCAGGAAAGCTCACAAGTTCCGGATTTTTCTATGATTTCCTGCACATCTTGTATCCACTTAGGCTGTAAACACCACAAGAAAAGATTCTCAGATAGAAATTCAATACTTTTTGGTCCAGCACAAATCAGATCCAAGGATCTCAGACACTCCCATGAAAATGAAGAATAATAGGGCAACATTAATCAGGCATTTCTGAGCCAGTTAAGGCAGCCAAAGAACCTGGACATGTCAAATGAATGTGAAAGTTGTTGGCCTTGATATTAAGAAGTGCCTGCACTGTGTAGCTACTCTATGGATGTCCAGACATATCTGAATTTGAAACATTCCTGGATAGAAAGCCAAGCTGCTATAATGCATTTTAATTTCCATTATCCCTCTTCTTTATAGCTTACAAAGCATGTACAATGTACTTTTTATTGGTAGCACTGTCCCCTTCAGTCAAGTAGCGGGTAGTTTGGATGCATACCCAATACTAATCTTTCAGCAAAGGAACTAAGGGAGTTGATGTGCTGGTGAAGGTGCCATCTTTTTTATTAGATGTTCAGTGGAGGTCTGTCTCTGTCAAGGTGGCTGTGCAGATGGAGGTGAAGATCCCCTGGCTCTTTCTGAAAGTGTGGATCAGAGCACAGGTGTGCTGGCAAAGCTCCCTTCTCTCACTGAAAAAAGATTTCTTTTGTGATTAAAGAGTTATAGGTTTATAGGTAAAATGTAGTAACAATAAAACTAGAGGTACACGCAAGTAATAAAATTCAGGTCCAAATCTATATGTGAATCCAAATGTGTCCAAAATCCAGGGACGTTCTTATCTAATCTATCTCTCTATGCTGGCACATAAAGTCCCAGATTCGGTGTTGTGATTCAAGATAAGAGTTAGCCACAATACTTAGATTCAAATTTGGCTCTGTATCCACATTTGTCCAAAATGTATTCAGACTCAGATTTTTGGTTAAGTCTCATCTGTTGGTAACACAGGTTCTAATGGCCAAGAATGTGCTGAGTGCTTAACATCCGCCTCAATACAGTCATTTCCCCACTGGTGTCTAATAAATTGCATTGTAAAGCATTTTTTGGTAACTCCAGTGTGAAAGGCATTATATAAAACTAAATACTGTGGTGCTATGTTATTGAAATTCTGGAATCTGGGCTCCGAAGAGCTGGTCTCTGAAAGATGCAAGTCACATTGTGTTTGCACATGATTCATGAGTCCAAGAGATCTGAAAAACGTATTAAGAATTCTCTGCTTGGAAGTGTTTCAGTCATTGTAAAATAAGCATAAGCTGGAAGAAATTTCTTCCCTCGGTCTTTCTTTCTCTCCCCCATTAATGTGCAATGTAGTCCAGATGCCTGCTTGACAATGGCACTCATATACACATGAGATTTAAAGGGACACTCTCTGGATTCTAGGCTGGGGTCCTTTATGGCAAGTTTGGAACCTGCAAAGGAGATCTCCAATAGGGCATCTCTCTGGTAGACGAACACGTGCTTTGCCAAGTCACTGAGCCAATGAAGATCCCAGGAACAATGTATCTGCTCATATTGCTCTTATCTCACACAGAATACCATTGAGATAAAAAGTGGCTAACATAAGCCAGTGCTTGCGAAACCTGCCACTATATTACTAGAGATAGGTGCTGTAGCAGGATGCTTGGGGCCAGCCAGGTGTTTTCACTGATCAGGTGCAGTGGAGGGGGGGGGCAGGAACATGTGTTCCCTACTGAGAACTGGGCTGTCCATAACGAAGAGGGGGGTAGTGGTTTGGGAGAGGCTGTTTGACGCCTCTCAGAGGAAAGAATCCTACAGGAGGCCCTGAAGCAGGAGGGATTGTGAGTGACAAAAGGGGGCAATCCCCTAGAGCTGTAGCTCAGGGCGGGCTGAGGAACAGTGTTTGTGTATGTTAGAAACAAAATTAAAAAAATAAATAAAACTGGGGTGGCAGTGGGTCCTTTGTGGCCTGGGGATAAACCAGCCCTCAGAGGCCTGAACTCAAACTCCAGATCAAATGCTCTAGCTCTCTGGTGAAGGCAATCGTGAAATCCTGACCTGAACCCTGATCCATATTCTGTGTTTCAGGCATATCCCTCATTATTACAACTCCACTCTGTTCACTTAAGCTGTCCCCAAATTCCACTGATCCCCACACTGAAGCCAAACTCTAAAAGAGGCTCTGGGGAGGGTTAGTTAAGGATACAAGAGTGAGTGGTCTCCTCATGCAGCTTCATTTCCTTCCCTCTTCAGTACTTTCTCCCAGTCTTGGACCCCACCCTGCACTTCTAGCAAAACACTGGCTATGGAACCCATCCCATATTGGCCTTCCTGTTACCTGCGAAGATCTGGCTGCTTGTTTATTAAATAATGGGTACCGTGACTTTGGAATTTCACATGCCCCAGCATCCTGTGCTGCATGGGACATATCGACCCCCCTCCCCCCCCTTTGACTACCATACATCAAAGCTCAACCAATTAAACAGAAGCAAAACCTAGGGCTCACCAGAGATGCAGCCTGACCCTGCTTTGTATCTTCAAAACTAGGGGGATCCGGAGGACTAGAGCGAAGCCATAGAAAGATAAAGCAATGGGCTTGGGGAAGCTGAGGGTCTGGAAGAGATGCTGATGGGGGGTAACCTGGTGGAGCTCCTTAATCTGCCTCAGAGGCCTTGGCAACAGCTGATGTTTTGGCCACTTGGATCTGCAGAAGTACCTAATTCCAGATTTGGGGTGGCAGGGAGCGATGACCTACTGGAGGTTTTTTGGTAGTCGTAGAAGTAGGCTTGGGACCCAGCTGAAACAACCAGCCAAACTAACCTTAAAGCTACCATTAGGTCGTCTAAATGGCAGAAGTGGCCCAAGCCACAGAGTTCAGATATTAAACTTCAGGCTACTTTGGTTTCATCCTTTATATAAGTAGGGGGAAGTTCACACCTGGATCTGAACTTCCCCCAACGTCTTCAGTGGTGGTGCTACAAAGTAGTAGTGTTGAACTGGGCTCCAGGCTGCTGTTGTGTAAGAAAGGTCTGGGGGCCTCATTCTGTTAACGTAACCCACTCTGGGAGCATGGGTCTTTAGCTACCTCGAGCAGCTGGTGCACGTTAGCTGCTAACAATCTGCTATAAGTGCCACCTAAGGAAGTATTCTGGAAGAACTAGCACTTAGCCAGATAAATGTATGCTTTCAATAGTGAAGGTACGGCCTTCAAGCCCCACTCACAGCCCCTGCAATTGTAACCCCTGAGTGAGTGTGTGTTACAAGTCCCCATCCACCAAGGATATGATATGTTCCAGCCCGCAGCTTTAAAGGACTAGCTCTTTAGCTCAAGCTGTAGCAGGTGATGCTTTTACATTTGCAGGTCCCTAGTTCAGTCCCTGGTGTGAGGTTCATGAGGCCAGTCATCACACAGTGATTTGCGCTATTGGCATCGATGCAGTTATACCAATATACTGCCGGTGTGAAAGCAGAGCCAGCCCGAGAGTCATTATTCAAAGCTATTTTATTATAGCTCTAGTTTGCCCATCCTGGGGCTAACCTGAAAACATAGCACAGGGCCAGACTTGGCGAGATGCTCTGAGAAATGTGGGTGGGTTTTTTTTCTCCCCTTGTTGTTGGCTGTTTAGCAATTTTGGTACAAGGGCAGATAAAATAAATCCTCCAGTGGCAGCTTTGTGACCAAGCCTTTTCTGGGAACCACTATTTCTTTCTGTTCGATTTATTTGCAGGAAACCCAGAACTGATCGTATGCAGGGAGCGTGAGGAACAATTTGCTTCACAGAGTGCTATAAATCTCTGAGCCTGTGGTGCTACTGGGCAGGTTCCCCCTCAGGGACTTTTGGAGCTTTCTCATGAGGAATTTCCAGCCACGCGGGGGCTCTGCTCTTTGATAGCACCAGTGATGTTAGAACACATGGCAGAGAGGCTAAACCGCATCTATATATCACCTCCATTGAGGTGGCATATAAGTAAGGGGAAACGGGGGAAGAGGGGAACACACATTAAATCTTACAAACACCATTTTGTTTTCCCTTAATGCTTCTTTCTCCCCTCCCCTTGCCTCCCCCTCATGCACCCCATTTTTTTTCAGTAGCCGACGGGAGTGGTAGGATTTCAAGGGGCCAAGACAAACTGTTAAACATTCTGATTCCTAACGGTTCCTCTCAGAAAACTGCTGACAGATGCAGGACATGAGATCAGAACTGGAGAAGTTGCCAACCTGAGGCTCACGGCCAGCCATTGATTCGGTCTTTTTATAGTGAAATCTAAATCTAGGGTAGGTATCCCAGCCAAAGACTATGTGTCGCTTTCTCTCATCGCCTCCTCTCCCCACCTTCCCCTCCATTCTCCCTGTCATGCTTCCCCCTTTCCCGCACCTCCACAAATTTCTTGTCCTCCACTGTCTTTTTGTATTTACTGTCATTGCTTTCTTCCCCTTTTCCTCTCCCTCGTATTTTTCTGTTTCTTCATTTCTTTCTCCTCTTGAGCTAGCAGAATACATGGATGCCTGCCCGGCTAGAAAGGAGAGAAAGAAAAGTACAGGAATTTGACCGATGCAGCAAGTTTCTCTTTTCTTGGAGCCTCTAATTCACTATATGGCCTATTTGTGTCTTGAAATAATAGATGGATAGAGCATGTGAGAGAGATGGGATGGGGACTCATTAAGTACTGAGGTCAGTCGGGGCCTTGCAGAAGGGGAGAGAGGCCACTTGTCAATTTAGAAAGGGAGTGTGTTGAGTCCAACCAAATAGGTAACAATACTGGTATACACACTGGCTGATCCACAGCTTACGCCTACAATATACCCAAGGCCTGCTCTTCTTCAACACCTGGCCACTCTCACCATGGGTGAGGTTCATCCCTCATTTATTACCGTCTCCTACAGCTCTTGGCTCTACAGCTCATTGTGACAGTACATTCAAGGCCAGGAAGTTGTAGAAGTGGCCTCCCTACTGCTGAGGTAGGGGGTGCGTAGCGAGCCAGCACCGTCCAAAATGTAGGTGACACTAGCAGGGGAAGGAACATAAAGATGGAGAGGGGAGGGGCTCTCCCCTGGAGGAATTTAAGAATTCTGGGTGGAATTTAAAGCTGTCAATACCTGAGGTTCTGGTGAAAACACTGATGCCAAACTCCAGGGACACATCTCCCACCAGACCCTCTTAGGAGCATAGAGGATATACGGGTGCAGGGAGGTCCAGTGAATGCAAAGTCAGGTGACTAAAGGAGGGCAGTAACTATTGGGGGCTCTGTGCACAGAGGCTGGTGTTTGAGTGCTGGGTCGAAAATGCTGACCTAACTGTGAAATGATTTGAGATTGCTCCTGGGTAACCAAAGCATGCCTTCTTGGGTGACTTGTATAGGGACTTGTATGACTTGGGTGATGAGTCCAGGATGGATAGATAGACAGAGTTCGCTCCTTGAAAATATTTACTGTGAGGAACCCAATCTAGGCATGTCTACGTTCAGACAGGAATACAAAGCATAACCCTTAAAGCTCTCCTCTGGACTCCTCAGCCTTCGTCGCCTCTCCTGCCAGCCCCATCAAAGTCTTCCCAAGCCCTAGACTGCTACAGTCATTCTGAGCTGGAGCAAGTGGGAACTGTTTAGCAGTGCACTGCTTAACCAAAGCCTTCCCTCCACCCCTGCAGCAATCAGCACATCAGGAAATCGTTGGCAGTAGATCCCATTTCCTGCCTGAATGGGGCTCTTGTGTATTCCCGGATGCTCATCGAGCAAAGGAATGTCAGAGGCTGAGATCCATCTGCCAAAGACGTGGATCCCCTGCTTTCCGGCTGGCAGTGTTAATGGCTGTGCTTGCACAGTATTTCCTTATCTCATTAGCAGCTGTCAGCACCCCTCAGGGAAGGTTTCTCACTTTGACTGGCAGCCATGGATGATTAATAGGCAGGATCCCAGAGGCATTGTTTCTTCTGGCTGCTGATGTGTCGTAATTAGAACATGAATCCCCAAGCTGGTGCTTGGATCCTATTAATAAACTGATAGCCAAGGACTGTCTTTAGAAGGGTGCAGGATGCAGAGGTTGTGATGCTGGGTGACTGAATGAAAGCACAGCTCATGAGCCCTGCAGATGTTGCACCACCACCTCGTTAGGGTTATTTTGTATAGACCCTATAAATGTCATAGTACCTGCTCCTTTCCATTGCAGCCTGTGGGTGTGGAGGGATATCAGCGCTTCACAGGAGGCATTCAGGCATTTGCAGGATCGGGACCTTCGAGTATTATAGGGACTTCATCAAAAAAGCTTGAAGTCAGCAATCAACGGGTGGAATGGACAGTCTCCTCAGAGTTTGAGGAACATCATTTCAGTGCCGGGTTACTCCTGTGAGAGAGAGCAATTAGAATAGAAGGGGAACCTGATCCCCAAAGTGAAGATGCAGGTAAAATAATACAGAAATACTTCTGGCCCTATGCAACAGCTGGCATCTGACTTGGTGGGAGACCAGAGGAGTTCTTACGCATTGCTAGGAGGGAAGGTTGGCAGGCTACAGGAATTATCCAAGGGTACCACCCATAGCCCTGTGGCTGTTTATGGTTTACCAATGAAATACAAGCGGCTGGCCCACTGACCTGCTTTTGATTCACTGTCATCTTAAAAAACTACTACTAAAGAGCAGAGAAAAGCAGACTCCAAACTGCCTCTGTTCCAGAACCCTGAGACTGACAGGGAGCATGTAATATTTTTCATTTTGGGAGAAGATCCTCTTCCACCTTCTGGGCAGCTGATGGAGAGATCCACTGTCCTTTGGGGCGGCGGGTGATGAGAAGAGACTGCTGACTACACAACATCCTTTTGGTAGGTCTCCTCGGGGCTATGTTTCTCTTGGTGTAACACTGTTCTCCAGAAGGCAGATATGATGATACAAGACCACAGTGCAGAACCTGCATGTGGAGGGAGCAGGAGAGAGTCACGTGCATTTAAATCCAACAGTTGGCATGTGAGTCTGCCACAACCACAGGTCACCAACTACCACCCAACATGTGGGAATAGGACTCATTCCGGCAGTGAAAGTCCAGGCATTTACTCAGTGATTCCACTAATCCTCCCCATAAAAGAAACCAATGATGAAGATGTGAGCAGGATTATTTCATCCAGCAAAGAACAATGGCAGAATAGCACCGACACAAACTAGTCCATGATACTGGTTGATATTGCTCTTGGCAACACATTATTTAGCTGTTTTAGTCAATGCTGAGCACACTAAGTAAATAAATAATAGTAATAATAAAATTATTACAGGAAGTCAAACAGAGGTGCATATGTTTACGCCTCCATTGTTATTGCTAATTATTTGTATTGCAATAACCACCTAGACGCTCAAATGAGATTGGGGCCCCGGTGAGCTAGGTTCTGCACAAACCCATAATAAGAAACAGTCCCTGACCCAAAGAATTTATAGGGCAAATAGACAAGAAGGGGGAGAGAAATATCATGCCCAAGGTCACACCACAAAGCCACCAAGTCCTAACCCGGTACGCTAGCCATTGGACCACCCTGCTTATCTAGATGTTATCTAGAGAGAGGTTTATATCTGGAGACGGGGAAATATAACATGACTTTTCCAAGTGGCTCCACCTTTTTTCGCACTGATTATAGCTGACCCGAGCTGGGCGGCCTGGGTGTGTAAATGAAGTGAATGAAGAAGCAAAGGAGAAACACCACACTGAAAAGCCAAGTGTTCGTATTATACAACGACGTGGTAAAATTAAGTCAATCTTTTGATGTTCCCTCTGATCTGATACATTGCCAAGGACTCCAAAGACTTTGCAAAGGCCACCTAAGGGGCGCTCACAGAGGAAGGTGACTGATAATGGTGTCCTTCCTTTCATATGCTTTTTCTCTGCCTACAGATATTCCTTGCAGAGCCGATGAAAGAGAGCTGCAAAAGCACGAAAGGCCCCGAAAACATTAGTAATACTGACAGCCCCCCCCCCCCCCAAAGTGGAACAGCTTTGCAACTGCGAGGAACTAACCCTATAGATTAGGACCTAAGAGACTGTCCATACTTGAAAAGCGACCTGTGGTTAATAATGGTTTTCAAAAATGGGATCCCACCCCTGACCAGGATTGAAAACGGACTGGCCACTAGTGTGGATAAAACCAAACTGTTATCAATACCTATTACAGAAAGCATGCAAGGCCCCTGGGTGAAGGAGGTTTCCGTTGAAGGGTGCTGAAAATGATCTGACCCTTTCTATCCTGGAAACCAAGTTATTATCTATTGAGGGTGACAGGAAGAGGACCGGTTGCTGACATCTGTTGCCAGTCCTGGCTCAAAACCACCCATAACTCAAAGTTACAAGTTCTATTCCTGCACAGGCCCTGATTCAGATCTTGCTTACTCTGCAGGAGAATATCACATGATCTGGGAAAGTTACAGTGATTTAGAAACACTATAAGTGAGATCAGAATGAAGGTTCATAATCTCCATCCCCTGCCTATGTTTTTGGCAGCTGTAACAAGATATAAGGATACATGTATACAAAATGTGAGCATGTGTGAATATCGATTTTTTGTCTATCCCTTCCACTCTTCCCTGAGTTTTACCATTGCTAATGCTGATTTATACAGTGTGTTTCAGATGGAAGAGGAAGTGGTATATTTTGGACCCCTGAGAAAATAGCGTTGACCTAACATGTCTTCTGGTCACATGACTGGACATAAGTAACTAAGCTTCTAGTCAAGGTCACACAAACCAGATTCAGCAAAATACCTTCTAAACTCAGCCCTAAAGCATGACAGAGGTAGTTAGAAACCAAGAGTACACGTATCAGAGGTGGTTGAAATTATTTGAATGTCAAAATTTTGACATTTAGAAATGTCAACATTTGAAAAAAGGGAAAATTTTGGATGACATTTTCAGAACATTTCCACCCACCCTTCACACCTTGGTTTTTTCACCAACTTCAGAGCTGGTCAACATTTTTCAAATTTTGAAATTCAAAAAATTTCAGATGTTGATTGTCCAGATTAAAAAAAAAAACAGGAGAAATATAATGGGGAAAAAACACATATTTTCCTCCTTTTTTCAACCAGTGCTAATAGATATATCAGAAAATATCACTGTTAATAGTCTGTGGATATTTTGTCAAAGTTTGGTTACTAATAACCCAAATTCGCCTGCCCCAATACAGGTTGTTGCTTTCCTTTTCTAGATTCTGTGGGAACAGCTACAGAGCTGCTAGAGATGTAGGAATGTCCAGTGGTCTGGGGGCTAGTTAGGACTTAGGAATTTTGGGTTCAAGTCCCTGCTTTATCACAGTCTTTGTATATGACCTTAAGTAAGTCACGTAGCCGCTTTGTGACTGAGTTTCCCCATCTATTAAATGGAACGATAGCCCTGCTTTACCTCACTGGGGTGTTGTGAGGATCAATATGTTAAAGACTATAATGGGCTCATGCATCTTGGTAATAAGGGGCCATATAGGTACCATGGATATTTCAAAACCAAACCTCGGACAGGGACAGAAATAATGACTTTGCAGTTCTGTATCACCTTGGACCCAGGGTTGACAACAGGTATCAGCAATTGGTCCCACCACTCAGTCTGGAAAGAAGATGATTTGACTGCTAGTGTATTAAAAATGTTGCTTAACAAAGTTTCTCAGCATGTATTATCCCTATTTTATAAGTGGAGAATAAAATCTGAGATTGAACTGAGCAATGGTCTGCACTAACCACTAATTCCCTTCCCCACTGTTTTCCTTACAGTGACGGCAAAGGATTTATGGAACTCCAGGTGGCTCCCTCAGGAACAGATCACAGGCCTGGGAAGACAGCAGCAGGTTGAGATCATCTGGCTTCTGACAAAGAGATGGTTTCAACCAATCCACTCCAGGGAGCTGGTGTACGTGAAAACTCCACGACTTCCAAATGGATGAGGAAGATTCTTTATGAGCCCAGCCAAGTGGAGTGAAAACAACAAGTAGCTAAACATGAAGCTCAAGGCAGCAATACGCAGAGGTGAGATGAGTTAGTGCCGTGGTGGGAAGGTGAGGAAGAGAAATCCCTCGTGTTTTGATTGTAACACACTTTAAAGGGGGTGTGTATTGATTGGCATGGTGGCATTTTATTTACTGTATCGGAGGCTGAGAAGCTGAGATGGGGGGAGAGTTTAGATGCAGTATCAGGAATGAGAGAATTGGGCAGAGGGGCTCAGTTATGTTACTAACATGAAGTGGGGAATCAGAGTTTAGAAAACCATCAATGTTCTGAATCTTTAAAGCCACATGTTAATGGTTCTCTTAAAACCACTGGGAGTCCCTCAGTGGAGTCCTGCACCCTGGCCACTGTTCCATAAATGTGAATGAGACTTCGAAGGGTAGAGGGAAAAAAGGGAAGGAGATACTTTATGGAAGGGACACAAAAGCTTTTCCATAGAGGGCTCTAGTTTAGTTATGTTAAAAATGAGACAATCCAGCTTTAGCTGTAATGGATTCTTGTGGGACGGGCAGAAGAAGATGTTCCCCAATGGGGTTAGGTTTCTTTCTCTTGCTAAGAAGATGTGACGTTATAATTTATATCCCAGTAGCATCCTAGGGCCCCAACTGACATTGGAGCTCCAGTGTGATAGGCGCAGTACAAACATATGGCCAAAGGTAGTCCCTGTCCCAAGGAGCTTACAATCTAAGGAGACAAGAAAGACAATGGGTAAGAGGGGAAACAGAAGCATCATGCAGTGCTGCCACAAGTTAGTGACAGATTCAAAGACTAGAGCCGAGGCTTCTGGAGTCCTAAGCACGCAGCCCAGCCACTAGACCACACTGCTTCTCAAGGCATTCAGCCATTGGTTATCCTTATGCATCTAGAAGTACCTTGCTAGAACTCCACTCTGTTGCTGTAGCCACGTCAGACCAGGTTTATACGATCATGCTGCAGAAATAACCTGGTATAGGCAGGCTGGGGTTTGTATTTTCCTTCCATGGCTTTGAGTGGCACACTAGAACTCGTGCCATCTTTCCGCAAGCTCCCCTGTATTTGTCAAACTTCCCTGATATGGCCAGTAAACATCCTTTCTTCCCTCCTAGGCCTGCAATGCATGTGTTTATAGCTAGCACGGTGCAGTTAATTATAGGTCCAATCCTGCACGCACCTTTACTGATAAAAAGAACAGGAGTACTTGTGGCACCTTAGAGACTAACAAATTTGTTAAAGCATAAGCTTTCGTGGGCTACAGCCCACTTCTTCCGATGCATACAGTGGGCTGTAGCCCACGAAAGCTTATGCTCTAATAAATTTGTTACTCTCTAAGGTGCCACAAATACTCCTGTTCTTTTTGCGGATACAGACTAACACGGCTGCTACTCTGAAACCTTTACTGATGACAGTCCAACCATGAGCCTTTACTCATTAAAATAGCCAAGCTAGTGGCTTCAGTGCTCATGTGAGTAAGGATTGCTCTGGCCAATAAGGATTTGCAGGATCAGGTCCTAGTTTTCTTGGTATTAGGTTGTTTTCCTTTTTAAACCTTTCCTGATTTCACAGTCTACTTTTGTGAAACAGATTAAGAGTTGGGGATTAAGTGTTTGCAATGATCGTGGGGAGCTTGCCAGCTAGTGGTCACTAACAGAACTGCAGCTGGAGGGAATGTCTCCATTACTGACATCTGGCTGGACTTTCCAGGATCTCCCCATCTAATGTTCGTGCCTAATTAGAGACCAGGAAATTAATGAGTAAAACAAAGGAATTTAATAAAAGTCTCCAATGCAGATGGATCCCATTAACTGTTTCTCAACCTGCAGTAACTTTCCACACAACCGCCCCGTGACGAAAGCCGTGAGAGGTCAGTCTGATTAGCAGACACATGTATTTGTCTAGCATTAAAATGCAGCATGGTTAGAGTTGGGGCACACACATACCGTGTTTCCCCGAAAATAAGACAGTGTCTTATATTAATTTTTGCTCCCAAAGATGCGCTAGGTCTTATTTTCAGGGGAGGTCTTATTTTTCCTGGAGCTTCGGAGCCTTATATTCCGGGGTGGCCTTATTATCGGGGCGGTCTTATTTTCGGGGGATGTCTTATATTACAGCGAGAGGCAAAACTGGAAGTAGGTCTTATTTTCGGGGGATGTCTTATTTTCGGGGAAACAGGGTATCTGGGAATCTTAGGAAAAGAAGGTGATCTTGAGAGAGCCTCTATATTAGGAATGAATGAACGGGTTCAAACCTTCCCCCCAAATTCCAACAGAAACTTTTTGCAAACACTAACTTTTCTGAATTGTTTTTCATTTTTTTGCTGCACTTTCAGGTTCTCTCCAAAATGTTGGGTTATTCATGCTTGTAAGATTTCTGTTCCATCCACATCTACTGCTTATGGGATTTCATGTCCAATTTTGAAGACACAAGAGATTTGAATAAATATATGGGGCCAGATCTTCAATTGGTATAAATCAACATAGCACCACTAAAGTCAATGGAACTGGGCCATTCTACCCTAAGGAAGGGCATGGTTCATGAGGGGTGCTTGTTGAAACCAAAACAAAACGCCTGGCCTTCCAATCTATCTAGGCCTTTATATGTCCCTCATCCTCAGTCTCTGAGTACCTCACAATCATTACATGTATTTATCCTCACGACATCTCCATGAGGGACGGAAGTGCTATTATCCCCATTTTACAGACAAGGAACTGAGGCCCAGAGGCCCAGATCCTCAAAAGTATTTGGGCACCTAACTTCCATTGAAAAAAAATGGAAATTAGGAGCCTCCTACTTTGAGAAGCTGAGCCTCTGTGCCTAAGGCCCAGATCTTCAAAGGTATTGCAGTGCCTTACTCCAAGGGGAGTTGGGTGCCTCAGTTCATTAGGTGCATCAATACCTTTGAGGATCTCAACCTAAATGATTCGCCCAGGGTCACACAGAACACTTGCCGCTGAACCAGAAATGGAATCCCAGTCTCTTGAATCCCTGTCTAGTAGACCATCCGTCCTACCTCTGTTGGTTTGCTGCTAGTCTATGTCTTTTTAAGCAAGAGCTAGACTTGGCGTACAGAGCCCTGAGATGTTTCAAACCTAGAGGACTCTTTGGCCTGGCAGATGTTTTTAGATACTCAGTGTGACACTTTCGGTACATTCCTCACTAGGACTTTGAAACAACCAAGGAAAAGACTCCTCCAGCAAATCCATGCCAGGAGGTACACTGAGCACAATGCATGCTGGGACAGAACTCAGGACATTCAGTGAGTGCTGGGTGGATATCTGTGCATTACAGCCAGGATTAATAATAAACCTTATAGTTGTGTACCTCCTGACCACAGCTTAGTGGTTGTATTCAAGGAGCTTCCACTAACAGGGGACATAAAACTTCATTCATCTGAGAGAGCTCCTTAAATCTTAAGCTTCTTTTTTGTTAATAGAGCAAAACTCCATTAAGCATTTTCCCCTGGCCAGCTGCATGAAAATGAGTATCTACTCTCTGTACACCAAAGTGGCTGAGGAAACCAACAGGGCAGAAGGTTTCAGCTGGCGCTGACACATATCCCATTTCCCCATGCTATACACACTCCCAGGCATCATTTATTAGTTCAGTGTTTGTCTCGCAAATTGCAAAGCAATGCCTGGGGCTTGCCCTGCATTCCACACCAGACCCTCTCAAGTAAAGTACAACCATTTATAGCCTCAGCTGAAAGACGCATCTGAAGGATGAATCAGAGCAAGAAAAGTAATGGCTATAGAAATAACACCAGGGAATAGTGGACATGCCAGAGATTAAAGTATGTTCCAGAGAGAGAAAGGGAGAGAGAGAGAGAACTACAGAAAGGAATAACAAATACTGGGTACATGACAGCTTTGGGTTATAGAACCTCATATATCTTCCAAGCAAAACTCCGCTGTCAAAGCACCAGCTTTCAGATTTCAAAATCCTTCCCAAAGATCTCACAATTTAGCCAAGATGAGCTCTTGCTCTCTTTCCAGGGTGACACATTAAGGTTAGACCTAGAGATCACAATCAAGTTCATGGCCCTCCTGTGCTCGCAACTGTTTACATGCTACTTGGGGGGTTGTACCCTGGAAAGTGGTGACTCTGAAAAGGATTTGGGGTAACAGTGGACAAGCAACTCAAAATGAGGTCCTAGTTCAATGCTGTGGCAAAAGGGGCTAATGGGATCCTTGGAGGCATAGACAGTATTAGTGAGTAGACGAAGTGATTTTACCTGTGTACACAGCATTGGTGAGAATGATGCCGGAATACTGCATCCAGTTCTGGGGTCCACATTTCGAAAAGAATGTTGAAAAAATGGAGACGGTGCAGCTAAGAGCCATAAAAGTGATTTGAGGGCTGGAGAAAATGCCTGACAGTGGGAGACTTAAAGAGCTCCATCTGTTTAGTTTAGCAGAGAGACTATTGAGGGGGGGAATAGATCACAGTGTATAATCACCTTCATGAGGAGAAAATACTGGGCATTAAAGGGCTCTTTAATCTACTGGAGAAAGCAGAACAAGAACCAATGAGTGGAAGTTAAAGCCAGACAAATTCAAATTAGAAATAAGGCACTTTTTCTTTTTAAGCGTGAGGGTGATTAACCATTGGGGAAAACTACCCAGGGGAATGATGGATTCTCCATCTCTTGGTGTCTTCGGATCAAGACTGCCTGCCTTTCTGGAAGACACCTCTCAGCATGGAACTGACACCATTTATATGCTTCTGGCGGGCCAAAGGCAGAGGTGGTGGATAAGGGCACACAAGCTGCATGACTGAGTGTGGGAGTGAGAGGATCTAACTGAGGACAGCTGGGAGATGGTGTAAGAGACACGAGATCTGATTCCCTTCTCCATCAGCACTCCCAGCCAAAGCACAAGCCTGCACCCGAAAACAAGCAACCATGCCGTGCCCACGTGAACAGGCCTGAACATGCCCCCTAGTCACATTCATTAGTGAATGTTTGCATGGCCCTTTAAAGGGCTGTGTCATTCAATGTGCTAGGGCAGTCAGGGCCGACTTTAGAAACTGCAGGGCCCGATTTGAATACCCAGGGCGATCCAGGTCTTCGGCGGCACTTCGGCGGTGGGGGGGGATCCTTCACTCGCTCCGGGTCTTCTGCGGCACTGAAGGACCCTCCGCCGCCGAAATGCCGCCGAAGACCCGGAGCGAGTGAAGGACCCCCCGCCGAAGTGCCGCTGAAGACCCGGACCGCCGCCGGGTGAGTAAAAAATATTTGAAAGGCGCCTAAGGCGCGGGGCCCGATTCCAGGGGAATCGGCCTAAAGCCGATCCTGAGGGCAGTGATAAAGTATTAGCAGAAGGAGTAGCCCTCCCTACGTGGCCTTGAGGGGGGGGGTGGTCTTGCCTCCTGAACGCCTCAAATGAAACCCTTAATAATGAACAGCCCTGGGTAGATCCAGTGCCCTGCAGAAAGGCATACTCCCAGTGTGTTCTCGAAAGGATCTTCACAGCCCCACAGGCATCCGCTGAGCCATTGTTTTCTTTTAATTTCTTTTTATAAACTGACTTAAAGCCAGTATAAATATTTATTGGCAACTTGGGAAGCATTTTGCTGCCAGTTATTTGAACATTCTGTTTCCCTCTCGCTCTATATGGGGCAATTAGTAATGAGCATATTTTCAAAATGAATGAGTGGAACATTAATTTCCCCATAGCCTATGCCCTTAGGCCTCCTCCTGCATGGAACACTTTGCATGTGTTTAGGCTCAATCTGGTGGTCAAAGCTTTAAGCTGCAGTCCAGTAAAAGGTTTCACAAGGCGTCTCTGAGGATTGCTATTTCTGAGACTTTTGTGCCAGTCATGTTCTCCCCTTTAGCTCTTGAAGGGTGGATTCTGTTCCTCAGGGGCAGTGATGGAAGACCTTTCTCAAGCATATTGATCTGTTAACTCATATTGAAACAAGGAGCATACACCATAAAAGCAGATGAGATAACTATATGCTCAGCCCAGCTGCTACCCTACCAAATATCTACTACCTATCATTACTAATTAATTATCATTATTATTATTGTGTTACCATAGCATCTAGGAGCCGCAGTCATGGGCCAGGACCCCGGTGTGCTAGGTGCTGTATGAACAGAGAACAAAATGACTATTTCTCCTGAGTTGTGCTGAGTATCAGAACGCCAAGTGACATCGATTATTGGCATTGGGTAGCCCTGAGGCTGCAATCTGGCCAACTGTGCTCTATCTCGACTTGATGATTAATTTTAGTTGGTGGGGGGAAGTAAGGACACAGAAGAAATCCACTTCCAGTCTTGATGCCTACACACCATCCAACAATATTAACCAAGGGAGTCCGGTGACAAAGTTCTTTCATAATAATTGAGTCCTCTGGGGCGGATGAAGTTGGAGGAAAAGTTGGTGAGAATGAGTCAATTCATTAATTATCACAAAGTAACTCAGCGGGAGACTGGATTTTTTCCTAAACACCCAGGCTATGTTTTTTTTACGTACATCCACCCCCACTTATATATATATACTTGGTGTGTTCTTTCCATCTCTCTGTTAACCTCTCACTCCTTAACCTCTCACTGCTTAACCTCTCATTGCTGCCAGTTGCGGTACTAAGCTCTGGAGGAGGGGGATCTTGGTATAAAAATGTGCATAGGTTTCTATTAGCCTGTAAAAATCCCACGCAAATTCTTCCCTGCTGGTGAGAGCCAGTGCCCTTGCATGAATCATGTGTAGTGCGAGGAGTTTGGTCACACAGTGCTAATCATAATGGACAGAGTTAAATGGAAGCTACGACTGTATATAATATTTATATGTGTAGATTACTTTCCAGCTGGGGAGAGAATCCATCTTTATCTTTTCTTTATCATAGCAGCTTGGACGATGATCTCAACAACTCAGCAGGTCAGGCTTGGCTCTTACCTCTGGGACCTCCTAGGAAAGCCCAGAGTACTGTGGGAACCAGTGCTAGTGACTCAATAAGTTGCACTCTTCCATTTCAGCTTCTGAACTAGAGTCGCAGTGGAAAGACACATGACTGTGTGTATACCAACACCATGGTTGTCATACGGGATTGAAGCAGAGATTTTTCGGCACCAGAAAAACCTAAGCCTCTACCACTTTTGCTGAAGGAGAAACATCAATTAGCTGTAAGTAGCAGGCTCATATCCCAACGGCAGCAGTGACACTTCCTCTCATAAACTATTGCTAGTATACAATAGGTGCGGTTCCACTTCAGAAGTGACTGCATTACAGCATGACGCGAAGCCATAGCCTAGGTGCTCAGAGGTGTGTCGATAGGCAGCCTCTTTAAATCGCCAGGAAATTCTTCCCAGTTTATCTGCCTCTGCATGTGCAGTGACTCAGGCCTGACAGACTGTGGAGAGACCGGGATGGATTACATGTTGGACTGATCTTATTTCCTCTCTAACCTAGCTCTTTGTTCGCTCTTGTGTTCTCTCTCAGGCACTCAGAGTTCTCCTGAGAATGTGAGAGTTCCCCATTTCTAAAGGGAGGCCCTGCTCCTGATCTCATTGGCTTTTGCTATTGACTTACATGGGAGCAGAATCACATCCCTACCCATGAGCTCTTTGAGAGTCCTCCAGGTGCACCCTCAAGTGTTCTGTGACATTATTATATCATCTTTGGTGAGCACAGCAGGGTTTCTGGGGCTTAGACCTGTATTATATATTGGGTCAAGTAGGGAATCCCTCATCATCTGAGCCAGGCCTACTCCTTCCCCTTCAAATAACTGCCTTGGGGATAATCTCTGTGTACTCAGTCAATTGCCTACCACCTTTCAGCAAACATGCCCACCTGTTGCTACCATTTGAAAGCCATACCCCAGACAAGGCACTGAGAATCAGCGGAGGGATGTTTGATTGGATGGCCAAAGGCAACCAAGGATGTTCCAGCTACAAACAAATTCCCTCCTGTATGGAGAAAGCATTACATTTTAGCCTCTTTAGCTAACAGATTGAAGACCAATGGATTTGTTTCTAAAATATTGTCCACAAATAGCATTGTTGCAGTTGCTATAGTAACAATGGGCATTTATTAGGTAGAAATGAGGACCAAAGAGCCAACTAGTCAGTTACCCATCTTTTGGGCTAGCTCACCTGCTTCTCATGAGTGATAGAGACTGAGGTCAAAACCAGAACCTAGCATTCCAACCCCTTTGAATTTAAAGGGAGCTGGGGGTGGATCTAAAGCCAGGGATCCAAACTCCCCTTTATACTAACATGTTTTCTGATTTTGGTTTGGATGCAACTGAAATCACATGAAAACCCACCATTTTCATGAGATTTTGGCCCAAGATGGCCAAGACATCACATGATCTGATGAGCTCAAGAATTTTAGACAGTCTAATAAGGACAGTTGGGAAGATGTTGGCACCACCAAATCCCTCCTGGAATCTGAACTCCGGCCCTGATTTGTTCTTCAGCATGAGCCCTATCCTAACCCCATCTCCTGTATTAATATTAGTGATGGCTAGACTTCAGCAGACTCATTGCTTTGGTTCAAATAAACTCCTAAACCATTCAGTTTCTTATCCAAAACATTATTGAAACCTCCTGATGCTGCAAAACTGGGCTGGAGTCCACATGGGAATGGGCTTTCTGGTGAGCTTACAGGTTCTGCTATCTTCCGCTGGAGACAGAATGGCCTTGATGAATAGCTCTAAACTTGGTATTCCTGCATTTCTGCTTCCAGTCCTGGTAAATATTCATGATAACTTTTCAGAGGCTCCAACAGACCACATGATATCAGAGTTTACATAGTAATATGATGACTAGACAAAGAAAACTTAAGGTCCTAAACTTAATCCCACAAACCCCAAGAAAAATCACCCTTCATCATAAAAATTCCAGGCTGACAGCATGGGCTTTCCAATAGCAGAACGTTAAACAAAGGGCTCTCAGACCTGCCAAACATGGTGAGCAAGCAAAAGAAAACACCAGGTAAGAAGATAAATTGCTTGATAAAACAAACCACGGGGCACTGGGAATACATACGCATATCCATAAATACACAGACCTTGTAATGATCAGTAGAACTAGTTCCAAGTGATTTCTTCATGGCAGAATACAGAACTTGAGCAGGCTGACCAACATGGAAACCTGCATGGATGGCAGACTATGTGGAGCCCTATGAGTTACAACAATAATAAAACTTATGTTGCTGATTTCAAACTCTTTATAAACTAAAAGGGGGCAAATTGCCAGGATCAGTGCAGACAGCACCTCCACCAATAAGTGGTGCTGTATATTTATTTTAGCAATAAGTTGTTGTCTTGCTTTGATATTGTGTTCTTATCTTAGTACTGGTTGGGGCAGGGAGAGGCTAGGAAGAAGTTATGTCCTGCTTGTGTGTGCTGGATACTTGCAGTGTTCCAATAAATCCTTTGATTTCTATAAATGAATATTACAACCGCCTTCCTCCACTTTCTGCATTGTAACCCAGTTCTCCTTTCCCCCCACCATATGGATGTGACTCGGCAAATCAGTCTAGGTTGCAGGAAACTTCCTGGTTTTGTGTTTTGCTTTTTTGGACTGTCCTAAGGGACAGATTCTCATCCTTTTTTCCTTCCATGTGCAAACAGCATCCTGTCCCTTTAGCACCAAGAAGCCTGCACTGCCCACACCAAGGCTGGAGAGAAAGAACCTTGAAAGACACTGAGGTTTCTCATGCTGACTCATGCTCATGACTGAATCTTTTCTCCCAAGTGTAATTCTCGGAGCTAATAACACTTACATATCACATGAAAAAGAATTGGGAGATTTTAAAGTTAATTTAGTGCTGGTGAAAAAAATGCAAGATGGACAACTCTGGAGACTGGAGCCTTCTAGTTGTCTACAGAACAAGCAATAGTGAAAATTCATCTACTGCCCCACCCAATGTACCTCAGCCCTGACCTGTAGGGACCACTTTGGCTAGGTGAGAGGGTCGATGCACTGGTTCTTTAAACTTATGTCAGGCAATGAGCCCAAAAGGGTTCTAGCCGGAAGCTCCAGAGTGAAGCAGAGATACGAGCACACACATAGTGATCGAGATGTTCAAAACTAACTTGTGATTTTTGGGGTGTCTCCAGTTTTGCGTGCCCAGCTCAAGACACTTTAACCCTTTAACTGCTGAACCGCAGTCCTCTGAAAATCAGGCCTCTTTAAATCAGGTGTCTCAGGCACTCAAAAATCACTAGATAATTTACATAACTTTGAAAATCTTGATCATTAGCTCTAGGCATAATACTGGTTTCCTCCTTGTAATAAAGGTCCTTTTTTGGGGTAGCATAAAATGATTTTTCAACATTCTTATATAATAGTAGGTAAAAGGAGAAAGTGGACTCTGTGGCCCATTCATCCAGTGACATATCTGGTGAGACTTCCGGCAATGGAGGACTGGGACAAGTTAGGACTCTTGTTTAAGCAATAAATTCAGAACACAAGTCTTATCCTGTAATAGGGCCAAACCACCATGCCAGGTGTGGTGTGGTTGTGATGCAGACAGCTGTCTATTACAACCTAATCTGATATCACCAAGAGATTCCACATAGTTCATCATGCTGTCATCAGAGAATGGCAACTGTAGCCTTACAGGACTGTTCACCAGCTTGGAGCAAAACAGTCAGCCACACTGTTTAAAAAACATCCAACCAATTGTCACAATTTTTTCCAATCAGCTCTGGAGGGTCTGTTGGGGGCTTTTCAAGTATGAGTAATAATGATCTGGATAGGCATAAAACACTCATCAGTAGGGGCTTTCATTAATTGTCTTGGGAATAATTGTATTAGACTGTATGTTCTCCGGGCAGGGCCTATGCATTCCTGTGTGTTTTGAAAGTGCCTCGGAACCATGTGGAATCTACACTGTGGAAGTGTATATGGTAATGAACTAACTACTAATAATCATGGTGATAATAGTATCAACATAAACAATTCTAAAGCAGACTTCCTAGACATGGTACACGGCTGCTTTGTCACAACCAATGCCATTGGGTCGCAGTGGGTCTGATTCTCCTCTCTCTTGCATGAATGTACACACCAGGAGTGATTCCATTCAAGCCAACAAAGCAATACCTGTGTAAATCGGCTGTGAGAGCAGAATGCAGCCCAGTCTCTGTAGCTGTAATTTGTCCTCAGCAAACCATACCACCAACTCTGTCTTTTGTCCTCAGCACCTTTGATGGTCACGAATCTCCTGAGATTTTTTGTTTTGTGTTGTTCTTAATATTTAATCACTAGGGATGGAAAGACAATTAATTTTTATTATTTATTTGTACTCCTATAGCGCTTAGGGACTGGGACCCCATTTACAAAACTCTTCCTGGAACCTAGTTCAGAGCTGTCCTGTAAATCATTTCTCAGGTTTTCAACAAATATTCTCTCCTTCCCGCTCCATATGATTGATGAAGGAAAAGCTGAAATGTTCCCTCTCACACAACAATCACTCTCAAATGCTGTTTCCTTAACCGCATTATACGTTACTGGCAAGTCTCACCTTCCCATCTCCTCCACTTGGCCTAACCCCCTCCCTGCATTTCAATTCCTTGGGGACTGTGTTATCATGACCGGGGTGTGGGGAGGAGATTACAAAAATGGCATTCTGTAATATTTTATGCAGAAATCAAATCCTCCCTCACTATGAAGTCATTGTTTTCATGCATAACATTCACTGCGCTTAGGAAATTAATTTCAATTACTAAATTAACTTTTTTTAAGGGCTAGATCCCCAGCTGGTGTGAATGGACATAGCTCAGTTGACATTCATGGAGCTTTGCCGATTTAAACTAGAGAAGGCTCTTGCCCTCTTTCTTAGCCAGTTCCAGAAAATTACAGGTTGATATAATCAGAAATTAACCTATTTTCAGAGAGTCAGATTCTCTCCTGCACTGAGATCTGCCCAATGCAAGGAGAGAGGGACTGCTAGGGAATTAGTTATGGCTCCCTGACTCCCAAGCTACCGTAGGTCCAGCCCTGGCAATGGTGTAAATTAGAACAATCTAGGGGCTGATCTAAATTAGAGCAGCTGCCGATCTTCTCTACATTGGGGTAGGGAATCATTACCATCATAGCTAGCTCCACTGGCCCACCCACCACTCAGCTGAGCAACTGCAACTAGATATCAGTCCCCCAAATGGCTCGAAAGGAGGCCATCTGCGGAAGACTGTGGCCCAGAAGATAGTATATATGCCACACAGGTAGCTTCAGTGCAACCATGACAGCTGCCATCATGGCCAACACACCAGAGATTAAACCAGGGCTCTCCAGAGCTAAACACATCAGCAGCTACAGTTTGCGCTAAAGAGCCAACCCTCCCCAGCTCAGGCTGCAACAGACTCATCTCTTCAGTGGGTCATACACAGAGAGGGACCTGTAACACCCACTCTCCAGTGGGTTACCCAAGCTTCCCTCATGCTGTCTTGCTGGCCTCAGCTGGAGTGGTCACTGCACGGGGGGGAGGAGAGGGAGGTCTTCATGCCCCTTTAGTTTGCTAATGAGCCTGGCAATTTTACATGTGATGTGGCTGCGAATTAATTAGGAAAAGGATTTAGGCCCAGATTCTCAAAGGTATTTAGGTACCTAACTCCCATTGAAAGCAGCAGGAATTAGGCACCTAAATGCCTGAGGATCTTGGCCTTAGACTACAATTCATTTGCCATGGGCTCCATCAAGTGGCAGATGCTTTCAGTCAATACCACCCTTGGACTCAAACCCGTGAGTGCTAAGCACCCTCAAACCCCATGGAAATCAGTGAGGGGAAAGGGGGAGCATTCAACCCCCTGCAGGTGGTACTGAGCATCTCACAGGACTGTGTCAAATATGAACTAGAACAGAAGACTCCAGGCTGTGTCCTGCTAACATCCACAAAGCCGCCTGGGGTTTTAGATGTTTCAAAAGAGCTCAGGACCGGGTTTTTAAGTGCTCAGTCCCCAGCAGCTCCTATTGCAGCACTCACAAGCAGACCCAAGGTGCAGAGCTCCTGGGACATTCTCGCAACTTACTGAGGTGCCTAAATGGCCACTAAGCTCTTTAAAAAATCTCCCTGGACTGCATTCACTGAGCCCTTCGGAAAACTCCCCTCCCTGATTAACTCTATTTGTTTTCTTCGTGTGTAACTCTGTGTCTGAAATAAAATAATTTTACCTTTTTTTTTTAAAAAAAAAGCAAAATATTGACTATTAATACCGCTGCTGAGCAAAGATTGTCCTGATTCAGCAGATCCTCAGCTGGAGTCAATGGCATAGCTCCATTGACTCAAAGCTGCCTCAGTTTGCACCGGCTGAATGCCAAGGCTTTCAATGACAGGCTTTAGAACGGGTGGCTGAAATAATCTCAGCTGAGTTTAAATCCACTCTCTTTTCATGGTCAGTTTTGCCAGTTTACAGTAGTTGAGAGAGCACTTTCGTTCAGAAAGAGGAGTGCATAAAGCACGGTCAAGAAAAAAAAATCAATATGGAATAACCCTTGTAATTGCATTTATAGCTCAGGGGAACCTGTTATTCTTTTAAATCTATCCAAAACCAAAAGCCTGAGTGGCTGCCTATTTGTTGGTGTTAAGACAAATGTCATAGATAATGAAATCAGGATACGTTGGCCCATTCTTAGCTGTAGCCAAGCTGTGCACAGCAACGTTCAATTTAAGGTGGGTTCTGCTTGTGCAAAACTGGCAGAAAGCCATCTTTATGCGTTTCATTACTGATGTCAGTCCAGTCCCCAGTTTAAATAAGAGCAGTCTGATTCTTTGTACTGTCTCTACCTTGTTATCTAGGAGCTGAGATGAATCTAGCAAGGCCTAAAGCTACCATATTATTCTGACAATTGGAAGGAAGATACTCTCTTTGGGGGCATGGTCAGCCCACTTAGGTAGAGCGGGAGGCCAGGGAGTGAGCTACTCCCTATATCATGTTTTGTAGGCAGCAGGGGCATGCCAGGGGACACTTGGCATGGCCAGAGTCTGAGCTAGTGCCTCAAAATGTTTCCTCCTCCTCCTTGCCAGCATCACTTCCATCTTCCTTGGCTGGAGCTCCGGGGAGCTGTTTTCATCCATGTCCAGGCGTTTCCCTCTTCCAAGTGCGTATTTCTTCCAGGTGTAATCTGCCTCGTGGTATTGACACTGTCAGCTGGGAGGGACATGTGCCTTTGGATATCAGATGTGAATTGGCAGAAGGAGGGAGGCAGGATGACAGTGGCCTCTCCCAGGCATCTCATATATGCACTGAGAAGCAGAAGGGATCTCTCCCCAGACAGGGCCACTGAAGGATGAGAAGCTGTTGCCCATCATCACTCTGTTTGAAACAATTAACAGAAGCCAATTTAGTGCTTTGCCTTCCACTCTCACTGCAGCTAGTATATGGGTCAGCAGCAATTTGAGTCCAGCTGGGTCAGAAACAGTTCATAGGCTTGACATGAGTCATGAGGTTTCTATCCACAGTCATCAACACAGCTAAAGCCATCAACATGCGGTGGCCCAGTGTGCATCCTGGTTGTGCAGGGTCTATGAAGCTAATGGAGGTCCAGCACTGCTGGAATATAAACTGATCTCTAAGGGTGCTTTCCACAAAAGCATTTAGATGCCTAAATTCCAGATTTAGGTGCCTAAGTCCCTGTTTGGATCCACAAAACTCCACCAACCCTGTTGGTGCCTAAACTCATTTGGCGTCTCGGTCTCTCAGGGTAAAAGTTTCCTAGGCACCTATGTTTCTGCTTCTGGGCATGTGCACTGCTGCCTCTCTCTGTGTGTCCAGCTGCCTATCCAGAGCACGTCACAAACCAGTGCAAGACAGGCATTTGGCTGTCTGAGTTGCATACTGGGTGGTGGGGCCCAACTTATAACTTTCAGATCAGTGGCTAGAGCACTTGCCTGGGAGGTGGGAGACCCAGCTTCAATCCCCCCCTGCCAGAGAGTGGAAAGAAAGGATCTGAACAGGGGTCTGCCCACCACTCAGGAGCGCGCGCGAACCACTGAGCTAGGGGTAGTCTGATGTGGGGCTCCCTCAGGCTCTCCCGTGGAAGCCGTTCTATTGTGGATAAAAAACAAAAGAGGGGCTGGAGCAAAGGGACTGAACCCCGCGTCTCCCTAACCACTGAGCCACAGAGTCATTCTCATGCTTTCTTGCTAGCCCCAAAATACTTCAAGCGTCATTGGGACAGAGAGTGAGTCGGCGGGAACAGGTGTGACAGGAAAGTGGTCCCAGGGAGAGGCAGAGAGGCCTAGCAGGGGGGATAAGAAGCCACCCACATGGGACTCTCTCCTTCAGGGTCCAGAAGACGCTGGTCTGACTAGACAGCAGAGACATTGTTTGAGGACTTTAAGTTTGGGCGCCCTCAGTCAGGCTCCTGAGGTGAGGACCTTATGAACTAATAGTTATTATGGCTCCTTCCCTGATCCAGACACGCCATTTTGTTAGTGTGCGTTGGCTTCTCCTTGCCCAGTGAACTGACTGATGCCCTGTTGGGTGTGGGAGAAAGTGGGGCTCGAGTGCAGTACCACAAAGGGATGTGCAGGGACAACCCAGAGCATTTACAGGAGTGTGGAAGACTGAAGGATGTGGATGGAGGAGGGCGCTCAGAGAGTAGGTTTTCTTAACCTTGTATTACATGTGATTATGCACCCCCAAGCACTCGTAAAGCCTGTAATAATATCTCCGAGCACCTCAGGCTCCACTTCTGTGGTCGGTGATGTCACCAGAAGCCCTGGCTGGAATTCCAGCCTGATGAGGTAGCGCAGGAGGCAAGGAGGTGAGTTATTCCCTAGATCATATTACGTAGGAAGCAGGGACATGCTATGGGGTGCTTGAAGTTGTGTTTAAGAGAACACAATCCACCTTGGAGTGAGTTTCTTGTCAATATAAAAAAAAATGCCTGGAATGGTAAAAACCTCGAAGCTCTGCCACAGCGACTCACTCTGGGATCCAAGAGGAAATTGATTCTGTGGCAGCGCCAGCTGAGCTGCGGGTTTGTTTGTTTTTTTGGTCAGACGTCTCTTGTTTTTGTTAGCTCTGGTTCTTGAATGCCGCCTTCACGAGGAAAGGCCAACAAAGCCAGAGCGAGGGTTTCGCAGCACGCTGGCCTTGCGTCCATGATTGAAAGCTCTTAGTGGGTAAGCCTGACCAAGGTAATAATTACTGGCAATGTGTCACTTTCCCTGTTTTATTAAGGCTATTTTCACACTGTTAGCTGGAGTTTCTACTCAGTTTGCTTATTTTTCCACCAGGGCCTGGCTTTCCTCAAAAGTTCAGATCCCTTTTTTACTACATTTTTTTTCACGTATTCCAAATGTAAGTGTGTGTGGAAAAAATGAACGTGCTGTGCTGTTTGTCTCCCTGTTGACTTTCGGTGTTGCAACACCCATGGGGCCTGAAAGACTGCTGTGAGACATCAATGTGTCATATCCAGAACGAGGGTGTAATAGGCGGCAAGTGATCTCTGTTCATAAATGGCTCATGCAGGGGGGACTGGATGGCTCTGGGGAACTGGTAGTTGGCTAGAAAACCTGGGTTGCCTTCTTGAGTCCATCCCAGTTTGCTAGGGACCATTTTTGTTTGTATTATGGTACCCAGAGGCCCCAACCAAGATCAGGGGCTCCATTGTGCTAGGCACCATACAAACACGTAATGAGAGATGGCCCCTGCCCTGAAGAATCTACAGTCTAAAAAGGCAAAAGGTTTGGAGTGTATACAGGTGCAGAGAGATGAGATAACTAACCCGTCACACAACAGGTCTATGATAGAGCTGGTAATAGATCTGAACAGTCTGATTGCCACTCGAGTGACCTAACCACTAGAAGGTTGATTGGAGTAGGACCTGTGTGAAATGAGATGGTGACCCTGTGTCCAGTTCCCAGCTACATCAGGGTCCCAACCCCAGGACATTACCATGCTCCAACCCTCCACCTGATTGTTTACTGGTATTAGCCAGAACCAGAACTCGTTGGAGCCCAGCTCAGATTAGGCAACAGTACCCATGGGCCCTGATTGGTGGAAGACCAGAGCTCCTGTTTGGCTCACCCTGCACCCCGCCACTTAATCCAGAAATGGAACAGGAAATTGTCCGTACAACTGGGCTTCATCCTGCTTTGGACTGCTCCCTCAGTGCTACCGGCTCCTGTCTCCTGATCCTAACCTCCTGGTTTCCTGATATCTGATTCTCAGTTCCTGAGCTCCTGGTTCTGAACTCTGGCAGGTGTAGGGACCCTGCCCTGTGATAACCAGTGGTCCCAGCTGCCTACCTCCAAGGCCTGATAACCTGCCTTATACATGGCTGTAGGTGGTGACAGACACTTCATGAGCATCTGCTTCCTCCACAATGCCATTGCCCTGCAAAGAGAATGCTGAGACTGTGGCTGGGCCGCTGAACGTTCCTGGTGAGGTGAACACAACGGGCTGCAACAATCAGCAACGTAAATGCCAACATTTAGGGGCCGAGCACCCGTTCCTGAAAGTCTCTTGTTTTTGTATAGGTCTGGGTCTAACTCCACCCTCCAATGTCCAAACACTATGGAACATTAGCATGCTCAAAATCCCAATTGGACTGTGTTCGCTCAAGTCCATGTCCGCTTAGTCATTCTCCCATCAATTAAACACAAAAGGGCAAACGGAGCATCCTGGAGACAGTCATAACAAAGGCACAGGGTCTGTGACAGTCACTTCTATAGCATAAGCCTTGCCCGAGTTACAGCTATTCCGTCCCTGACACGAGAAATCAGTCACAGATGCTTTTTTAATCATTCCCTTTCACACACCCTTCCTCCTCCGCTCCATGAAAGAGCCAGACACAAATAGTTTCTCTCTCTGTCTTTCGAATGTGTGTAAATGAAGAGCAATGTGAATTGACAGCCTGCCACCTTCTGGACAATTTTGAGTAGTGTGGCTTCCACAAAAATTAAATTGACTTGGGGGAAACATTATTTTTAAAGACAATCCGGTCCAAAGAGCAATGATGTGAGTTCCAATGTATGTTCTTGCTCCTCAGGAACAGAAGAGGGGGGAAAAAGGTGAGGGGGAAAGGCCGTGTTTCACTTCCCAGCATTCTTACCCATGCACCAGAAGCCTGTGGGGTCAAATCCATGGCTATTTTCCTTTCCCTCCCTCTTTTCAACATTTATATGGAGTGTTGTTGCCAAGGCTGTATCCCCACTTTGAACTTTAGGGTACAAGAGTGGGGGCCTGCATGAGGACTCCTAAGCTTATCTACCAGCTTAGCTTTGGTCCGCTGCCACCATCTCAAGAACTCCCTCCCTGGGAAGCCTTGAGAAACCTTTCACCAATTCCCTGGTGAACACAGATCCAAACCCCCTTGGATCTTAAAACAAGGAGAAATTAACCATCCCCCCTCCTTCCTCCCACCCTCCTTTCACCAACTCCGGGTGAATACAGATCCAAACCCCCTTGGATCTTAAAACAAGGAGAAATCAATCTGGTTCTTAAAAAGAAGGCTTTTAATTAAAGAAAAAGGTAAAAATCATCTCTGTAAAATCAGTATGGAAAATAACTTTACAGGGTAATCAAACTTAAAGAGCTCAGAGGACCCCCCTCTGTCTTAGGTTCAAAGTACAGCAAACAAAGATACACTCTGGTAAAAAGGTACATTTACAAGTTGAGAAAACAAAGTAAATCTAAGACGCCTTGCCTGGCTTTTTACTTACAAGTTTGAAATAGGCGAGACTTGTTTAGAAAGATGGGGAGAACCTGGATTGATGTCTGGTCCCTCTCAGTCCCAAGAGTGAACCACCCCTTAAAACAAAGAGCACACACAAAAGCCTTTCCCCCCCCAAGATTTGAAAGTATCTTGTCCCCTTATTGGTCCTTGGGGTCAGGTGTCAGCCAGGTTACCCGAGCTTCTTAACCCTTTACAGGTAAAAGGATTTGGAGTCTCTGTACACAGAGAGCTGTTACCCTTCCCTTTATAGTTATGACAGTTGTGCTCATAAAAATAGAGACCATCTAGAACCACAGATAGTGCATGCAGGTGCTGTGCAAGCAACCTGCAGGTAGGTCTGTCACTATACTTCCCTCCTTACCTGTAAATCCTTTGACTTCTCCATCTAGGGTGACCAGATATCCCGATTTTATAGGGACAGTCCCGATTTTGGGGTCTTTTTCTTATATAGGCTCCTATTACCCCCCACCCCCTGTCCCGATTTTTCACACTTGCTGTCTGGTTACCCTATTTCCATCCCTCTCCTTCCACACACAGTTCCAGCAGTTCACACCAGTCCTAATTTCTAACACTGCCTGCTCTTCCAGCCCTCAGACTCCACACAGCTCTGCAGCTGCACCTCGCTCCTGATCTACATCCTTTTCTGGTCCACTCGTACTAAATGTGCTGATTTGTGTCAAACCCTGTGGTAGTTTTGTGAGAGACTGAGCTGAAACCTAGGGCTTGTCTACACTACTGTGCAGGGTCGATCTAAGATGCGTAGCTAAAGTTGACGTACTTAGATCTACTTACTGCGGGGTCTTCACTGCGGTAAGTTGACAGCTGACGCTCTCCCATTGACTCCGCTTGCGCTCCTGGTTTTGGTGGAGTACCGGAGTCGAGGGGAGAGCGCTTAGCAGTCGATTTATCGCGTCTAGACTAGACGCGATACATCGACCCCTGCTGGATCAATCGCTGCCACCGATCCGGCGGGTAGTGTAGACAAGCCCCTACAGTGCAGTACAAACAACACAACTACCAAGCTCATTTTTACTCACAACTTCAGGTCGCTGGAGATGAAAGACCATAAAACTCAGCCACTGCATCAAGGCTAGTTTGTGGTGTTTTTGACTCTGATCTAGGGTTGCCAAGTTTGGTTGGACGTATTCCTGGATGTTTCATCACATTAATATAATATTAATCTTTAATTCCTGGAGACTCCAGGGCAATCCTGAAGAGTTGACAACCATACTTTGACCAACAGGTTTCATAATCAACCAATAACTCCTCAGCTGGACAGGAAGGTGCACTGTCATCAGAGCAGGCATGCAAAGTGCTCGCAGAGAACCATGTAATCTTGTATTATCATAAATAATTGTCATAAAATCTCCTGCTAATAACAACCCTGCTGTAGGGGGATGTAAGCCCAGACCCTTCCGTACTAAAACCAGAAACAGCCACTGCTTGAGCTACGGGAGAAACTCTTCTTGGCAGGTGCTGCAGTAGAGTGTTCTAGAAATAACGGGCTGGACAGGGCCTGAAGAGATCATGTAGTTCATCCCCTGCGCTGAGGCAGTATTAAGTATTCCCATACCATTCCTCACAGGCATCTGTCTAATCTGTTCTTAAAAAAACAAACCACTCCAAGGATGGGGATTCCAGAACCACCCTAGATAACCTAGTCCAGTGCTTATTATCCCTATTGTTAAAAGTTTTTCCTAGCATCCAACCTAAATCGGCCTTCCTGCAAACTAAGCTAATGACTTTTTTTCCCTTCCCTCTCTGGACACGGAGAGCAAGTAATCACCATCCTCTTTATAAGAACATATTTGAAGACTGTTATCATGGCCCCCCTCAGCCTTTTCTTGTCTAGTCTAAATATGCCCATTTCTTTCCCCTTTCTTCATAACTCATGTTTTCGAAACCTCTTATTTTTGTTGCTCTCCGCTGGACTCCCTCCAGTTTGTTCATATTTCTAAAGTGCGGTGCCCAAAACCGGACACTGTACTCCTGCAGAGGCCTCACCAGTGCGGGGTGGAGCAGAACAATGACCTCTCATGTCTTACATACAATACTTTTGTTATTATATCCCAGAATGACAATTGCCTTTTTTTGCCACAGCATCACACTGTGGACTCATGTTTAATGTGTGATCCACTCTCACTCCCAGCTCCTTTTCTGCAGGACTGCTGCCTACCCAGTCATTTCCCATTTTATATGTGTGTATTTGATTTTTATTTTTCCTTCTTTCATGTAGTATTTGTCTTGATTGAATTGTATCTTATTGATTTCAGACCAATTCTTCAATTTATCAAGATCATCTTGAATTCTAATCCTGTCCTCCAAAGTGAGTGCAAGGTGTCATTTGCAAATTTTATAAGCATACTCTCTACTCCATCATCCAAGTCATTAATGAAAATATTGAACAGCACCAGACTCAAGACAGACCTTTACGGGACTCTACTTGATACATCTTCATATGTGGTCCAGCCACTAGTACAAAGGCCTATATTCTCTTAGCATGGATTAAAATAACAATGCTCAAGTGGTTGTACTAAAAAGGGTGTTAAATAATCTCCATATCCACATCTGTAAGGAAATCAGAAAAGAATTTTCCCTTATTTATTTTCCAAGGAGCCCGTTCTTTGCTCTAGGAGCCTGGACAAATGTTTGAGTGACCTCAACCTAAATAAATAGCATAGCATAGGTCAGTGTTTTTCAAAGTTCTGGTCGCAACGCAATACTGGGCCGCGGCATGTAAGGCACTGGGTCGCCTTGCTCAGCACCCAGGGACCCTAGCGGCTCTGGTCAGCACTGTCAACTGGGACGTTAAAAGTCCCATTAGCGGTGCTGCCCAGCTAAGGCAGACTAGTGCCTACCTTTTCCGACACCGCGCTGAGCCCCTCTGCCTAGGAGCCGGACCTGTTGCTGGCCGCTTCCGGGGCGCAGCGCAGTTCGCGGTGCCAGGACAGGTGGGAAGCCTGCCTCTGCACCCCGGCTGCGCTGCTGACCAGGAGCCGCTGGAGGTAAGTCTGTGCCCCAACCCCGTGCCCCAATCCCCTGCCCCAGCCCTGCACCCCCAGAACCCCTTCCAGCTCCACAAACCCCTCATCCCTGGCCCCAGCCCAGAGCCTGCACGCCCAGCCCAGAGCCCTGATCCCCTCCCACACTGCAACCCCCTGCCCCATCCCTGAGCCCCCCCAAACCAAGAGCCCCTCCTGCACCCCAAACCCCTCATCCCCAGCCCCTCCTGCACCCCCAGCCCAGAGCCCTGACCACCTCCCACACCCCGACCCCCTGCCCCAGCCCAGAGCCCCCTCCCACACCCTGAACCCCTCATTCCCGGCCACCCCCCGTCCTATTTTAGTGCATTTTTGCTGTATTACGTATAACAATTTAATTTCTCTGATTAATATGAGAATATTTTTCTTGCTTATTAACTTGCACAGCTGTTTCTCCCCAGAATGGAGAGATGGGGCTCTCTGGTATTCAATCAACCTGGCTCAAATCAGTTCTCTGCTAGGCCAAATGGCGGAGACTGCAGCAAATATTTAGGTTTTGAGCTGAGCCCAATTCAGCCATCCCCAGTGAGGAGAAGGTCAGAAAGACTTCTGGACCCAATCCAGTCTTTTATAGTGAAGCAGGCTGCTTTGCCCTTGAGGTCACAGATGTAGGAGCACCACAGTGGTGTGTGCAAGCTAAACAAACTCCAACCACAAGTTTGCATTTGGGAAACTGAGAATGTCTCTTATACAAATATTCACACTGCCGGTCCCCAGGGGAAGACCACCCCTCATTGCCTCCTAGAGACAAGAAAAGGTTCTTTTTATGTTTGCTTGTAATTCAGCAGAGTCTGTTCTCCGGTTGTAGGCATGCCATTGTGTGTGTGTCGTAATGAGCTGGTTAGGTGTATACATGCACCACTGCCTTCTTCCAAGTGGAATCAGAAATGTGTTCCATAGCCCCAATACAGCTAACTTCAAACAGAGATTCTCTTTTAGCTCAGGAGGTCTGTGCTTTTAGAGCAAGAAGGTTTGTTCCTCTGGTTTTAGAAGTAGGATATGAACTCTTGTGAAGCCAAGCACTGGAGAATGACCCATGTTAAACTAGGGGGTATGTAAGGAACAGGCCAGTAAGTAAGTGCTCCACTGCTCTCTACTGGATAAAATCAGAACTGTTCAACTGTGTTTCATAGGCTTTATATCACTAACAGCCAGTGGAGTTTCCCCTTTAAAGTAGTATGGGGTGTGTGCATCTGGAGTAGTAGGATTTGAATTCTGTCCCCTCTCTTACTGTGAAACTCGGAGTGGCTGTGATGTGCAGCACAGTAACACCCAGGAAGTGCCTATATGCCTGTTGAGAACATTTTGGAAACTTCAGTTACCCACCTTGCAGCTAACGGGACCAGATATTTGAGATAAAATGCATCACGTGGGACAGGGCTGCCAGCCTTGGGGTTTTATCCCAAAGAACAAATGTTATCATAGGAATGTAGCATGTTTGAGTGCAACATGATGATGTTATGATGCGCCAACAATCTGTTGAATCACGGCACCAAAAAAGGACACTGCATCAGAAAGTCAGCTTACCTTCTGAAAACCTCAGCACATAGGAGCATGGCCCATGGCTTCTTACCTAAAGTAGCTGCTTACCTAACAAAATCAGGACAAGCCCACAAACACCAGATCTGGTGACAAATGGACCACTACTGAAGTTCCACCAGGTGAGCTGTGACTTAGAAGAACAGCACAGAATTCCAAGGCTCCGCAGGTGCTTGCAGCACAGTCCAGCATAGATGCAAACAATGCCATTGACAGTAATGTGTGCCAATGCTCCCAGCGATCAATAGCAGAACAACCCCCCAGAACTATGTTTCTGCTTGGAGCATTTCATTTACTGGAGCCTTGTTGGAGCTGTCTTGAAAGTTGCACTGATTTTTTTTTCAGAACTATTTTCATCGAGAATGTATGTCCTTCTATTTGTGAGAAAATGAAAGAGTGGCATTATTGTGCACTGATTGGGTAATTTGGCCTTGCTAAAAAAAACAACAAGGAGTCCAGTGGCACCTATAACAGATTTATTTGGGCATAAGCTTTCGTGGGTAAAAAATCTCACTTCTTCAGATGCACGCATGCACTTCTTCATGCATATGAAGAAGTGAGGTTTTTTATCCATGAAAGCTTATGCCCAAATAAATCTGTTAGTCTTTAAGGTGCCACCGGACTCCTTGTTGTTTTTGTGGATACAGACTAACACGGCTACCCCCTGATACTTGGCCTTGCTAAAGTACTGGCATATTCAGTTGTGAGTACGTGAGATAAAACTTAGCCTGAATGAAGGATGTCTTGACATTTTCCACTGGCTGTGGAGACACTGATCCAAAATCCTGCTATTCCCATTACATCTCTCTTCAGAACTCACCCATCCTAAAATTACCGTAAGATCAGCGCAGACCTTGAGATGCTAGCCAAGAAATGTGCTACTGATTTTTTCACCCCTCCACTTTCCAAACTCGCTTGGTGCTGTGTGATTATAAGGGCTCCCTTACTATTTTCTGGGATTAAGAAGTGCTCTTGTGAGCTGCTTGGGCAATACTAAATATTGCAAATTGTAGGCAGCAATGGATGGAGAGTGCTGCCTTTATGAATATATTAAGTACCAAAATGCAGGCATAGAAATGTCACTTTCAAGTACTTTTTTAAGTGCCTGTAATTTCTATGCTCTGGTAATTTTTGCACCTTGTTAATTGATTAACCTCTTTCTCTCTGATGTCCTCATCTCCCCTCTCGCTCCCCCTCCTCTCTGGCCCAAATGTGGCTGCCAACTCCTTTCTGACCATGTCTGTCCTCTTCTTGCAAATCTGGCTTGGTGGCTTCTCCGCTTCTTTCACCTACGGACCTAGTTCCTTCTCTTGCTTTCAGTTCTCCCCATAACTCCAGTCCTGACTTGACCTCAGCCCTCATCTCTTCCTGTTTTCCCATTGTGACTCTAGCGCAGCTAATCTACTGATACCATCCTTTGTCTTCTTCCCCAGTCCCTGACTTCAAGCCACATCCCTTATCTCCTTCAAGTTTCATGATGTCTTCCTTCCCAGCGATATCATGTGCAGTTGGTGCATAGCGTTCTACCCATTCATGCCTGTATATTTTAAGTAGAGTGGTCAAAATGTTTTGGTCAAACAATGGCCTTTCTTTCTGGAAATTAACGTATTTATGAAGGAAAAAAATCTTTGGAAATGTTTCATTTTTGATGGGGAAAAAAACCAAGCTTTTTTGAAGTGTTAAAGACTGAAAACAAACTCCTAAAACTGAAAGTTTCCAGTTTTTCAACAAAAAATTGGTATATTTCTGCAAAATTTCCAGGGAAAAAAATGGAAAATTCCTATCAACTTTTCCATGGAAAATATTTTCCAAACAGATCTAATTAGGTATCGAGGCCAGGTCCTTGCTGGCTTAAAACTATGAAACTCCCTTTCATTGAGTATCAAGACTGACCCCCACCCCATCTCACCAAGGTCACCAAGAAATGTGGTCTCTTTCTCCACATTAGCTGTCCCCCAGAACAAGCCTAGATATGGCCAACAAGTAAATAATCATGTAATAATTAGGGCTGTTAAGCTATTAAAAAATTAATTGCAATTAATTGAGTGATTAATCACACTGTTAAATAATAATAGAATACCATTTATTTAAATATTTTTGGATGTTTTCTATATTTTCAAATATATTGATTTTAATTACAACACAAAATACAAAGTGTACAGTGCTCACTTTATATTTGTTTTTTACAGTTACAAATATTTGCACTGTAAAAAACAAAAGAAATAGTATTTTTCAATTCATCTCATACAAGTACTGTAGTGCAATCTCTTTATCATGAAAGTTGACTTTACAAATGTAGAATTCTGTACCAAAAATAACTGCATTCAAAAATAAAACAGTGTAAAACTTTAAAACCTACAAATCCACTCAGTCCTACTTCTTGTTCAGCCAATCGCTCAGACAAACAAGTTTGTTTACATTTGCAGGAGATAATGGTGCCCGATTCTTGTTTACGTCACCTGAAAGTGAGAACAAACCTTTGCATGGCACTGTTGTAGCCAGCATTGCAAGATATTTACATGCCAGATGCGCTAAAGATTCATATATCCCTTCATCTTCAACCACCATTCCAGAAGACATGCGTCCATGCTGATGATGGGTTCTGCTCGATAACAATCCAAAGCAGTACAGACCAATGCATGTTCAGTTTCATCATCTGAGTCAGATGTCACCAGCAGAAGGTTGGTTTTCTTTTTTGGTGGTTTGGGTTCTGTAGTTTCCGCATCAGAGTGTTGCTCTTTTAAGATTTCTGAAAGCATGTTCCATACCTCGTCCCTCTCAGATTTTGGAAGGCACTTCAGATTCTTAAACCTTGGGTTGAGTGCTGTAGCTATTTTTAGAAATCTCACATTGGTACCTGGAATGGTGACTGAAACATGAAGAGGCGTATGAATGTTTAGCATATGTGGCACATAAATACCTTGCAATGATGGCTACAAAGGTGCCATGCCAACAGCTGTTCTCACTTTCAGATGACATTGTACATAAGATGCCAGCAGCATTATCTCCCATACATGTAAACAAACTTGTTTGTCTTAGCGATTAGCTGAATAAGGAGTAGAAATGAGTGGACTTGTAGGCTCTAAAGTTTTGCATTGTTTTGTTTTTGAGAGCAGTTATGTAACAAAAAAAATCTACATTTGTAATTTGCACTTTCACAATAAAGAGTTTGCACTACAGTACTTGTATGAGGTGAATTGAAAAATACTATTTCTTTTGTTTATCATTTTTACAGTGCAAATATTTGTAATAAAAATAATATAAAGTGAGGACTGCACACTTTGTATCCTGTATTGTAATTGCAATAAATATATTTGAAAATGTAGAAAAAAATCCAAAAATAGTTAATAAATTTCAATTGGTATTCTATTGTTTAACAGTATGATTAAAACGGCGATTAATTGTGATTAATTTTTTTGAGTCCTGTGGCACCATGCGTCTGACGAAGTGGGTATTCACCCACGAAAGCTTATGCTCCAATACATCTGTTAGTCTATAAGGTGCCACAGAACTCTTCGTTGCTTTTTACAGATCCAGACTAACACGGCTACCCCTCTGATACTTAATTTTTTTGAGTTAATCACGTGAGTTAACTGTGATTAATCGACAGCCCTAGTAATAACCATCCTGCTCCTGCTGAATGAGTGGAGAATGAGGCTGCCCACTGATCAGGTAATGGTGGTAGAAGGATGCACCAGGTCTATTTGTCGTTCTTCCAAAGAGATGGATGGTGGGGACTGGTTGGATGGCTGCTCCTCAAAGATGCCAGGAATGAGAAAAAGCCAACCACACATCCCAGCATTGTCAGGACAACATACAGGGCATACACTCCCTCTTGAAGGCTGTTAAAGATAAATCGGCTTTGGCGCTAAGGTGACCAGGATAGAGAAGAGAATCCAGGTCTGTGGGGAGGTTCAGCAATATGGACAAGGTCTGGATCCCTTTTTGCACAGACCTTGATGAGGAATGTCTAAACCTAGACTAGAGGCTCATGAGACGCTGTGGCAAGAGCCCATCCCACAGCAGGCACCCTTCTGGCTCTGCATGGCCTTGCAGGCACCAATTCTTGAGTTCCCTCCTAGTTCTCCCAATAATGTGTTCACAGCCCAGCCACTTAGAGCATGGCTACACTTACAGATGTAGAGCGCTTTGAGTTAAACCAGCCTTCGGAGAGCGCAGTAGGGAAAGCGCTGTAGTCTGTCCACACTGACAGCTTCAAGCGCACTGGCATGGCCACATTAGCAGCTCTTGCAGCGGCCACAGAGAGCAGTGCATTGTGGTAGCTATCCCAGCATGCAAGTGGCTGCAATGTGCTTTTCAAATGGGGGTGGGGTGGAGTGTGACAGGGAGTGTGTTGTGTGTATATGGGGGAGAAAGAGTGGGTTTTTGGGGGGCTGAGAGCACGTCAGCATGCTGTCTTGTAAGTTCAGACAGCAGCAGACTCCCCCCCCCCACACGCAGCATTCCACAGTAATGGTTGCTTTGTCTCGGAACAGATAAGCAGCCGGCTGTCAAACGGAGCTTTCAAAGGGCATATCCAAAACAATGACAAGAGTGGCCACTTGATTTAAGGGGATTATGGGACGTTTCTGGAGGCTGATCAGAGCGCAGTAATGCAACGCCTCGTTCACACTGGCGCCCGGGCGTTTCAGCCAATGCGCACCAAGCGTTAATCTTCTCGCCGAGGTGCAGTACCAGGAGTGCTCTAGCCCTGGAGTCAGAGCGCTCTACATGCCTTGCCAGTGTGGACGGGGAGTGAGCTAGGGCGCCCGGGACTACTTTAATGCGCTCTAACTTGCAAGTGTAGCCAAGCCCTTAGTAACGCTTCCCTTCCTGGGGCTCAGTTTATTCAGTCTGCAGGAAGCACTGCCTACTTTGGTCTTTGAAGCCCAAAACCTGCCCTCTTGAGGTTTCCAGTTTGCAGAACTCTTGCATGAGGCTTCTTGAGATCATGTTCTTGGCTCACGAGCATGGAGAGAAACAGGCATATGGCACAACCCACAGCATCTCATTTCCAAAGACATTTCTTGGATCCAGCAATGTGTTGTCTTCTCCAACAGCTGTTTTATCAAAACACAACATCTGTCCTCTTCTCTCTCTCTCTCTCTCTCTCTCTCCTTTTCATTAGAATAATGTCTGGGCTGTACTTGAATATGAAATGAACATAAAGAACAACAGGAATGTGTGCAGAAAATAAATACTGTGCCTCTGGTTCTCCTCTTATGCCAGGGTAAGCCCATGGACTTCAGAGGAGTTGTTCCTGATTTACTCAAGGGTGAGCGAGATCAAACTCAGTCCTACAGCGTCACAAATAACGGTGAGCAATCTCACGGTGTATGGAACTTAGTTGATGCCCACTTATCAGAGTGCGCTCTTTCACTCTGAAACATTTTATTTTAACAAGGGAAACCGTGGTCCTTCCCCAGCTCCACTTCCACAACAACTGGCTGACAGCCATTGATACAGCAGGAGATCATGCATTGCTTCTTTGTCAAATGCACCAGAATAAACTTCCACTAGGTGGTACCAGACAATCAGTTTTGATGTACCATGGACAATGTTAGAAATTCATAAGCTGTCGGTAAACTCTGAAATTTAGGCTGAGAATTTCACTGGCACTTCAATGGCCTAATTGCCTTAGGAGTCTTGGAAAAATCCCATAATGTTCCCTGGCCTACAGATTGTGATCTACTTGTAAATGGACCTGGAGCTTTCAAATCCCTCTGGCCCTGCCTGTGTTCTAGGAACTCTATAACATGGGTACAGGTTGGGTACCATAATTTGGTCCTCCGAGAGTAGCCCCATGAAAATAAGTATGAATATTTGCAATGCACTACTTACCATCTGAAATTGGGCCATAAATCAAAGACATACTGTAAGTCAATGACTAAGTGGAAACAGACTCCTTTGCTATTCTTTGTATTACAGTAATACCTAGAGGCTGGTAATGGGCCAGCTGTTTCCCATGCACCTCATGGCCTAGAGTCACATTTCAGTTGTTACAAAGAGGAGAGAGAAAAAGTGTTCTCATTCACCTGCGAGGCTAGACCAAGAAGCAATGGGTTTAAATGGCAGCAAGGGCTGTTTAGGTTGGACATTAGAAAATATTTCCTAACTGTCCGGGTGATTAAACACTGGAACAAACTGTTTAGGGAGGTGGTGGAATCTCTGTCTTTTCAGATTTTAAGAGCAAGTTAGAAAACACCTGTCAGGGATGGTCTAGATAATACTTAATCCTGCCATGAGTGCAGGGGACTGGACTAGATGGCCTCTTGAGGTCCTTCCAGTCCTATGATTCAGTGATTTATAGAATATCAGGGTTGGAAGGGACCTCAAGAGGACATCTAATCCAACCCCCTGCTCAAAGCAGGACCAATCCCCAGACAGATTTTTACCCCAGTTCCCTAAATGCCCGACTGAACCCACAATCCTGGGTTTAGCAGGCCAACGCTCAAACCACTGAGCTATCCCTCCCCCCAGATAGGGGACCTGGCTAACTTTCCCCTCTTCAACTGTTAAAATCAACTTCACTTCAGGCTTTTTCTTGTCAAAAGATACCCCTCTTTGGGGACTAGGTTTATTAATATAAACTATAAAAACTCAACCTCCCCAGAAGAACATCCATTCATAAGCCTCCACCACACCAGGTTTCTCTTCCTCCTCCAAGACCTTCCTGTCTAGGGCCTTTGCAGTCTTTTCTCTGCTTAAACAGGGTCTCTCCCAGGCCTGGAGAGCTTTCCTCACGCTCTGCCCCCTGGATTGCAACTTCCTGTTCCTTTTACACTGGAATCCCTTGATTTCTCTCAGATGGGACTCATTCGGTAATTGGGACTGGTTTAGCCCCAGGCTCTCCAGCCCCTGGGGCAAGCCAGACTGGATATGTGTCTCACTGTGCTAGGCACTGCACATACATATAGCACGAGACATATAGCATAATCTAAGCAGACAAGACAGAATTACTACCTCTACTTTAAAGATGGGAAGCTGAAGCACTAAGAATAAACGACTTGCCTAAAGTCATGCAGGACTCCTGTGCCAGAGCTAGGAAGTGAACCTCCATCTCCTGGATCCCAGGTCAGTGCTCTAGCTATAAACCTAGTTGTTCTCTCCTTTACCAAGGCATCCTAATTCCCAGGTCCCTGCTCCAGCCACCCGACTGTGGCCCCTGTATTCTGCACCCTTTGTCTGTGTCTCTGAAGCACCGTCTAAATTCTCTTCCCTTCCAACAAAGGGTCAGCCATGTCCATCTTCCACTGCAGCGGAGGCAGGGCAGTGATGTTTTTGTGCAGCTCAGAAATGGGATTTTTAGGCTTTGCTGCTGGATTTTGTTTAGGGCTGGAAAATTCTTTAAGTAAAACAGCAAAACCCAATAGCCAGAAAAAAAAACAGCTGTCCCAGCTCCGGAGCCTTCATTTCTACTGCTGAAGGCAAAGCGCAAGGATTGAGTGGAGCTTATTTAGAAGCCAACCTTGTTCCAAGCAAACTGCACTGGAAGCTGAGACAACAAGACAAGTGGCAAACGTTGCAATAGAGCAACTAGAGGCAAGTGCAAGCGGTTACTTGCCTAATGAATCTGCTGGGTCCGTAGGAGAAGCCCACACCTCTCATTCATCATCTTCATTTAATTAGCAGAGGGGGCGACCTTATGGGTAAGTGAAATATGTAGCAAATCCCACTGACGTTTCAGCAACTTGCTGCGCAACCAAGGAACGCTCTGTACAGTACCAGCGAGTTCCTGTCAGAGTTCAGGGATGGATTTGTTTAAAAAAAAAAGGGAGAAAGTTACAACTGATAGTTTATATGGCACCTTCAATCCAAAGATCTCGACAGACTGCCTCACCCAGTACAGGCTAGACTGCAGATTGATGGTACAGTAGCACGCCTTGAGGATCCAGTGGAGATCAGGTTCCCATTGTGGTCAGTGCTGTACAAACACATAGAAATAGTTATGACTATGTTGCAATCACAAGGTGGGACTGCAGCTTAAGTAGGGGAACCTGAGCTAGCTTTTTATCTAGGGTGCCCTTCTGCACCAGCAATTACCCAGGGTTCTGGGTGGACTTGGAGAGCCTGTACTGAAGCACTGCTTCGTGGCTATAGTACCTATCCCAGCCAGATTAAAGCCCATTCGGGTCTGACTACTGTACCTGCAGTATGGAGGTGTCCTCAGGAGGCAGCCCCAAAGGGCTGTGACAAAATAGAGAGGGGAAATGACTTGCCCAAAGTCATGCAGCATGTGGCTGAGCCAAGAACAGACCCCAGCTCAGCTGGTTCTGAAGGCCAGTTGTTACCACCTGGACTGCTGCGCCGCTTTACAAGCTGCCTTGAGAAATGGTGGGCAGGGAGCTGCACTGCTCCGGGACCAGGTCCGAGAACAACCTGTGACTCAGCCAGCTACAGTCCCTCCCTTGCTAGCCACTTGCTCTGAGTGAGGACCAAAATACTGCGTGCCTTTTTGGCAAGCTGTTTACCTCCCACTTGTGTGTCCAGCCAGCTGCCTGGTCAACAAGTATCAAGTGAGTAATGCCTGCACTCTCCCCTATGGCTGGAATGTCAGCATGAACAGAGTCAAAGAGGGGGGAATGAGTGGGAAGGGGCTTAATCCCTTTCATTCCCATGGCCCAGAAAGAGCTCTGACAGACCTTATGCCCATAGGGGGCAATACTATGCCTGTTGAAATCAGTAAGAGTTTTCCCATGCCCTTTGACAGGCATTGGATCAGATCTGTAGGGAATATTTTACCAACCACTAAGATGCAGCCATTTCTGGAGTTGAGGAGAGAAGCTGCTTAACAGCATAATGCAACGTGACATGACCGTTTAGGACACAAGATGAAGAAGAATGCCACAGCCAGTTGCAACTGCACGGGGAATCTCTCACTGTTCACCATTTTGCTGTAAATGAGAGCTTTACCACGAGCCTGGTATGAGGGGCAGAGCATTGATGCAGTGCCCCAAGAGCAGCTGACAGAGAAGAGAGTCGCAGTTGGATTCCCAGTTTCCCTCTGCTTTGGGTGGCAGGGGGAATGCACCCTGCACCACCACACTACCTGACATAGCAAAGGTGCCCCTGCACACTGGCATGATTGCACTGCTTGGCATGCCAGGATGGAACCTCTGAGGCCCCCTGCACAGGAGAGGCTGTAGGGGCACTTGCTGTTATCCCCTCAGTGCTCCTATTTATGATGCTTAATGCCCTGCACAGGAAGGCCCTAATTTGGCCTTTATAGAGAACCATACATTTTCAAAATGCTTTATGAATATAGACTAGGACACTTTCCCTGCCCCAAAGAGCTATGCAAAGTTCAGGGGTGTTTGGAGCTGGGGGGCTAACAAGGGCCTATGTGATAAACTTTAAAGAATGTGAAGGAAAGAAACAAAGATTAGTACCCATAGGCATGGGAACTAGAGGTGTGGGGGGTGCTGCAGCACCCCCAGGTTTTACGTGGAGTCCTGGCTCCTGGCCCCACACCCAGGGCTCTGCTCCCGGCCCTGGGCCCAGGCTGCCGGCCCTGCGCCTGCCCCCAGCTGTGGCCCCAGCCTCAGCCCCCTTACCCCGTCTGCCCCCTCCCCCAGGAGACACGGCCCTACTCCTGGCTCCAACTTGGGTGGGGGGGCGGCAGACAGGAGTAAGGGGGCTTGCTTTCAGCACCCCCACTATAAAAAGTGTTCCCACATCACTGTTAGTGTCCTCAAATCATAAAGTGTTCTAGTGACTGGAACAGAAAACTGGGAGTGAGGCATCCAAAGGCCTGTTCTCAGCTGACTGCATGACCTTGAGTAAGCCACTTAACCACTCCGTGCCTCAGTTTCCCCATCTGTGAGATGGGGATAATAATACTTCACTCGAAGTGGTGCTTTAAATTTTAGCAGGTAGGGCTTTGAGGCCCTTTTATGGGAAATGTAAAATATTGGGGGAAAGACAGCATTTTAAACTCCCAAGTGTTTCATGGTTTGAGCTTGTTATTTATTTTGCAAATTTCTAAATCAAAAAATGGCTTGTCTGTTCCCACCTTTTTGTGAAACAAAACTAGCGTGTCTCTCGTTGGGATTTGCATGATGTCAGCTTAAGTAACCATTGTGCCGGATCCACCCAAAGTGTATGGGAGCCACATATGTATGCAAGGCCCTGTCCATGTATTCATATATAGCTCCGTGTTTTAGGGCGAGATTGATTTTTATAATAGATTAGTCTTTTCTTGGCTTCTGGCCAGTATGTGTGGAGCCACTCAATCTGTTGTGAGCTCAGATTGATTAGAGCTTTTGAAAAAATGTGTAGCAGATTGCTCCTTTAATGAAGATAAATCATGTTGATGTCACATATACTAAATATGGTCTTGCAAAGGGACTGTTTGCATTGTGCTATTGGAGGTGGGTTATCAACTCCATTCTAAAACTTCTGCTTCCTTCCATTGGCGACATTGAGACTTCGAGACAGGGGCACAATGGTGTTCTCAAAGCAACGGGAAAACACAAAGCAGAGCTCAGCTGAAATGAGAAGTTTTGCATGGTTTCCACCTGAAGTCACCCTGATTCTCCAAGCCCTGGCATCTTCTGTCGTCCTTATACCAGTGCAAAGTGGGGTTAAAAAAAATCAAAATCCTCTTCTAAGCTGAGTTTTGTCCCCGAAAGGAGAGACATGCCAGCCATGGTGCAGCGCAGCCTGAATGCACCGAAATAGCATTCTGGCTACACTACATCTCTGTCAGCTCCTGCAGCCCGGGGGTGAGGTTAGAGAACATGGGGGTGGGAGGATGGGGCTAGAGCAGTGTGGGGGTGGGGTTAGTGGGCCAGGCTGTTAGGGAGGTGCTTCAGTTAGGACTCCACCACTGCATGCCAGAGATATCATGAAGTCCACTAAGGACTTGGCTGTTGATGTTGATGTTTAGATGGAAGGTGCTTAGATTAGTACAGTGATGGATGGTGTCTAAAGCCCTAAGAAAGACCGACAGAAAACCCTACTAAATCATAACGGTAGCATTTACACCCCCCTTGCACTGACATAAATGGCTATCTATGAGATCCAGAGCAATAGAGAATCAGACCCCTAGAGTTGAAGGCCAGAAGGGAACATTACAATCATGCAGTCTGACCTCCTGCCTAATGTAGTACAGCCGAGTAGGGAAGAATAATTTCCTCCAGTGGAGGGATCACTGGGTGAAAGTCTATGGCCATGGCATTTCAGCCAGTGATTCCCCCCCAATGGAGGGAATGGTTCTTCCCTACCATGTAGTACTATCCTGTGCTAAACAGGGGTCCTAGGACTATTCACTATCAGCCCGGGGTCATTCCAACACTGGGGCTTATCAGAGGAGGCTGTGTGGTCAGGTTTTGTTGGCGAGAACTCCCAGCCATCTCCTGGAGCAGAGCTGTCCCCTTGATCTCACCCACAATAGCAATTAGCCCTCGTTGGTAGAAGGAGCATTCTGCATTCCCTCTGTCTTGGGGCACCCAACGTTCCTTACAGGTCGAAGTGAACAGGCTCCGTTCCCAGGTCTGCCCCTGACGCCGTGTGTGACCTAGCACTCGTCGCTAAGCCCCCTGTTTTCAGTGTTGATCAGGAGCCCATATTCCCCACCCAGGCACCTAAACTGAAGTTACCTTATTTTCAGAGCCGCTGAGCAGCCAGAGATGCTATTGACTTCCATGGCAGGGGAGAGCGTGCCGTGCCTCTGGAAATCAAACTAACAGTGAGGTCTGTCCCTGTAAGGGCCAGGGGGCTTGGGGCCAGCCTACCTTGTTACCAGACTCAGCAGGGGAGGAGCTCAGGTGAGCCCTATAAAGGACTGGGAGCAGGAGAAGGTCCCTAAAAGTGGGGAAGGCACCAGCACCTGAAATATGCCCCCTTGCCCCCACACTGCCCCTTCTCCCTGAGGCCCCACCCCCTGCTCGCTCCTCTCTGCCCCCTTCTCCTCCCCTGTTGCTTGCCCTTACGGCCAGTAAAAGGTGGGGGGGCTATGTTCCCCGGCCTCTCCTGTCCCGGTGCCCCGGACTGAGAGCATTCAGTTGAGGAGAGTGGTAGAAGGGCTCCAGCAGTGAGTGCGGGGAGTGGCGGGGGGGTTCTCCTTTCAACACAGAGAAAGGCAAGGAACAAGCCACGGCTGGCCTGAGCCATCGGACTCAGACTCGCAGGGCTCAGGCTTAGGGGCTGTTTAACCGCAATGTAGATGTTCAGGCTCGGGCTAGAGCCCGGGCTCTAGGAGCCTGCGAGGTGGGAGGGCCCCAGAGCTTGGGCTGCAGCCCGAACCTCAGCGTCTACATCACAGTTAAATGGCCCCTTAGCCCAAGCCCCAGGAGCCCGAGTCACCTAGCCCAGGCCAGGCCAGCTGTAGGTGTCTAATTGCAGTGTAGACCTACCCTGAGTGAGCAGAGGAACTGCTTTTGTTGTGTCTCAGTTCAATGTTTGAGGAATAAAACTGTGCTTGGAAAGTGTGGTAGAGTCTCCTTCCTGGGGAGGCCAGGCAATCCCCAATGAGCAGGGGGGAAACTGAGGCAGCAGCTAGCCTGAAGCCAGACTGGGTAAGGTGGCCCTGTTACAGTGACTACTTTTATTTAGGTGCCTGCAGGTGAATGTAATGCTCTCCCTCTCCACAACATGCTCCACCTGGCCACAACACACTCCCCTAACCCTAGTCCTGGCACCTTTCCCCACTGAAATGCAATGACTGTAGTGAAATGCAGGGACTGCTAGTAACTCCCGGCGACAGGAGACAGTTAAACTAAAACAGAGCAGAGCAAAATGCGGAAAACCTCTGTCCAATTCAAACTGCAGAGGCCCTTACCCGGGTTGGGAAATTGGTTCATTACTGACACAATGATATCACTTCCTCACTTATCAGTTCCTATAGCAACAAGGGTTTCCTTGGAGGTCTCCATACTCTCCCCCCTGCAAGCGCTGGCCGGGCCTGGCTTTGGGCGAGCTGATCAAGCACAACCCACGATGGTACGGATCCAGGCACTCTGCGCTGAGATGGTAGGAGAACTTTGCGGGGCACCTTAGATATCTACCAGCTAGGGGTGGGCTGTATGTGCATAGCCATGAGTGTGTTGGAGAAGTGTGTTCATTGCTCCTTTCCCCCTGCTTCTCGTAAGCAAGAAAAGTGTGATGTTCGGTAACTAACACAGTCAGTGAAGAATTTCTCCATGCACCAGGTTTTGCACTCTAGCTGCTTCACTCCTTATGGGCTAGACTGATTATAATTATTATGATTATTACTTCTGTAGCACCTAGAGGCCCAGCCAACAGCAGCATCTCCATGTGCTTGGTGCTGTATATGCACATATAGTAAGAAACAGTCCCTGTCCTAAAGCACTTACAATCTAACTGGTCGAGACAGACGAAGGGTGGGGGGAAGGGAGAGAACATACAAGCAGAAGACTGGGATGTGACGTAGGGAGAGTAAGGGTCAAATTTTCCAAAGTGTTCCATGCCTAGGGTGACCAGATGTCCTGATTTTATAGGGACAGTCCCGATTTTGGGGTCTTTTTCTTATATAGGCTCCTATTACCCCCCACCCCCATCCCAATTTTTCACATTTGCTGTCTGGTCACCCTATCCATGCCCACAATCTGGGCTAGTCTACCAGTTGAGCTCGGTATGCCGGGCTCTGAGACCTCTTGAAAACTATCCCAATAGGAGCTGAGCATGTCTGAAAATCTGGTCTAATTGAGGGTGCTGATGCCTTGAAATCTGGCCTCCAGAGTTATACACTGAGCCCTGGCAGAGCCACAAGTTGGATATAGACCTGAGTCCTATGCCAGAACCTTAACCCCACAACTACCTTCCCCCAGTCCCATAAAATCTTCTCCTGAATGGAGCCAGGACAATACATCGTTCTAGTAGTGATCCATGGATGAGGTGGTCTTCCGGCTCGCTGCCCCTTTGTCAATATCATTGCAAAATGTCAGAGCTTCTTTTCCCAGGACAACCACTGCTACCCACCTCTGCTTTACACTTCTTCTTTGACCCCATGGGGATTTGACTTCATGCTGCTTATGACATTACATTAGTGAAATTACCTGAGTGATGCCTGCAGCCTTGTTCTCGCTGGAGGGTGCTTTTGCCCTGGCGTTTAAACGAATGATTCATTTTGGCTTCACTGCGAGCTGTCACTTCATGCCTAAGGGTCAGAGCAACATTTAGCAATGTCAGGCATGGAAAACAAACAGTACAGACATAGAACTAATTGAGCCCTATATGCACGCACCCACAAAGCGGTAGCTAGGGAACCTTATAGTTCTGATGTTAACCTGTCAAGATTCAAAGGGACAGATGGCAGCAAGCTGGTCTGGGACTGCATTCTTAACTCCCCAGTTTAATAATACCTAGCTCTTAACATCAGCAGATCTCACAGTGCTTTACAAAGGGGGTAAGCGATACTATCCCCATTTTATAGTTGGGGAAACTGAGGCATGGGAAAGTGAAGTGACTTGCCTAAGGTTATCCAGCAAACCACTGGCAGAACTAGGCCTTCTGCATCCCAGTTCAATGTGCTATCTGCTAGGTCACACTGCCTTTCAAGCTTATTGTGAGGAGTCAGAGATATAGAACTACTGTGATACTCAGTACAATAGTATGAATTTCTAGCTAGCGGGCTGGTAATTCTCCCCTAATGAGGCTGGCTATAAATACAGGGGGTAGATAATAGGAACATGGCAATTGCCCTAATATCAGATGAGACCCAAGGTCCACCTAGTCCAGTATCTTCTCTCTGACAGCGACCAGTGCCAGGTGCTTCAGATCCTGGGTGCTGGAACTGGCGGTGTTGCTTGAAGTGGTTTCCATTATATACAGGGTCTATCATTCAGTTGAGTGGCACCCCGACTATACAAATTGTTCCAGCACCCCTGCAACAAATGCCAGAGTGTCCTTTTTCCATTCCAGAGACACCTTTGGCCAGTCTGTCCCATTGCCTGGCTGGTGGGATCTCTAGCCTTTTCACACCACCGCTCTATATTAAAAATGGTGGCAACAGGCCCCACATCCCAGAGCTCTTTGGGCTGCATTTGGCCAACAGACTGCACTCTGACCTGCTCTGCGACCTCTAGTAGATCTAGTCTTTGTCGAGTTATCTGTGTATGTGCGTGACAGAGAGAAGAAGGTAATCTTTTGTTTTACGGACCGCCCGGATTCAGGAACTCCATTCAGCTGGTGTCTATCTGGAAATCATCCTGCCTTTGTTAACACCCTCCAATGATCTAGACAGAGAATCCCAAAGGCAAGGAGCAGTCTCAATAAAACTTCTGGCCAAACCGGCACATCTAAGGTGTGGCAGATCCTGCCTGGGCGGATGAAACAAGGTGGGAAATGTCAGCAAAGGTACGGTCTTTATTACTCTCAGAAGAACTCCACTTTTAAGGAAGACTGCCTGCCTGCCCCTTACCCACCATGGCAAAGGTAAGGAAGGGGTGTCCCAGAGAAGGACTTTTCTGCTCCCTAGCCTCATACTTTGACTCACACCAGAGTTCCTCTATGTCAGGGGTTCTCACACACAACCTCCAAGTGCCAGGGGTCACGGCCACCTAACCCTTTCCATGAGAGGAGAATCCAGCTAGATCCTTGCTTGGTGGGGGTGCCTAGTATGGAAAAGGTCGAGAACCACTGATCTGTGGAATCGTCTTCTTCATGCTCTAAGGCCTCTACAAATTTGTCTCCGGAGCGCTGTGGGCATTGGGGGCCAATGAGAAGGAAACCCTGGAAAACGGAGGGTGGCTGGAGTGACACAGAATGCTTAGAGCTGTGTGGTTTGCATTGGTTGGGGAGCTTGACCTTGTCCTTGTCTTTCCTGATCTTTCCAGCTCATTCTAGAAAGTCTGGCTTGCAGTGAAAAATGTAGAGGAAAGAGATGAGCTGTGTTCCTCTTCTCCCAGGTGCATCTAATGGCATATGTCTATCTTGCTGGCTAAGTAGGTGACTGAGGGAGTTTTCTGCCAGTCTTAGTCTGCCCAAGACAGTTGGACGGGAGATGCTGAGGTAGATATAAAGTCAAAAACCCAGCTTCCCTGATGTCCGCAGAAAGCCCATCCTGTGAGAGTGCACCATTGTTTAACATCTACCTCCCTCTGTGATAGGAGCTCCCAGGCCCTTAGCCACATTAGGCTGGAGAGGTTTTGATTGGAGTTTCAGACCAAGGCAAGGAAAATCCAGGGGCCAAAAGGAGGTAACAAAGAGGTAAAAGAAAAAGCAGGGAGGAACCCTTTCTCTACCTCATTTTCTACTCCTGTCCCAGCTCATCCCTTTCTCTTTATCTCCTTCTTCCTTTCTTTGTTTCCCCTTTAGTTGCTAATGTAAGTAAGAATTTAATACACTTAGACAGAAGAGAAAGTTGTTCCATTAGCTTCAGACGCACAACACATCTTCATTAGCTCCCCATGACCTTCAAAATAGCTGGCGATAAAGATAAAGTAAATCTGGAAAGACAAATATAAAGACTCGCCCCTCCCCCTTACCCTCATCCCCGCACCGTGCACCCCCCTAGGGCATGCATTCAATTACCAGAGATGAATGGAGCAAACTGGTCCAGCATTTAGGATTTTTTAATATATATGTTGCAAGCTTCCGCCAGCAGATGGCTCCCTACTTCACAAAATAAACTCTCTCCTGAAAGGCAGAGTGGGCGAGATCCTCCTGGAAGGTCAGGTTTGTTTGCAATTACTCTTGGAGGCAGCCAGCGGGGCCTCAGTTCACAGGCCCTTGCACTTTAGGTTTCTAGGAAATTCATTTTTTGACTGGGGAGAGGAGGGAGGTGTGGTGAAGTGCAGAGTGGACGTTGCTACATCTCTGCTCAAAGCCAGACCGCTCGGCTTCCTGACCATCTCCTTCTAGGAGCAGCAGAAGCTTCTGAGTTGCATACCAGTGACATGGCAAAATGTTTTGACTAAGCCTCCAAAGGGCAGAGAACATAAGAACATAAGAACGGCCATACTGGGTCCATCCAGCCCAGTATTCTGTCTGCCGACAGTGGCCAATGCCAGGTGCCCCAGAGGGAGTGAACCTAACAGGTAATGATCAAGTGATCTCTCTCCTGCCATCCATCTCCACCCTCTGACAAACAGAGGCTAGGGACACCATTCCTTACTCCTCCTGGCTAATAGCCATTAATGGACTTAACCTCCAAGAATTTATCTAGTTCTCTTTTAAACCCTGTCATAGTCCTGGCCTTCACAACCTCCTCAGGCAAGGAGTTCCACAGGTTGACGGTGCGCTGTGTGAAGAGGGAAATGAATCTTTCAGTGAGGCATTTGCACTGGGATTCTGGAAATGTAGGTTCCATTCCCCCAGACATCCTGCAGGACCATAATCTCTCTGTGCCTCTGTTTCCTACTGTGGTTATAGGGACTGTGCCTTTAAGGACTAAGCTTCCTAGACAGAGAGACTGGACAGGGTGCTGTGAAGCATTTGCTACGCAGAGCCAGTTGGATCCAGACACAGAGCAGAGCTCTTGAAAGCTCCTTAAATATTGAGCGGTCACCTAACACCACATGGTTCCTGGAGTCAAAAAAGGACCTAAACATGACTCAGAATGGAAGAATGGAGTAGTGAAAACCTCACCAGAGTTGAAAAACTCTGGAGATATGTAAAACAATTGGAGAAGGTTTAAACAGTGCTTCATTCTCTATCTGCAAGCAATGGCTGCCAGAAAAAGGAAAGACAGTCAGAACTCAGAAGGGAGCCTTATTTCTGACAATAGCTGGTTCCGAAGCACTTGATGTGCTTAACCATTTGCAAATAACTCATGCAAGGGAGGCCAACTGCACAGCTGTGCTACAGAAATCTGAGTATTGCACGCCACCTAAAAAGGAAACCCGGGAGAAGTTTTCAAACAGAGCACAAAATAAGGGGAAACCGTAGACGTGCTTGTGACTGATCTAAGGCTGAAGAGTCAATCTTGCAATTTAAGGGGACTAAGTTTGTTCCTGGTAAGAGACTAGATCATGGTGGGAATCTGGAACAAAAAAAAAAAATCAGGCAGCTGGAAGAACCATAGTTAATCCTTGACAAATCAATTAGAATTTACCAAGCAACAGAAGTTGCCCAGTGCAGAATAAAGCTTATGGAGAGTGGACAGTACTCTGACACTGTAGATGTCAGAGAATCCACAAGAAAAGAGACCTCTGGCAGAAAGGTGTGTGGAGCTCAATCTCAGAGTCCAGCTGCAGATAGACTGTTTTTCAGCCAAGACAGTGTCCAGCATATGGGGAAAGATGTAAGAAATGCAGTGAACTACATCACCTTCCAAGAGTTTGCAAGCCTCAGTTGAGGCTGGGCAGCATGGGCCAGCGCCATTAGCTCAGGGTTATTTTTCAGCAGCACAATGGACAATGTTGGACTTCTACGTTGGACATGGGCATGCAAGCAAGGTGTTGCCAGAAACGGTGATGTTGGCACTAAGAGGAAAGCCGCAGGTATTGGAGAGTAAATGGGTAAAACTCAGGCTTACAGGCGTGAGTTTATCCCCACTTAAGGATTGGTCAAGAACAAACTGGAAGAGATATGTTTTGTAATAGTAGCAGGGAAAAGAGTACCCAGTATTGGTTAAAATGTGTCAAGCCCTCGGTCTCATCATGAAGGGGCACTCTTTTGTGTAACAGGGGTCCAAAACAATTGAGGAAGAGATTGAGGATGTCTTCCGGGGGATGAGGAAGCTCTTGGGATTCAGAATAGAGCTGAAAGAACCTAACCACCCCATATTTCACCCCTTTAGGAAAGTTCCCTTTGCCCTAAGGTAGAGGCTAAAAAAGGAGCTGGACAGGGAACCAGAAAGCAAGTAAAAGAGCCAGCCAAGTGGGTAAGCTTATTGGGCATTGGACAAAAAAAGATGGAACCATTCACTGAGGCACAGACCCTAAAGTATTGAATAAACATGTAAAAAGGGCAGGGATAGCTCAGTGGTTTGAGCATTGGCCTGCTAAACATGGGGTTGTCAGTTCAATCCTTGAGGGGGCCATTTAGGGAATTGGGGTAAAAATCTGTCTGGGGATTGGTCCTGCTTTGCAGAGGGGGTTGGACTAGATGACTTCCTGAGGTCCCTTCCAACCCTGACATTCTATCTTCTTGTTTTCACTGCCTGCCGGGGAGATGTTTCTGGGGAGGTGGCTTACACCAGATACATTTCTACAATGGATACATCAGCAGGGTTCTGGCAGGTCTCCGTTTGCACATTCAACCCACCCTTGGGGGAGGGAATTTCTACAGGCTGCCATTTGGGTTGCATTCAGCACCCAAGATGTTTCACCGGAAGAGTGTTAAGTGGTCTCGCAGTGGCTCAAGAGTGGGGTACCAACATCAGGCCAGATTGTTAAGAAGCAGGCCACAAACCTCTAAGTGAGTTCAGTACTTAGATGTCACCAATCATCAAGTATAAACTCTTCAGGCATGATAATGACCTTAACATGGAGTCACAGACAGTCCTCTTCAGTAATCCAATCTGTCTTGCCACCCAGGTGAGCATACCTTTCTGATGGATAGCCCCTTACAATGCAAATACACGGAAATAAAGGAGGAGGATTTGGCCTTAGTCCAGGGGTTCTCAAACTTTTTGCTAGCATGTCCCCATTTTAATGAATTTTTTCCTCCCAGGACCCCAGACAGTATGGAGAATGCCATTTTGGAGAGCAAAATGGTGTCCTCCACACAGCGTGATCTCACATACACCATCTGTGTGAGGTCACACTACCTGGAGGATGCCATTTTCTCTTCACAGCATGATCTTGTACCTATGGTTACTCCCGGGGGAATTCTGTGCCACTGAGCATGCACATAATTAATGAGCCACACCTATTTTTACTTTTTTGTGCAGAAAAAAGCTTCTGTTGGAAAGTTGCTGCAGTTCCACCTTTTGCCCACCAGAGGGCACTATGGTGCTAGAACAGAGCAGCCTGAGTGAAAATAACTTCAGCTGCAAAGTTGCTGCAGTTCTGACTTTTGTCCACCAGAGGGTACTGTGGCAATAGAACAGAGCAGCAGTTCCTGGCCAGCTAGGGAAGAGAAAGAGCCTGCCTTATTCACAGCGCCTGTCGGGCCAGGTCAGGAGACAGGGTCTATGGGGAAACAGACAGCGTGGGGCTGCTGTGGGGGGTCAGACAGGGGCTCATAAGGGCTAATGTGGGAGGACAGACTGGGGCAGCGACTGAATGGGAGTAGAGGCATATGGCCACGGGGGGGGAAGGAGGTGCGGGGCCACCTAGGTACAGGGGGTGGCTGAGTGGGGGCACAGAGACACATGGGGATAGAGGGAGGGGGTGCAGGGCCAGATGGGGGAGTGTCACAGGGGTGTCAGTGGGGGTGGAGGGACACATTTACACAGGGGGTGCAAGGACACATGGGGGTGCAGGGACACATTGGGACAGGGGCAGATGTGCCTGACTGAATGGGAGAGGTTAGGGGTCAGCCAGGGTCTGCATGGGGGAAGCTCCCTAACAATCCCTCCTCGCCCCCCCCCCCAAAAAAAACCCTGTTCCATACTTTTTCCCATCTATACCCAACAACCCTCCAAGTTCACACCAAGGCCCCTTCCCAGCAATTACTTCCCTCTCCCCCAGCTCCTCCATTACCCCTGACTCCCCCAAGCCTTTGCACTGCTTCTGAGGGAGGTGGGAAATATTGTTCTGTATTGTAATTTAAATGAATTATTACTCAGTGTTCTATATTAATATGACTAGTAAGGAATCTACTTGTCAAAAAACATTTTCTGAATCTTTTTTGTTTATTACAGACATTTTTGCTGACAGGTATTTTGAAATAAATGACCCAGAATATTGAAACTGGTGTGATTATATTGTGTTATTTTGACAAAGAAAATATGGAGAATTTTGCAGAATTTGAAAATATTGTGCACAGAATTTTTAATTTTTTGGTGCAGAATTCCCCCAGGAGTATATGGTGTGCGCAAGGTTATGCTGTGTGGAGCAAAATGGCATCCTCCTCGCTCTACAAATCATCGTGAGCCCATCTGCTGGTGGTGCAACCCCACCCACAGTTTGGGAACCACTGCCTTAATATGTGGGTATAAAATATTTCATGTTTTTATGGGAGGCCAGAGTTTGCTGAAATTGACTTTAAGCCACATTAAACCAAAAGGGCTCTGGCAAACATCCTTTGTGAATAAAAAGGGATTTTTGTTTTTTTTCCCCAGATACAAATGCATTATTTGCAAGTTGGGAGAGAGATTTGGGGGCTGCAGACTCTTTGTCTAGCCCAATGATGGGCTGCATGCGGCCCATCAGGGTTATTTGATTGCGGGCCGTGAGACATTTTGCTGATGTTGACCGTCCGCAGGCACGGCACCCCGCAGCTCCCAGTGGCCGTGGTTCACCGTTCCCGGCCAATGGGAGCTGTGGGAAGCGGCGGGCCGCAGGAACGTCTGGCCGCCACTTCCTGCAGCTCCCATTGGCTGGGAACGGTGAACCACGGCCACTGAAGCTGCAGGGGGCCGTGCCTGGAGATGGTCAACGTCAGCAAAATGTCTCGCGGCCCACAATCAGATTACCCTGATGAGATGCACGCGGGCCACAGGTTGCCCACCACTGGTCTATCCCATTTGACAAAAGTCCATTGGCACAATGTCTAGAGCTAGACTTGCACGTCAGTCTGATTTAAAAAAAAAAAAAATAAACTTGTCCAGTCTCAGCTGAAATGTGGACTGTGATGACCAAAGCTATTGCTCAGGATGAGACCTAGCAAAAAGTAATTAAGTCTATTAGCACAGCATGGCTGGGACAGCATCTACCCAGCCCCTATTATGAATTTAAGGGGGAGATGTCAGCCCTAGATGGGATTTTGTTTAAAAAAGACAGCACGATGGTGATTCCTAACTTGTTTAAGAAAAATAAGTTGAAAAGGAAACACGAAGACCATTTCTTTAGGGATTAAAAAATTAAGAGACGGGTCAGAGATGTTTTATACTGGCCTCACGTGAACAGTGACATTGAGGAAGCTATCAAGGTTTGTAGCATATGCTAAAAATAGAGACCAAATCAAGTGAAAGAGCCTGTGTTGATGACACAGGAAAAATTGGTCTCCTGGAGCAAAATAGGTATTGTTTCGTTTATGCTGGCTGGAAAGAAACTATGTGCTTGTCCTAGACGACCATTCTCACTTCCCTGAGAGAGCCTAACTAAAAGATATTACTGCTAAAAAGATATTTGTGCACATCAGATCTATTTTTGCTAGTCATGGTATACCGGACATAGTAATGTAGGACAGTGCGTCACAGTTTAGTGGGTATCAGTTTAAGCAGTTTGCAGCAAAGTACTGGTTTAGACAGGTAACCGCTAGTCCCTGTTATCCCCAATCTGATGGATCGGTGGAAAACTGTGTCAAAATAATAAAGCGCCTACTGCAGAACATTGCAGAGTAAGACTCCGAGCCATATTTAACACTGTTAAATTATAGAACGGTACCAACGAAGCATGGCTTGTCACCTGCCGACATTTTGCTCAACTGGAAACAAGAATGACTGCACTGTTAGAAACTGATGTCACTGGAGACCTGCAGATGTATTGAGAGACAGATAAAGTAAAACAAAGCAAAAAAAAATAAAAAGAGTTTGATGTGGGGTCATAGAGTTTAGGGCCAGAAGGGGCTACCAGATCATCTAGTTTGACCTCTTGCAAACCATTAGCCACCAGCAGCACCCAACACCTGCACGCTAAACCCAGGCACTGCCACTGCATCTCTACAATGGAAACCAATGGTCGCAAAAGGCAGTGAGGTCACAGTAGGTAGCCCCATGGTCTGAGGAAGTTGTCACCCCACACTAATTACTGAGCAATAGGCGATACCGTCTCCAGATCCCAGGAGAGGGAGCGAGATCAGGGTCTCAGACAGGCAACAACTCAAGCAGGTTGAGACAACAGAGGCCCAGGACCTGGAAAAAAAAACAGATCAAGTGAACATGCTACCTCCTGCTAGCAGTGGTGCTGATCTTCCAGGGGCTGCAGCTCTAAGAGACAGTGCAGGACACCTCAGAGACGAATTGAATGCTGTTAGTAAGTGTAGTCATTAGGTTGGTGCTATGTATTTGTAAGTGTGTGTTATGTTTTGGCTTGAAATGGAAGATGTTGTATTAAGGGTTGTGCCTTTAAGGGCTGAGCTTCCCAGACAGAGAATCTGGGAAGGGTGCTGTGAAGCTCTAGTTGTTATGCTCAGCCAGTTGGAACCAGAATAAAGCAGACTTCTTGCAAGCTTCTTAAGCACTGAGTGATCCCTGTACACCACGCCTGTCTGTACAAGGAAGATAGTCATTCTTCCTTTCTCTGGCACTTTGTCTTGTCTCTATAGCATGTACGATGTGTTGAGCTCAGGCCCAGGCTTTAGACTGAGAGAAGAGCTGATGGTATAGCACAGCGCTGCCACAGAAAGATTCCCCATGGGGAAATCACACTGGCTGTGGGAGCCAATCCTTTTCAGAGGAGTAATTAAATGTGCTGGCTCATTTCTGGGTACTGTTACCCTACTAGCCAGTAGAGAGCTCGACAGTTCCCAGAGTACAGGAAAGGGATGGCCTTCTTGAAGTCAGACTGGATAGGAATAGGGAGAGAGCCAGAATCTACACAACAGCCGACAGGCCAAGGAGCAAGCAGCTGGAGAGATGTGCAGAGACTTTATGGGGCCAGCAGTAGCGACAGCAGGAAACAGGATAGCAGCCAAAAAGAGGATGGTGTGGCGCGGTCTGACACCTACAAATCGTCTTACTTCTATACCTGTGTGCAACCCACTGGTTTGGGAACTGCTGTCTTGATCCATTGGTTGTAATTTCAAGCCAGGGTATTTGCACCTTCATGTTTCTGGCAGCCGTAGTAAAGCAGTTATGCATTACACAGAGCGTGCATGCGTTGATGCGACCCCATGCAGCACTCCATCAGACCTCTAGAGGGCACTGGAGAACTACGGCCCTGCTCAAAAAATGTCTGTCCCCAACTGGATTTTTGACAAAAAGTGAGCACTTTGTTCAAAGGTCTCTATTTTCCTCTAGATTTTTCAATTTTTCCTTGGAAAAACAAGTCCCCTGCCTCCCTTCCTTTTTGGTTTTGTTTTGTGATTTTTGTCTTTCAATTAAGAGTCAGATTTTTGGGCAAAAAATTGATGAAAATGGGGGAAATAAATCATTTCCAAAGAGCTCGGATTCACTGCCCCACATTGCAGTGGGGTCTAGTACAATATTCATTGTTGTATGCTCCCCTAGCATGTCCTGTATTTGTCTCCTGTCTGAACTAAGCAGAAGAAACCTTTTCAGTCTTTGCTTACCAGGAGGTCTCTCCATGGTTCCTCACATTCTCAGAACCTCTCCTGTTTCTGCTTAGACCCCTGGTGAGTTAGGGTGGCCAGAACTGAGCACAGTATTGCAGGTAAGGGGTTACCATGGAGGCATTATAATATTGCCAGTATTTCTTACCTAGTTCTTTGTACATCTTAACTTTTTCTCTCTCTCTTTTGGGTGACACTGCACACATCTCTTAAAAACTCTATGGCTCGTTTTCCTGAATAGTTCAAATGAGCCCTTCCAAAGTGCTTTATCTTGCATTTGTCGACACTGAATTTCATCTGCCTTTGGGCAGCCCATCCAGCTAGCTTTGTTAAATGTAATTGAAATTGAGTTTGCAGGGCTGGGGATGATGTAGCAGAAAACCAGAGTTCTCTGCTGCAAAGACTAAAAAGTATCCTCTGACTTGCTGTGGTGATTGATTTCTGCTAAATCCAATCACATTAAGGTTGTAATGAATCATGGTGTATGTTTGAAAGGGGGGGGGGGCAGAATCTTTCTGTTACACTAGGTGTAAATCTGGGATAACACTTCAGTGTGTAACAGAGATCAGCATCTGGCCCAGAGACTCCAGCAACTGCAACTTGGTCGTATTAAGATGGGCGAACTAGAGTATGTGGCATTAAATGAGGCTATTGATATAATAGGCATCACAGAAACTTGATGGAATGAGGATAATCAATAGGACACAGTACAGAATATATAGGAATGAGACAGAGTAGGTCGCGCTAGTGGGGAAGTGGCACTATTTGTGAAAGAAAGCATACAGTCAAATATAGTACAAATCTTAAATGAATCAAACTGACCCCTAGAATCTCCACGGATAGAAATTCCGTGCTTGAATAACAAGAGTACAGCAGTAGGAATATACTACCGATCACCTGACCAGGAAGGTGATGGTGATTGTGAAATGCTCCGGGAGATTAAGGAGGCTATAAAAATAGAAAACTCAATAATAATGGGGGATTTCAGTTAGCCCCATATTGACTGGGTACATGTCACCTCAAGACAGGATGCAAAGAGAAAGTTTCTAGATACCGCTCGTGACTGCTTCTTGGAGCAGCTAGTGCTGGAACCCAGAAGAGGCAATTCTTGATTTAGTCCTAAGAGGAGCACAGTATCTGGGAACTACACAAAAAAAGAGGAGGCTAGTTAAATAGCTAGGTCTGAGCCAGTGTGGCTGTTCTTATGTTCTTATATTTCAAATAGAAGTAGGCCCAAGAGCAATATTTGGATTCCTAGCTGAATTTTGAATATGTTCAGAAGTCAGAGGTAGAGATGGTCCATTTCAGCCCAGGTAGGGGTGCTAAGCTCAGCATTTTGGTTTGGACCCATCTCAAGTTCCAAGGGTTTAAATCATGCTAATTCATAGAAATGACTTGGCAAATAATCTGGAATAGTGAATGCCTCTGAGTAAATTGTAAACTGCCAGTGGGTAACTGGCAAACAAGAAGAGCCTAAATTCATAGACTCATAGAATCCTAGAATATCAGGGTTGAAAGGGACCTCGGGAGGTCATCTAGTCCAACCCGCTGCTCAAAGCAGGACCAATCCCCAACTAAGGTGCCTGACCTTAAAAGCCTCTAAGGAAGGAGATTCCACCACCTCCCTAGGTAACCCATTCCAGTGCTTCACCACCCTCCTAGTGAAAACGTTTTTCCTAATATTCAACCTAAACCTCCCCCACTGCAACTTGAGACCATTACTCCTTGTTCTGTCATCTGCTACCACTGAGAACAACCTAGATCCATCCTCTTTGGAACCCCCTTTCAGGTAGTTAAAAGCAGCTATCAAATCCCCCCTCATTCTTCTCTTCTGCAGACTAAATAATCCCAGTTCCCTCAGCCTCTCCTCATAAGTCATGTGCTCCAGCCCCCTAATCATTTTTGTTGCCCTCTGCTGGACTCTTTCCAATTTTTCCACATCCTTCTTGTAGTGTGGGGCTCAAAACTGGACACAGTACTCCAGATGAGGCCTCACTAATGTCCAATAGAGGGGAATGATCACGTTGCAAGTTGCAAAATGAAGGCCAGAAAGTCAGGTGGCGCAGGGCAGAGCTCCACCGAGGATCGATGAACAGGAGCTCTGTGGAGTGTTATTTGTAATCTGCATGTAGGTTGGGCAGAAAATAGTGTGTAACACTATCTTGGTTGGCGCTAGAAGTCATTTAGGGTGAAGTTCAGCCCTGTGGAGAGCTAGGGAAAGGTCTATGCACCACTCAACCCCCTCTTATGCCCCAGAGTTTAATTGGAACTTGAGTTATGCACAGGCCTGGTCGGCTCTCTGCACAGGGGTGAATTTCATTCTTAGTGAAGAATAGATTAGTAAAAATGTTGTTTGATGCAAGATCAGGTGCCCTGTCGACTTGTGCCTATATTACCGATCTTCCAATAAACAGTAGTTCACCAAGATGGGGGAAGTTTCCACGGGTTTAGAATCTGATTTGTACAGAAATGATAACCGATGATGCACTTAAAATCTCTGCCTGTCCTTTTTAATAGGAAGAGCAATCAATAGATGTTGAGTTTATTAACTGCGGCATTGCAGCAGGAAGAATGTAAAGGACAAAAGAAACACCTTCCCAAAAGTGTCTCTCTCCTCCCACCCCTAGTGTGCAGTCACAGCACCTGTAAATTACAGTGCACGGTAACTACAAATTACACTTTGCCTGAGCAATCTGAGGATCTGAAAGTGTTTTGCTCAAAAAATTAAGGCTGGAAATTCAACGGCGCCAAAAGGAACTAGGTGGCAAAATTCAATGGGAGGTGGGAACCTAACTCTCATTGTGCTCCTTCAAAAATCCCAGCTTAAGTCTCTCAAGCCCTACTATCAAATAGAGCCATATTGTCATCCCTGTTTGACCGAGGGGAAACTGAGGCACAGATCGGTTCTCTGATTTGGCCAAGCAGTGATAAAGCAGGGTAGAGAACCTAAAAGACCTGACTTCCCTGTTCTACGCTCTAAGCACTAGACCTGTTGCCATCATCACAAAATCCTGCTACTGTTCGTCCCCATCGCTGCTCCTTTCTCTTTGGGAGTGCCCTGTGCTCCTGCTGTACAGTGCCAGCATCCTCTAAGTCCCAAATATTCCTGCTCTCTTTAATGGCATCGCATTAATACAGCGATTTCCTTGCCCTCCACCCCCTGTGGTTCCTGTGAGATGCACACAATGATTCCACTGTCTTTGCAAATGATCAGCAGTTTCAGGTAACCTTTAGCAGCAAAGAAATAAGATTTTTTCCTTCTTTGCTGAAGTGTGACTTTAAAAAACAAAGCTTTTTTTTTAATGAGGGAAAATGCGTGAGGGAGAAAATGTAAAGGGTTCCTAAAAGTATATTTTAAGAAAGGCCAAATGAAGGAAATAGACCTCCCAGGAGATCAAAGATGACCCTGCTGTGCCAGAGCCAAGGAGCTACCTTTCTCCCCCTCTGGCCACAGTGATTCAAAAGCAACTGTAGAAATATGTTTTTCTGAGGACTGGAACCCTTGGAAGCCACATGGGGTACGTCTACAGTTTGCTTGCACGACAGGGCTAAAAATGTTCCCATGCAGACTCTGAACCCTAGCGTGGGTGTTGGGTCTCAGAGCCTTAGCGGGAATGTCTATGCTGCTAGTTTTAGTCCTGTAGCACGAGTCTATAGACCCGGCTCTGAGATTTGCCACCCTGTGCCTTTCTTGAGGAGTGGATGTACCCACAGTGTTAGAGTTGGAATGTCTGTTTCCTACTTCAGTCACTGCAGTGACCCCTACTGGATCATTTGGGGGGAGGGATAGCTCAGTGGTTTGAGCATTGGCCTGCTAAACCCAGGGTTGTGAGTTCAATCCTTGAGGGGGCCATTTAGGGAACTGGGGTAAAAATCTGTCTGGGGATTGGTCCTGCTTTGAGCAGGGGGTTGGACTAGATGACCTCCTGAGGTCCCTTCCAACCCTGATATTCTATGATGGGATTGGTGTATCTCTGAGCTTCCCCACCACCAGCACTCTCCCCATACTCCTTGTAGAAATTCCACCGTAGGCTGTGATATTAGCTTTCACAAACTAAGCAGTACTAGGCCTGGTCAGCTCTTGGGTGGGAGTCCAATATCTGTCACTCCTGGCTCTTAATCAGTACGAACTTATGCCCTACCTGGTTGCAGCGCCGCTGTATTGCTCAGACTGACTGAGGGGATCACTACTGTTAATGACTATTATTATTTATTCATGATAATTAAATACTCGTGGGTATTAAAATCTCAGGGCCTGATTCTCCTTTGCACTCTGTACACAGGGGCATTGGGCCCTGTGCCTTGAGCAGTTATCCTATCTAAATTCCCCCCTCCCCCTCCTTTGCTGTAGGTTTAACTAGTTATGGATCATCACTTCTTGTCTTAAATGTGCTGTGTAGCATTATTGTTAAGCCGCTGCCAAGTTTATCCAGAGGGCCTGCATTTCAGCAGTCGGCAGAGTGACTGCTCTGTGTTTGCGAAATCAAGGGAGAATAGTTGTAAAGTGCTCTGGATCCAACTGGGATGAAAATACAGTGCTGATAAGTATAAGATATTGTTATAGGGATCCCTCCTGGGGGTCCTTGGGTTAGCAGGCAGCTCACACCCAGCACTTCTTCTCCAGTTCTACTGCTCCTTTCTTTACAGGAGCTATAGGTTTAAAGATACTCTGGGCCTGATTCTCCATTATGCTACAGCTCTTTCATGTCACTCTGGTAATGTAAAGGGGTGTTAACATGGCTGGGAATGGTCCCCTGAGAAAATCTTTTTGTATAGGGAGCTTCCCCAGCCAGTGCCCATCTGGTGTAAAAGGTGTTACACTGGCCCTGCTCTAAGCTGGCTATGTGGGGGTGGACAAAGGGCACTATACCATGAGCAGAGGAAGGATGATCCAATGATTAGGTCACTAACCTGGGACTTGAGCAACCTGGGCTTAGTTCCGTGCTATGCCACAGGCTTACTGTGCAACCTTGGCCACGTTCCTTAGTCTCTTTGCACCTCAGTTCCCCCTCTGTAAAATGGGGATAATAGCACTGCCCTACTTCACAGGAGATGCTCAGATACTATGATAATGAGGCCAGTATAAGTACCTTCAGTAGATATGACTATTCTCTGTTTCCCAGGGCAGCTGTTGGGAGGAGGTCATAAACTAGAGCAGCCTTGAAGCTGCACGAACTTATATACTGTGGGCTGAGCAGGCCCTTGCACATCCGCAGAAAACAGAGAGCACAAAGGTGTTGTGAATCCACCTTTGCCAAGCCCTTCCTTCTCTAACTCAAGCACAAGAAAGGAGGAGAGAAGGGATCATTCTATTTCCACCATCAACTAGCCCTGCCCCACCCAGGAGAGGTGGAAGTGGCGGGAGACACTGATAATCACTTGGGTCCGAGGAAGTTATGGAAACACAGAAAAGCTCTACAAATTCCATTGACCTTCGTTCAAAAAATATGGAAATATCAATAGGCTGTTTTGGGACCTGGAAATGCTGAGTACAGCTCATGTATGGGAAGTTCCATTCATCATGGAAACCTAACTGAAGGCTTTTATTTGTAACCAAATTTTGTAGCCAAACTCCCCACGCCCCAGATTTTCCATTACCCATGTAATCTCCTTTCTGCAAAATGACTAGGTTTATTCAGCGTCGGTCTCTGTTTGTTACGGATCAAAATGGGATGGTTCAAATTTGTCAGGGGCTAGCTCCGGTTTCCCCTCCGCAGCTCATCCCATGCCGCCCTCACTGAGGTCCCAAGGCTCTTGCTTCTCAAGTGTTTCTCTGGGTGTTTTAGAAGAGACTAAAAACTGATTTGGGTATGGCGCCTAACACACTCTTAGTGTCCCAGAGTGCTAATGAGGAACATATTGGCAGGAAAGCAGCTGACTAGGCCAGTACAGCAGAAACAACAGCTCACACACAACCCTGCTTATTACAGGGTGTATATTATTAAGAGAGGGTGTCAGCCTGGATTGGGTAGTTCACCTAATCTTCTCGGGTGCCTGGGAATCGGCTAGTCAGCCACTGGAGGGAGCTCAAGTTTAAAAGCTCATCCAAAATATGGCACCTTTAAAGAGCTGTCATGCCCTGGGTGCGACACGGTGACTGTAGAGTGATGCACAAGCCCAGGGCCTGACTTGACATTTTAGGGCCTGGTTCTCCTCCTGTTTCTCAGAGTAAGTCAGCAGTAGCTACATTGAAGTCAATGGAGCTCCACTGGTATAGAATGGGTGGAAGCTGGAGGAGAATCACATCTTCTGGTGGACAGGTGATGCTGATGCCAATGGAGACTGTCACTTTGGCTGGAGGGTAATTCTCTCTAGGCCAAATCCTGCATGCCTTCCTGAATTCATACATGGGAAAAACTCCCACTAGCTTCAACAGGAGTTTGCTTGAGTAAGGACTAGGTAAAAACTGAATGATATAAGCACACAGCTTTCAGTGAGAGATGCACATAAGAAAGGCCATACTGGGTCAGAACAGTGGTCCATCTAGCCCAGTATCCTGTTTTCAGACAGTGGACAGTGCCAGATGCTTCCAAGGAAATGAACAGAACAGGGCAATTTTGAATGATTCACCCCTTCTTGTCCAGTCCCACCTTCTGGCAATTGGAGGTTTAGGGACACCTGGATCGTGGGCTTGTACCCCGACCATCTTAGCTAATAGCCATTGATAGACCTACCTTCCATGAACTTATCTAATTCTTTTTTTAACCCAGTTATACTTCTGGCCTTCGCAGCATCCCCTGGCAATGAGTTCCACAGGTTGACTGTGCGTTGTGTGAAGAAGTTCTTCCTTTCATTTGTGAGAGCGGGACCCGATTTTAGGATTTGGCCTATTGCTTTTGAATAGGAATAGGGCTGAGGGAATAACATTCACAGCATGTTTTATTCAGCGGGAGGAGTTCTGTGTCCTACTTATAGCTGGCATAGCTCCCTTCCCAGTCCAACTGACCCCTTCTTTTCTTTCCATACCCCGTGAAAGACACACTTCACAGCACGCCATCCAGAGGTGATGGGTGGGGGGGCATGTGGGGTCACATTCCCCCGCCCCCCCGATTTGCTCTTTGTCTTGTACTGACTAGGCTCACACAGACTGAGCATGCTCAGTAACACTGCTGAGGCTAGCTGCCCTCACTATGCCTCCACCCACTATGGGGCAGGCATGGGTAGTCTCCATCTGCTTAGCAGCACAGGCTCCCAGGAAGTGTATTTAGTTTAGAGCAGTTTATTTAGAGCCCCAAGCTGGCAACACACAGTAACTGACAGGAGTAACAATAGCCATAGGTATTTTTAGCTCAGCCATTTTTCAGCTGAACACCAGAGTTTAAAAATAAACTCAGTATAATTTTCTAACCCGTTTTAAGATTCTGTGGTATTAACAGGCTCCGTTGATTCCAGTGGAACGAGGCTGATTTACTCCCGCTGAGGAACTGACCCGATCTGTGTTAACTGTACATAACAATGTGAACCAACCTCACCCCACCCTCCCACTCCCTGCCTAGCGATGAGCTCACAGCTCGATGCGTCTCTTGCAAGCATTGCGATGATGTAACAAGGGTCTCGTTTTCAAAGGGGCTGCGCCCCCGCAATTCCCATTGCTGTCTCTCTGAGATGAGTGCTCAGCATGTCTGCAAATTACACCTCGGGCCAGCAACAGCTTTCAGGGAGTTTGGTCGCTGATTTTAGCATGAGCAGGATTGGGCCCAGAGGCGAAGAAGACTGATAAGGTCACATCTTCTGGTGAGGGCTGGATTTTTCTCTATAATGGTTGTTCTTGTGCTTTGTCCGGTTTCCAATGTCACAAACAACACAGCGCCAGGCCTACGGTCTACCTGGGAGTGATTTCTTTGTGTGGCTTTAGAGTCTGTGCACAAAAATGTTTAATTTGCTTCTTTGGTTTTCATTATTTATAAAGATAGAGGGGGGAAATCCCCATGGCCCTGAGAAGCTCTACAGTAAGGAAAGATGGTGGGTTTGGATTCAGGCAGATGCTGTGGGAACAATTACCTGGAAGAAAACAGAAGAGGTGGGGGGGGGGGAAGTGCCTCAACTGGAAGAGATAATGAATCGCCTAGGGATTTGGGAATCAGCCTTCCAAAGAACAGGGGGGGTTGCAAGGGCTGAGAACTGGCGCTTGCAGCTGTGGTGAGAGCCAGGTCCCGTTTCTCTTGGGGACTAAGGAAAAGGTAGACCCCCCCTCCACAATGGCGTTCTCTGCTCACAACACTCCCTTGGCAAGCTCAGCTGCTGACTGCAGCCCGGCCAAGGTAAACAACACTTGTGGGGGCTGTAGCAGAGAGATCGGCTGGGCCTTGGCGGTCCCAGCTGCTTGTCAGCAGAGAGGTTCTTTTGTGCTACATCCAAACCAGTGTAACCTCTGTGTGGACCGGAGGAGCCTGGAATTCCAGGAGAACTGCAGCAGGGACCCTGGGCAGAATCTTTCAGCTGAAGATTCCCCAGACGCTAGGGACCTGTGACCTGTAGTGAATCCCTTTTTTCACCTTCAGACAGACCGTTCACCTGCGTGGGCCAGTCCTGTGTACAGTCCACACTCCCAGTAATGTGGCTAAGGGATTCTGCCTTGGTATTAAAGGGAGAATAAACCGGGGGGATTAAGGGATGAATAACCCAATTTGGGTTGCTGTCCCTGCCCTGCCTGAAGTACAGTGTCACTTCTAGCTGCTTCTGTTCAGTCCAGTAAAGAAACAAGGATCTGGGTGTGCAGTTCAAAGCAGGCTGTTGCACTAGATTATGCACTGGAATAAACAGCCCTAGTACCACTTACAATGTAGGAAAGGATAGGTCAGACTACATTAAAATAGGGCACCTTAATTCTGGCAGCTGAATTATTCCACTCCCATCTCTGAACCCTTATCCCATGTTGCCCCCTAGTCGTGGGCTAATTTATCACTCCCAGCCAGCCAGGCCCCCAGCTTCCCATCTTTCAAGTCCCTCCTAAATACACATTCTACAGAACCCCATCTACATAGCAACGCAGGCTGCCATGAACACAATCACCCCAGAGCTCCACTCTCTGCATTAGCTCCCCATTGAATACAGAGTCTAGTTCAAGGGGGTGTCTCCTTATATTCAAGGCCATTTGTGGGACTCTGCAGAGCTACCCGAAAGGTTCTCTTCCCCATGACCATGAATCTGTCAGCCAATAGGGGAAGGTGATGGAGATGGACCTGGATTCACAGATAGATGAGACTGTAACTCTTGGGGCAGGGACCAAATTTCTGTTCTGTGTTTGTACAGCACCTAGCACAGTGGAATCCTGATCCAGGACCGGGGCTCTTGGGTGCTACAACAACACAAATAATAATAATGAGATGTATCGGTGAGACCGTTACCTGGAAGACATGGGGAAAACATAGATTAAGATGGAGAATTATCTAAACTAACTGCTTCCTCTTGATCTGCAGTGTGATTTGTTTTGTAGCGTGTAAGGTCTCCAGGGCAGAGATCTGTGTCTTCTATGCTCTGAGCATACATTTGGCATTTAGTGAGACCTGAATAGCAATAATTCATTGCAGATTTACATGCTATCCGACCCAAGCTTAAATCAATAGGATTCCCTGGTTTTTAAACCAACACATAATTCGGCCTAGTTTTTGTATGGTTTCTATTTCCTTGTTTTAAATATAAGCAAACATTTAGGAAGCAATATCAGCTGACGAAAGAAGGATGCACAGGGTGAGGTGAGGCTATCATATGCAATCCCTGGGGCTCAGACTAAAATGTGTCCAGTTAGCAGTTTATTCAGTAAGCACAGCGTATATCAGCAAAGATTTGAAACATCTTTGTTCATTATTTGTTATTGTTTCACCTGCTTTGAAATAGTCATTGCAAGCGTTTTGATTCGCGGATTAGAATTTCGTTTCAATGGTTGCAAGTCCTTTGTATATGCTGCTGAAATGACGCTTTGTAAATTCCTACAGCAGCACTCAGCAATTCATAGCAGATTCCCTCACACCTTCTACAGTAACAATACACTCATGGGGCAAAGACTGGGGGAGGGAATCTTTCTATTTAAATGAGAAGCAAGAGGAATGGATGGTAATCTTGTCTCACTTTTCCTGCGAGTGACTGTTTAATAGATCATAGGTTTAAACATCTTGGTTATAGAGCGTTCAGATCTGGAAAAGAATGGGCTAGGTCTTCAGTAGGCGTAAATCAAGTCAAGGGAGCTATGTTGATTTATGCTAGCTGAGGCTCTCGCCCCATGAGTTTATTCTTTCCACCATTCACAGGTGTCTGTGGTATACTATACATGCGCATTCGTGTGCATTTCAGTGTCCTTGTCAATGTCCTGTGTTATACTTGGGTCAGACAAAATGATCACAACTATGGCCTTGAAATCTATGACCCATGAGGCATCAAAGCCAGGTCTAATACAGGACAGAACAGGCTGCCAGGTAGGGCAATGACATGTTTAAAGGATGGTTTGTTTTGAGACTGGCTGTGGGAGGTAGACTCCATCTTTGTATCTTTCTTTCAATGTATTTAGTGTGAAATTCCTGCTGGCGACAGGTGCTTATTGACATTGCCCGGAGGCTGACGTTCCCTCTTTATCCAGAGATCAGGTACCACCTGGGTAGCAGCGCAGGGCAAGGTTCCCTGTGCTCCTCTGACAACATGCCTCAGTTCTGAGCTGTGGAGAAGCTGCTAGAGCTCCGAAGTTCAGTCCTCTGTGCTAAGTCTGCCAGCAAGGGGGCAAGTTAGCCCTGGCTATGGAAAGGATTTTTGGGATGTGAAGCCTCATCCGCTGGAAGAGGGCTAAGGCCCAGCACACTCAGACCACACAGGCATCTAGCAAACAGAGGTGTGTTCTTCAATGCATAACATCAAAACTATTGTTACATGTGATAAGCACAAAAGCCCAGAAATATGGGTGAAATTCAGCCCTGTTGAGAAGGCTCATTTGAATCCCATGTAAGCTCCATGTTGAGGCATTTTAAGTGGTGCATAGACCTTGCCCTGACCCTCTGCACCTGGGTGAATTTAGCTCATAAGAGTAGACATAAACACGAGGGGCCTCCTAGGGTAATACTATGAATTTGGCTGAATCAGGGTAATGTTCACAACTTGCCACAAGGGGGAGCAATAGGTTAATAAAATCTAGAAGCAAAGGGCGTTTGTGGCATCGGGCTTTGTAAGCGCGAAAGCCTGTCTCTCTCACCAACCGAAGTTGGTCCAATAAAAGATATGACCTCACCCGCCTGGTCTCTCTAGTATCCTGGGACCAACATGGCTACACCAACACGTCATACAACGTGCAAGTTTGTCTCTTTGCTGAGGCTTGTCTCACCCACCTAACGTCCCATTTTGCTAACGCACTGTTAGCTGCGTGAGTTTTCCTTGTTATTTTCCTAGTCCTTTTCGCTCGGCGAGTAGTTTCATAATTACGGGAACTACATTTGATGGTGTGTTTTTAAATGCTAGTTTTAAATAATCAGACCTGTTCTGGAATTATAAGCCCAGGAAGTCACAGCTCTAGTCCTCTGCATTATAAAATCAAAACCCAGCTTTGGTTTCCCAGCTCCTTGGATGTTTTGTTAACCAGATCACTAGCTCTCCTGAGGCCTCCTATGCCAAGACATCCCCCAAGCAAACAATCAGTCTTTATAAATAGAACTGCAGCCTCAACTGTAACCGGAGAGCACCACTGCCAGATGCTGCCGAAATAACTTTGGGACTCTCTCACAAGGGAAATCCCCTACTCGGGGGGAGGGCGGGATCCCCGCCATGATCTGGGACACCCCCTTGTTTGTGAACTCCGGAGAAGCTGTTGTGCCACCTACAGATGGGGTCACAAAAACATTCCCATGTTTCTCAGCTTCTGGAATTGCCAGCAAGTCCTTCCAAAGTGCGTTGTGTGTGTTTACTACAGGAGATCAAGCCTCTGGTTTGCTCTGTTGCTTCCACCCACAATCACTGTATGAATAGCAGTAACTCCTCTCTGGCTAATTGGCTCTAACTAGGGTGCAGCTACGGTTTCTTTAACAAGCATGCCAGTGACTCAGTTGCCTTCTAGCCTTGACTATCAAGAGACAATCATGGGAAGGGGGGAAATGTTTTGTTGTTTCCTAGAGGATTCTTCCCCCTCTCTCCCCCGAGCGTCTCCCAGCCTCGCTCCGGTAACCTCACTTACTAGCGTCTCAAAGCTCAATATCCCAGCATAGATGTATATAGTGGTTACATATAGTAGAGCGCTGCCTAGAGGGCCTAAGAGATCGGGACTCCATTGTGCTAGGCGCTGTACGTGCAAAATAAAAGACAATC